>NC_142035.1:12225372-12542663 GCF_982192425.1 Myodes glareolus | reverse complement strand
GGATCTAGGGAGACCTAGCTGTCCTGTGATCCCATGCCTCCCCAGGGGTCCCTGTGCCCTAACTATCCCCACCACCCTCATCACCACTTTATAGTCTTATTATTGGGGTGATGTCCCTGGATTTAAACATTGTTTCCCTAGACAGTCTTTATTAAAACCTGCATATCTTGTCTGGGAAGAAGTAATACATATTCATCAGAATAAAGAAATTCTCCCTCAGCTCTCAGATGCAGGAGGCTTTGAGAGAGAAGGGATGCGGGTAAGCAAGTTTGAGCTGAGTCTGCTCATGGGGCCAGAGCGAGCTTTCTATTTGTGTGTGTGTGGTGTGTGCATCTGTTTATATGGGGGTATGTGCATATGTATGTATGAGTGTAGTAAACACACGTGTTTATGAGTACTTGTTACATGTATGCGATGCAGATGCGTGTGTGCGTGTGTGTGACTGTGTGTGTGTGGAGGCCAGACATCAGTGCAAAGCATCTAGCTTTAGCAATTTCTACCTTACTTTTTGAGACACGAGGCTAGGTCGCTGAACCTGGAGCTCATCAGTTCAGTCAGGCTGGGACCAGTAAGTTGAGGGGATCCACCAGTCTTCTCTGGCTAAAGCACATGTGGCTTGTTTTGTATTGTTTGTTTTTTTTGGGGGGGGGGGTCGTCTTTTTGCTGTTGTTGTTTCTACAGCGGTGCTGGGGGTTCACATGGAGTCCTTGTGCTTGTATGGCCAGCTGGGTCATCTCCCCACCCATCATTCATCCCCTCAGTGGGCTGGACACTGCTTTGTTCTGGCCCTGGTGGAGTTGACCTTTGTTCGAGCTTCATTTTTCTGTTGTTCTGATCAAATGTCCTGCCTGTAAGTAACTTAGGGGAGAGAGGGTTTATTTCAGCTCACAATCCCAGGGGATCCTCTCCATCACTGTGGGGACATCAGGATGGCGGGAGCTTGAGGCAGCAGTCATACCACATCCAGAATCAGAAACCCCACACCTCCGAGGGCCAAGGTTTTACTGAGGAGCTGGAGTGAGCTGTGAAGGCAGTGCAGACAGGAACATGCACAGATGCCCAGGATGCAGCCATGAGTGTACATGTGCACACACATGAGCACACACACGTCCCCACTGAAGCCATTATTCACTAACTGCCGTGATGAGCAAGAGCTCCCCTCTTCCTGCAGCAGACAGAATCTTCTGGAGTTGCTGTACAGACAGAGCACAATTTCTGCTAGTCACGAGAGACCAGTTTTCTCTCCTTCTCTCAACGGAAAGGCCCTTGATGTCTCCCCTGGCTCAGGAGATCTGGAAGAAGCATCTGGAAGGCATGGGGCTCCCAAGCTGTCCTGGGGATCCCATGCTCTAGAAAGGAGGGCAAAGTGACCAGTGCCACCCTGTGCATGATAGAGCAAAACCCAGTTGCCATGTGTCACCCTGTGCATGATAGAGCAGTAACCAGCCTCTGCGTGCCACCCTGGGTATGAGAGAGCAGAAACCAGCTGTCACCCTGGGCATGACAGAGCAGAAGCCAACTGTGGCAGAAGCATGTTGAACCTGTGACACTGTCAGTCCTCGACTGGGTCTCGGCCTGCTGAAAGTCAGAGCTCCTCTCAGACTCCACCTCCTTTCTCAGTTGGCCAACTCCTTGCCTTCCATGCAGCCAGTCAAGATCAAGGGTGGAATTTGAACCCAGGGCCTTCTACTTCATGTCAGTCTCAAAACCAGGTCATCACATTCAGCATGAGGGTGCCACATAGGGAGGGTAGCAGCATGCCATGACTGTGATCCTGAGTGCCCATGCTGAGGGAAGGTGATACCCTCTGACCCTGGTTCTTTGTGGTCCAGGATGTTCCAGCTCCTGTGTTCCCAGCCTGACCTCCTCCATACTCTATCTTTGGCCTAAGTGCAGCAGACCCTAGGGGAAGCAAACCCACGGATCCACCTCCACCAGGGTCAGCGGCCTTGCTGTGCTTTCCTGGGGGCTCCGGGGAGGAGCAGATAATCGGGTCTACTTATAAATACCTGGAAGACCTTCCCAGGGCCAGGCCTGCCCACAGGGGCCTCCTTCTCCCACGTTAGTCACCTCCGACCGATCCCTGGAGCAACAGGATGCACCTCCAGCCCGGATGAAGGACCATCAGTCACAGCATCCCCACAGCAGTCACCCAAGCCGTGCCTGTAACATGACTCCTCCTCCAGCCTGCACCAGCCCCAAAGGAGAGCACTGCAGGGAGAACCGAGGCCCACAGAAGTCAAGCAGCTGGCCCGAAACCTGGGCCTGGAAGTTCAACGTGGAGCTCATGGGCTTCAGACAGAGGTCAGCCCTCTGTCGCCCCTCCCTTTAGTCTCCACAGCTGGGCTCTGCACTGCTTCAGGTTTAAATATGAGGTGTCGTGGGTCACCGTGTACAGTCCAGCCTGCTCTGCTTGGCAGACCTGGGATAGGATCAAGGCTCTGGATCCAGATACCAGGGACTCAGCTCTCAATTCCGAGGCTTCTTAACCATGTAGGCCTGGGCTGAGTCCTGTCGCTGTGCCCGTCTTCCTCCCAACGGGGCTCCTCTGGAAGAATCATGAGCATTTGTTGAGGGGGATGTCCCCCCAATGAGTGCCATGCTCAGTAGTGTTCAGCTAAAGCTCACATCCAGTGGTTCCTCGGCCCCAGCAGGACCCTGGATCTATCTCATCTGCTCACTGGGAATAGAGGGTCCCCTTGGGGTCTTCATCATCTTCCCGGGCCTCAGCTGCGGGGGACGGAAGAGCTGGAGCAGGAGCAGCGGTGATGGCTGTCCTAGAACGCATTCCGTAGACCAGGCTGACCTCAAATTTAGATATCCGCCTGCCTCTGCCTCCTAAGAGTTGGGATTAAAGGCATGCGCCAGCACACCCAGCAACAAAGACACTTTCTTTTGCAAAGAGACCCACTCAATTCTTTCTTCCCCCACTTTCCTGTCCACTGGTTCTGGTTCAAGAACTAAAGTCAGAGTCCCCCATAGCACACCTGGAAGACAGCGGCGTGGGTGCATCCCACCTGCCGTAGGCAATGCCCTCTGACTTGGAGCACACAGGTACTTATTATGAACGTGCCATTTGAGCTCACGTGACCATCTGTTCCTTAAACCAGCTGAGCCCATTTTTCTCCTCTGTAGGGTGGGGCTTCCCAGGGGTGGCAGGTGTCCTTTAAGCCACTGAGCAGCAGGCCTGACACAGTGTCTCTGTATGGTTCCGAACGTCACAACTGGTCTTTCAAAGAAACTGGGCCAGGTGGGCTGACTAGAGAGTGAGAAATTCCCTCTGAGGGACTGGCTGGGTCTCTCTGCACAGGTGGAGGACAAGAGCAGAGAGAGGCAGGGACATACTGAGTCACATGCCACATGGGGAATCTCTACCTTCAAGTCACTCCTGAACACTCCCCCACCACTACCCCAATGCCTGCCTCTAACGCTGGAGCTGTCTGGGAACTCCTCTGAAGACAGCCTGGCCCACACCGCCACCTGGTGGCCACAGTTCTGAGTTCGGGAGGGGGCGGTTGAGAAAGACAGTAAACATGGGTTAGCTGTATCCCTCACAAGCACCTCTATAGTGTACAAAGGTCTTTCTGTTCTCATAGATACAAATGGAAGAAAGACGAAAGGCAAGGAGAGAAGAAAAGAACAGGAAAACAGAATCGTATCAAAGACCCCCCCCCCCCCCACAGGACAAAGAAAACCAGAAAAGGAGAGAGAGAGAGAGAGAGAGAGAGAGAGAGAGAGAGAGAGAGAGAGAGAGAAACCAGTGAAAAAAAATGTTTCTATGAAGTTAGCCAGGTAGCAGGTCTCCTTGTCCAAACATCAGCTACACCCGCACCTTCAGGCAGGCGCTGTGCCCAGTGTGGGCGTCCAGGGTCAGGCTCTGTGTCCCTAGGAAAGACCTTCACCAGGCAACCGCAACCTCTGGGCATTGCACGGTCCCTGGTGCCCCCTGCTGGACAGGCAGGGCTCTACAGGCCTTCAGAAAGTTACTTCAGGGCCAGTCCTGAGTTACTGTCCTGAGGGCATTAAAATTAACTTAAGTCCACTGCCTTAAAAAAATAAAAATAAAAAACAAAAATCTGAGAGAGGTGGTGACATCCCTCCCGGTAAGCATAGTGGCTGAAAGGTCAGAGGGCCAGGTGAGAGAGTTGATCTTACAAGTCACAAGACAGACCCCCCAGCCTGATGACAGCCCCACCAGACCAAATCCCAGACCGCTGCTGCACCCAGTCATGTCAGCTGTGCAACTGATATTCCCGGCTCTTCCCACCAGACACAGAAATGAACGTGACGGGCTTAGAGTCACAGACGCTCTGCTTCTGGTCTCGTCTCACTTCTGGGGACCTTCTGTCTGCAGATCCCCAGGCTGGGTTCCTGGGTACACATCAGACTCCCTGGCAACTCCAACTGCACACAAGTGACAGCTCTTAGTAACTTTCCTGAAACCCAGGTGCTGGCTTCAGACGGTCCAGAAGATGCTATCCCATGGCCTGCAACCCTTGCAGAAGCCTTCAGAGAGTTCAACAGCATGGGGTCATTTGAAACTGGAACTGAAAAGCAAGGTCACCTCTCAGCAGGACCCAGCAGTCTCCAGAGTAGACCAGGGACAGGTGGAGACCACGAGGGACCTTAAGTGAGAAACAGACAGCGGAAAACACTTTCCCCAGTGTGAGGAAAGGGAGGTGAATAGAAGAGAAGGAAGAGGGACGAAAAAGAGAAAAGGGGAAGGGGGCATCCAGGGCTGGTCAAGACCTGAGGCTAAATTCAGTTCAAGAAGTGACTGGCTTGGTTGGGCCTACAAAACATGGCAACCCGTGAAGACCTCTTCGGCCTAAGGAGATAAAACATCCACGAACAGCGTGGGACCCACCTGGGGCCCAGGTCTGTGTGCAGAAATGATGTTCTGGATGGCTTATGTGGACTCTGTTCTGATTGGCATGTTTGTGGCTAACTTGGATTCCAACTGTCTCAATTTTTTTTTTAAAAAAAGATTTATGTGCATGAGTGTCTTGTCTGCAATGTACATCTGTGTACCACGTGTGTCTGGTGTCCACAGAGGCCAGAAGAGGGTGTCGGATTGCCTGGAACTGGAGCTACAGATGGTTGTGAGCTGTCGTGTGGCTCCTCTGGAAGAGCAGTGTTCTTGTTGCTGGGCTGTCTCTCCAGGCCGTAAGTGAGGGTGTTAAACTTTTGCTCAGATCCAATGTCTCAGACAATGGGACAGAAAATAGTTCTTTGGTACTCTGTGGACTTGCTCTGACTCATGAAAATTCCCAGGACAGGGAAGGAAACTTCTAGAAAAATGCCAATCACATTTCTCTCCTGTCAACAATGAATTTAAAAGCTTAGAATCAAAAGGAAGGTTGGAATTCAATATAAAACCCATCATTTGCTGCACGGAGCTACCTTCGTTCCTTAGGAGGGACCTGGGGCACAGTGTTCCCCTTGTTGGCTCAGGGCCACTGACCTCCAGAATCTAATTGTCTTCAGTTAGTTGTCTGAGCTGGAACCCATCCCATGCCACTGACCACCACACAGGCAGACCACACCTTATTTGTATTATATACTGACTTTTAATAATAATAAAAAAATCTATCATGAATTTAACGAATAGAATCTGTACATTTAAGATAAGCCAGGCTTGATGCCCTGGCCCTGGGAACCCGTCCCCGTCCCCTCAACAGGGATAACACGGGGCCCCGAATCTCTGGACAAACAAAACATATCAACAAAAGTTGACCTCATAGCAAGAGAAAGGTGGCCCCTGAGAACCGAGGAGACCATACTCCCCCAACCCAGCCTTACAGCCAGGCAGGGGTGACAGGATCCCCGACGCCCTCCGCCATGCTACCAATATCCCTCTGGATGTTTAGAAGTCGGAGAGCAGACAAAGAGCCAAGGGGTGGTCAGGTGGAGCCCCTACCCAGAAGGTAGACAATAGGTTCCTAACTCTTATTCTCCAAGAAGTCCCATAATGCCCTGCTCTGAGACAGCAACATGAAAACAAATGACACACAGTCCAGCCCTAAGCCACAACCAGGTCTGGCCACCTCTCAACCCTGATCCAGTCATTCAACAACAGAGTCCAATGGGCCAGATGCTGGGGTACGGAGGCAGGGGGAGAGGCAGCAGACCCTGTGAACCACACCTCACAACCTTAAGATTTTAAAATGGAAATAATGACCTCTTAAACTTTTCCAATAATTTAGTTCCTTCTGCTTTTTGTTTTTTGTTTTTTTTTTTTAGTAGAACTGAATAAAGTTGCTGATACTACTTTATGTTGGTCCCATTAGGCAATATACTTTTCTCTGAAATTTAAAGTGTCAAAGACATAATGAGAAAACTTAGGAAAGAGAAACTCTTGGTAACACTAACAATAACAATAAGAAAGAAATACAAAATATCAACCACAGAGATGTTGCGCCATATAAATTAACATCAGAGCCAATCTGGTGCCCAGAGCTGGCAGCTCAAATTCCGATGGCGGTGGGTCATGTTGAAAGCCAGCAAGGCTCTCAAGTGTCCACGAGGAGATGGCTGCTCAGCCCAGTGTCCTCTCCTGGTAGAGGCCTGGCTGTCCCGAGTTTGCTGAGCTGGTTAGTAAGGGGCCGGGGGCATATGCGGAAGCTTCAGCCAGGACAGGAAACAGGCACGGTCTCCAGGAATGTGGACCCGGGAGGAATCCCAGGCTCAAAGTGCAGCTTTGCCATCTGAGGAGCTGGGTCTGCAGGCCTCCAGCTACCGGACCCTATGACTTTTCCTTGTGTAGAGGACTTGGGTGAGAGCAGGCATCCAGGCCCTAGCTACATTCATGAGCTCTGGGGGCCCTAGCAGCCCTCAGGCCTTAGGTAGAAGTATAGAGAACCTGCCAGCCCAGGGGTGATCAGCCAGTCTGGAGAGACTTGTCCTGGACGGTGACAGCAAGGTCCGCTGGGTAGATCTCGACACAGCTGTTGCAGAAGCCTCAGGACACCTTGTGGTCCCTCCGTGTCCTCCCACATCGCAGCTGCAGAGGCAGTGGTCTAGCAGGGGGCATGTTGGTGTTCAGAGGTCTCCATCCACTGGAGGCTGGCAGAGGCGGTAGAGGCTGGCAAGTGAAGGCAGAGAGCATGAGCAGGGGCCGAGTGGCCGCCACAAGTATCTACTTCCCCTTTTATCTATCAGAACAAATAATTCGCGCCCAGAAAGATAGAGAGAGTGAGAAGTACTGAAGCTGCCTTCTCAAAGGCAGATCCTGTCCTTCTAGAGCAGTGGTTCCCAGCCTGGGGATCGTGACCCCCTTTGGGGTTGCATATCAGACATTTACATTATGATTTGGAATAGTAACAAAATCATAGTTATGAAGCATCAATGAAGATAATTTACAGTTGGGGGTCACCACAACATGAGGGTGCAGCATTAGGAAGGTTGAGAACCACTGCTCTAGAGGCAGGCAAGGCATTTCCAAATGGCATGTGCATTTGGATGCTTATAGGGACAGACACCGGGCAATAGCTCTAAGTTCCTTCCATCTCACAGAGTTTTTATCTGTCTGCTTGTAGCCAGGATGGCGCCTTGGTTTGGGAAGGGCTGCAGGGGCGGGGGGGGGGGGGGGACACTGATGTATGTAAGCCTTCCGTGAAGGAGTGTGCTGGGCTCCGAGGAGAGGCAGCCATGCAGAGGGATGACTTCAGGGCAGGAGACCAGACAGGAGGTCACCGTGGTGAACTGGAGTGAGCAATGGCACAGGGGTGAGGGTTAAAGGTCTAGGCCTAGACTGTCCTGGGTCAGCATTCCAGCTCTGTCCGCTACTAGCTGTGTGACCTCCAACAAGACGCTGAACATCTCTGGGCCTCTGTGTGCTCGCCTGCTGATGGGATCTCAGCAGGACCTTGCCTGCAGGGCTGCTGCGGGGTCAACTGGGTTCATAAGAGGGTGGGTGGTACCATTCCTGAACAGGCCAGGCGCTATAAGAGCATGAAGATGAATTGAAACAGGAAAACATGGCAGACAAGGGAGGTGAACAGGCTTCAGGGGAGTGGTAACAGCACAGCCAGGCACTGGCCAGGGACACGCTGGGGTTCTGCGGGGGCTCTGTCACTTCAAGAGACATTGCCTGATGCCACTATTTCTCAACAAAGAGTTATTCAGAACTCCTGGGCAGCCACTGGTAGCAGAGTCATGCATGACCCCGCGAGGGGAGCCGGCTGCTGAAGATGACAGGAGACTGTTGCCACAGGACTGGCAGAGTCACCATGAGGGACGGGGGAGGGAGCCTAGCAGCTGCTCAGACGCTGGGTAGCAGGTTAAGCAATGGTTGAGGCCTTTCGAGTTACCATAGCGAGAGGTGGCCTCAAGGAACACTGGGGCTCTGTTTGGGGTGAGACCCAGAGTCTTATGCCAAGCAGGCCTTGGCGTTCCTGGGATGATGATGGGAGCTGGAGGGGATGGGTGGTCACTCACCGTGGTGCACCTTGGGGCATGGGGTCCTTGATTCGAAGGTTTTTGGCCAAAATCTCCACTCGGGGACCCTAGAAGGAAAACTGCTGTCAGGCCTGGGCCCTGTGGAGCTCAGGGCAGAGGGGGAAACAGGGAGCTGGGTGGGGTAAGACATGTGAACAGCCGAGACTGAGCAAGGTATCTGGGGCCACGGAAGACCAGGCCCAAGATGAACCACATCCCACAGGGTTGACCAGAATCCCTGGCCACTGTGGGTGTCCTTACCTGCTTGCGCATGATGTCTGTGGCCTGCATGACACACTTGGGCAGCAGCCCGTGACTTCGTGCCAGGATGGCTGCCTGTTCCAGGGACACACTCAGGGTGCTCCTGCAGTGGGTGAAGGAAGAGGGAAGATAAGGACCACTTCCTGTCCACCACTTCCTGTCCATCACTGGCTCCCTTCTTCCTACTATCCCCAGGTGTCCGCTGCCTCTCAGGAAGGTTCCTGGATCCTCCACTCAGTCCTCCTGTAACCATCACCTTCCATCCCCTCAGTGCATGATACCCACACCCCCTAAGGCAGTACCATGAACCAGGGACTTTCTGGAGCTTTCTGCAAGAACCCATACCCCAGGCAGAGGATATGGTTGCAAACACCTGGATGAGGGATGGTCTTTGGAGGCTCTCTTAGGGGGTCAGAGAGGGGACAGAAGTGTGTGCCTTAAGTCTGCTCCTGAGACCAGGCTAGGAGACAGACCTTTTGGATTCTTAATCTACTCCTCTATCCTGTCTCCCTGTGCCCTGCACCTCAGTTTCCCTAACTGTAACACACCAGGCCATCTCTGAGATGGTGTGTCATCCCCTGCACTGGAAGGCACTCAGGAGTTTCTCTAGTCTCCACCTGCTGTTTATCCCCCCTCCCTCCCTCCCCAGAAAGACCACAAAAGTCTCTAGGCATGGCTGGGTATCCCCAAAAGAGCAAAATCACCCCCAGGTGGGAACTCTGGGATCACTTCACACTGGCTTGACAGTTATAAGGAAGCAGCATGGGTGGTTCATCTTGCCATGTCCTGGGTGGACAATGGCAAGATGAACCGCTCACGGTGTCTCCCTTCTGAATGAGCTAGAACCAGAAGGGTGCACTGACCTCCCAGACTCACTGACCTCGGCAACTGCAGTTCACCAGCAGGTAAGCCGGGGCCCAGAACATGGGCACTGCAGCTCCCGGATTTGAACCCAACCTTCCCACTTCTGTGCGTGAGCCCCTAAATACCCAGAGCCTACCCAGCCCCCCTATGTCCCATCTGGCCTTGGCGCAGGCTCACCGCTGCATGCCGGTGCCGCACATGGTGATCTGGCACGCCCCTAGGCGGTAACAGAGCTCAGAGGAGATGGGGATGAGACCGGCACCCAGGCTCCCAGCAGCACCAGCTTTGGGGTGCACGAAGGACTTCATGAGACGATAGAGCTCATCCAGGGCATTGATAGGACGGATCAGCTGCAAGAGATGTGACAGGTGTCCAGGAGAGGCCCGCAGCCCTGAGACCTTCACCACCTTCTCTGTCATCCTTCTAATTACACAGCTGTCTCCCTCACGTCCCTTTCGGAGCTCAAGAACCATCTGTAGCTCCCACTGCCCTGTAAGTCGCTGTTTAGCATTTACTGTTCCTCCCGAGCTGGCTCTTCTCCTGCCAAGTGCAGTCCCACCTAAACCTACATGGGTAACCTCTTCTATCCTCTCTGAACCTGTCACGGCTAGCTTGAGAGCCCTCTCCAGAGGATAAGCCGCTCCTTACACTGTCTTCCTCAGCCATGCGTCATTGGGACACTCCAATTTGTAGACAACAGACAACAAAATCCCCAAAGGTGGTGCTCACACTCCTCAGAGCTCACAGCCTCTGAGTACCAAGGCCAGTTCCTCACAACCTGTTCCAAGTTCAAGGCCTGCCTGGGCCTGGGGAAACCAGGCTAGAGAGATGCATTGTAGGTACAAGGCAGAAACCACTCAGGCCCATCACGATGCAATGGAACTGGCCCTGCAGTTAGATCTCAGACCGTTCCATTTCTCTATTGGCTTCTCTGTATGGAAGTCACTATTTTATTGTTATCCTTAGACAGAGGACCAACAAGGCTCTAAACCAGTAAGAACAGACATGACACTTGCTCTTGCCAAAAGGCCAAGAAATGGCAAAGCCTCTAGGTTTAATGGAGGATTTTTTATTTCTAAATGTCCGGCAATAACCTGAAGCAGAAGGAATACTGTGTGGATCTACACAGGGCGTGACAGCTAATACTCTGACCCTTACGGGTCTCAGCTCAAGAAACGTGACAAAGAAGCCAGGCAGTGGTGTCGTACACCTTTAATCCCAGCACTTGGGAGGCAGAGGCAGGTGGAGCTCAGTGATTTCGAGGCCTGCCTGGTCTACAGAGTGAGTTCTAGGACAGCCAAGGATACACAGAAAAACCCTGTCTCGGGGAAAAAAAAAAAAAAAAAAAAAAAAAACCTAAGATTTTGCCAGGCAGTGGTACCCAAATGGTGGTGGTGCATGACTTTAATCCCAGCACTTGGAAGGCAGAGGCAAGCGATCTCAGTGAGTTCAAGACCAGCCTGGTCTACAAAGTAAGCTCCAGGACAGCCAGGACTGTTACACAGAGAAACCCTGTCTCAAAAAACCAAAAAGAAGAAGGGAGAAGGGAGAGGAGGGGGGGGAGGGGGGGGGAGGGGAAGGGGAGGGAGAGGGGGAGGGGGAGGGGGAGGGGGAGGGGAGGAGGAGGAGGAGGAGGAGGAGGAGAAGGAGAAGGAGAAGGAGAAGGAGAAGGAGAAGGAGAAGAAGAAGAAGAAGAAGAAGAAGAAGAAGAAGAAGAAGAAGAAGAAGAAGAAGAAGAAGAAGAAGAAGAAGAAGAAGAAGAAGAAGGAAGAAGTTCCTCATGTTGCAGTGACCCCCAACCATAAAATTATTTTTATTCCTACCTCACAACAATAATTTTGCTACTGTTATGAACTATAATGTAAATACCTACTTTCTGATGGTCTTAAGTGACCCCTGAGAAAGGGTCATTTGACCCCAAAGGGGTCACAACCCACAGGTTGAGAACTTTTGTCCTGGGAAAAGAAAGCAAGCTGGCAGAGGCTGTGGGAGCTTTGGGGGCTTCTAGGTCTGATTCTGGTTAGGGCTGTAAACCTACTACTCAGCCTGGAGTGGCCACAGCCCAAGTGTCCCCACCCTGCCCAAGCTTCCAGAGACAGCAGCACACCTGGTCGATCTTCACAGCCGTGGTGCCGGCATCCGTAGGGAGGTTGGACCGTTCCAGGTAGAATGCCCTGAATGAAACAGACCGGGCTAAGGATCCTGCCAACACACGGCGCACACACATGCGCTCTGGCCACACCCCTGCCCTGGGCCTCTGCCCTACAGCTACAGTCCTGCATTCTCCCTGGACTCTCAGGAGGAAGTAACTGAGTGGCTCTCTGGGGCTGCATGTGCCAACTGTCACCTGGTCCTTCAGTAGCCCTAGGGAAGCAAGAAAGGGTCTCTGGCTTCCTCTGCCTGATGGTTCTAGACATCTCCCCCATCCCATCCCTGCTTCTCTCTTCTGAAAATCCCTCGCAATTGGCACAAAACTGTTCCGGGTTTACAAGCCTGTCTTTATTCTCTTCCTCTAAATCCTTCCAGATGGATCAACCAGAAAGCACTGGCCCTTTTAACCAGAGTCTTTGTCTTCTGCCAAACCCAGCAAAAAAAAGTCACAAAGGGTGCAGGAAGAAACTGTCTTGGTAGTATGTGAATAAAACTTTATTTATAAACAAGGGATGGGCTGGATTTAGCAGCCCAGCCTTGACAGAACAAATGTTCATGAAAAACAGGACAGCTTTCTGAGTGCCAGGTCAGCATAGGGCCTACAGAAAGTCTCCATGAACACTCTGAGCAAAGGAAAAAAAACAGGGGGCTAATCAGATAGACACAGGACCGACAGATGACAGCAACAATTAAATTGTAAATTGTGCCCTGGGTCTTATTGTCTAGCAAATGTATGGAAGCTTCATTTTCCAATTTCCAAATGGTCAGAGGGGCCCTGGGAAGAGAGTGCCCCTCTCCAGGGAAACCCAGCCTCCACCCAACCCCAATTCTTTGCGATGAGACAGGACTCAAGAAGAGCCATAGTTGGGAGCCCGGTCTGGGTCTGGTGAAGGTGAGACTGTGGGTGTACTAGAGGGGTGTGGTTGTGGGTGTGGCTGCAGATGGCTGTAGTGAGACCATCAGAACTTAGCTGTTTTCCCAGCCCAAGCTGTACTTCCCCTGGACAAAGTTCTGTCTCCTGCTCTCTCCACCTCTCTCTGGAAGTTCTCCTCAGAACAGGACCCAGTGCTAGGAGCCCAAAGATCCCAGCAGCAACCTCCCTGCACAGGGAGGAATAAGCCGAAGAGATTGTGCTCATCTGGCTGTGTGACCTAGGGCAGGCCACATGGGCCTCAGTATAGCCAGCTGTACAATGGGTTTGCAGTGGCCTCTGTGCCCAGTGTTGTATTAGCTCCAGAGGGTTCACGGCTTTGCAGGATGTGTCCTCACCCCGCAGGCTCCCTCCCCACCCCTACCCCACCCCTGCCAACCCGCAGCAGCTACCTGAGCTTTCTGTAATACTGCTGCACCTTCTCCAGCGACTGGGCATTGATCTCCTGCTGCAGGTCTTCCACAGCCTGACTGCCTGGGGGCAGTGGGCCCTCCATATTCTCCAGAGCTATGAGGGAAGGCAAGCGAGGGGAGGCGCTGGGCATTAGGGTGCTCAGTGGTCTGGTCCGCCTTCCTCACCAGGGCCCCCAGCCGGGCTGCTCACCTTTTGTGAAGAGTACAGTGTGCAGCCTGAGGCTAGCCCCACCCTCCAGGCGGGAGGGCAGCCTGGAGAAGTGGAAGCCGTCCAGGTAGAAGACGACCTTCAGTGCCTGCCTGCTGCCCTCAATGTGGTAGAAGACGTTGGTGTCTGTGGAGGGGGAGGCAAAGCAGGGGGCTCACTAAGAGGCCAGAGGGGAGCCCAGGCATATCTGCACCAGTGCAGCACAGAGCCTCCTTCCTTAGAGGCTAAGGTGGCACTCAAGAGGGCTAACCTTATACTTCCAACCCTCTTGACTCACAGGGGTAGCCTCAGACCCTCTTATCTTCCCAGCCTCAGGGTAGCATGCTGGGACCTCTATGTTTCTGACTATCTGAGGCCTCTGAGGCCTCCTCGCTCCAGCATCCCAGAAGGGCAGCCCCACTGCCCATCAAACTAAACTTTGAACAGCCCACATGTCCTCCAGACCAGCCTGTGATGGCCATGCCCTGTTCCCACGGCCCATGGTCCCCCACTGCTTTCCTCTTGACCCGGAACACTGACTGCCCCAGGTAGAGGGGCAGCTCTCCCTGGCCAAAACAAAAAACAAAAAAACAAAACAAAACAACAACAAAACTGTTCATAAACAGGCCCTATATCTTATCTGCACCCATAAGGAAGATAAAACGTGACTCAGAACCTGTACCTGCACCATGCAGGTATCACTAATCAATCACCGTTTCTCCCCCGAGCCCAACCCAGTCTCCAGGCACTCCTTTCCCATGTGCTCCCCAAGGCCAATTCTGAGACTCATCCTGGGATGTGAAGTTTGAAGCACTGGAAACTGGTCGGCTTAGGCTGTTAGCCTGGCAGCAGGGGAAAGTCAGGGTGGCTCCGAGCAGCCTGACTCTCAGGGCAGGAAGGGAGGGCATCGACTCACTGGCGACAGAAGTCTCATCCAGCTGCTTAAAGGAGAAGGTGACATTGTCCAGCTCCGACAGGGTCACCCAGATGTCCTCAAGCATGGTTCGTTCCTCCTTCTGCAGGGAGAAGGTACGATGAGGACTCAGATGCCAGCCTGACCTGGGCCTCCCTAGAGATGCCACAAGGCTGGCCAGGCTGTGGGTGTCCTGAGTGTGGCCCTGCATGAGTGACATCCATCCCACTGCCTGGCCAGTGCCCCATCTGGGGCAGAACTTATTTATCGGCCCTCCCCAGGGTCACATGCTTCCTTTTAAAACTTAGCCCCGGCTACATGAGTCTCTAGGCTGCAGCTTCTGAGTCGCCTTTTACCTGCAGACCACCCAACCAAGCTTGCTTTCCCGACTCCTGCCTGCTCCCCTCAGGCCACACGTGCCTCTGCTCAGGCTGTGCACATGCCCTTCCTTCTGGGTTCTCTTCCTCTGACCATCATTGTGGCTGGCAGAGGCCTCAGCTCAAAAGCTGCCTCCTCACCCCACTCCCTGCTTGATGCCCCCTCCCTCCTCTCAGTCCCCTCTCCTGCTAGGAAGTGAGCTGCAGATGCAGGGCCAGCTCAGTGCTAGTGACATCAGCGAATGAGCTGGGTCTAATGTTCCATCCTGAGAAGAGTTCAGTGAGGGCTGGCATGTGTGTGTATGTGTGTGTGTGTGTGTGTGTGTGTGTGTGTGTGTGTGTATGTATGTATGTGTGTGTTAGGAGGGGTACTTTCCTGGAGACCAGAAGCAGTGCACATCAGTGGCCAGCAGGGGGTGAACTGAGGCTGCACTGCACATGCGGGGCACGGAGGTGGGAAGGGGTGGGGTCCTCTGGAGCCACTTTTACTGAAGCTGCTGTGGGATGCTGAGCCAACACCTCTGCCTGCTACACGTGTACTAGATGCAAGTAATATCCCCCCCCCCTGCCCACACCCGACTCCTCAATTGTCACAAGGCGCCTGCTTGTGACTCAGAACCACAGCTTTATGTATTTCTTTTCCCAGGACACCACAGAGCTAATGCTGCTGTGACCCTTTAATACGCCATTTTGTGGTGATCCCAACCAAAAACTTATTTTCATTGCTACTTCACAACTGTAATTTTGCTACTGCTATGAATCATAATGTAAATATTTTTGGAGACAGAAGTTTATTGGAGGAGCAGTCGCAACCCACAGGTTGAGAACCACTGCCACAGAGCCCAGGAACTACAGTTCAGTTCATCCACAACTCCCGACTCTAACAGTAAAAGCGCAGCAAATCACTGCGACAAGAACCCCTGGGTAAACAGGAGCTGAGAGGCCCGCCATCGTGTGTCACCCACCCCGGCCACTTACCACGGTGGCTGGTGTCAGAAGAGACTGCCAATGCAGCAGGACGCCCGTGGCCGCCACCTGCTCCAGCCACTTGCGGCTGGCATCACGGCTACTCTCCTCATACTCGCCGTTATTGTTGTAGCGGTAGTCAAGGGCGGCCAGCAGTTGCTCTGAGAAGGTGCACACCGCGGCCACCAGGGCCTGACAGAAGACAGCGTCCCGGCGCAGCTGCAGCTCCGTGTCTGTGGGAGGTGCAGGAGCCTCTGGGTGAGCTGCTCTGGGCCACCGGCACCTCCAACCTCAACACCTACACCCGGGACCAGCCACACCCACAGGGGGCCAGTGGACAACTTTGAACGCACAATTCAGACACCAAAAGTCAGTTCCTCAAAGACAGATTCTTCAAAAGCTCACTACCCCACTGCCCAATTATCTGATCTCTTTAGAAACAAGTGTGTGGTCCTTCCCGAGGCCGTGTCCAAACCCTGCCCCACCTGTCCTGCCACGAGCCACGGGCCCTCACAGCCTCGGCCACATGAATACTAGCAGTGCTAAGTTGCACATTCAAGACCAGTCCTAACAATGCTCTCCCCATGCCTCACCTTCTCATGCCCTGCCCCCAACTAGTACGATGGATAAAGGACCTGGGCAATGCCAAGCAGATGGTCACTTGGGTGAGAAAAGGCACATATGGAACATGGGGAGACACACACACACACACACACACACACACACACACACACACACACACACACGCATGCACGCACACTTGCATGCACGCAAGCACGCCCTGGCCTCTGGCAGCCCCATCCTCCACTCTTCCAAGGCTAGGTTCGGCCTACCTTTCTCACCCTCCATCTTTTGCTCAGTATCCCTGTCAACACCCACCAGGCCTAGTATGTAGCACTGAACAGTCCCAGAGCCTGAGGCTCGCCTCCTGCCTAGCCCCAGAGAAAGAGGTGAGGTTCAAGTCGTTCTTGGTAAGGCTGGCAGCAAAGGCTGCCACCCAGCGCAAGTGCTGAGGGGCTCCAGTGAGACACCGCTGGCCAGCAGACGGATGTTTCCCCAGCCTGTGTCCTTAGCACCCACTGCGACTCCCAGGGTCCCCTTCAGAACCTGTTCTCACCTGTGCACTTCAGCAGAGCCAGGAGCAGCTGGTTCTTTCCATCTGGAAAGAGAAAGGAGAGAGGAGAAGGCTGAGCAGGACTAGCAGAGGCCACAGTGGCACGCCAATACCCCTCACAGATGCCCTGGTGCTTAAGCTATGCTCAGGAGTAACAATGCATGCTGGGTAAATTCCAGAGCCCCTGGATATCAGAGATGGAGCCTCTACTGCCAGCTTTATCTGTCTGTGCATCCCCATCACAGAGGCTAAAGCCAACAGTGTTGTCTCTTGAGTCAGGGATTCTGCCCTACAATGTGCCCACATGCTGCAGAGGTGCAGGCACACATGTGGTCTCCCTGATAGACAGTCAAGGGCACAGTCACATGTACTTGTGCAAAACCCAGGCGCAGCTCTGCCCTGTGTGGAGAAGGCTCACTTCTGCCTGGTTGATGTCGAGCATCTGGTCACAACCCATCAGAGACTCTCTTGGGTCTAAAAATCCCCCAAGAAAATCTGAATGACCTTCAGACCTAGCTACCGAAATACTCTTCCCCAGTGAGATGCAGGGAAGGTGCTCTAGCAGGGTATGGGGACAAGATGAGTGGGAATAAGCCACTCAATGAGGACATGGCTATATCAGGTGGTGTCCCATGTCCCTGATACAATGGACTCATTTGACCTCATGGCAACATGTGACAGAGGGAGTGTTGTGAGCCTGTAGAATTCACTGAGAAATGAAGGCTCAGAGAAGTCAAGGAAGGTGTAGAGGTCACATGACCAAAAGTGGGCTAACAAAGGATTCCTTGCTGACAGGCAGATCCCAGATTCATTCATGCTAGTAACCTACCTCTGTTTAGAAACGAGAATGGCTTGGCTTGAGACAGCCATGCCTTTGCAATTCATTTCTTGTTCCAATTGGCCCTGGCCTGTGTCCTTCTGGGAGTCCCTGACTCAGGTGCCCAAAGGCTCAAATGGGTAGACGAGGTATGAGGCATCAATACGAGTAATTATGTCCTCACTCAAGTGTGGCCAAGGGCAGCTGGCCGCTAAGGCGTCAGGAAATGGCAGTTCCCTGTATCACTGACAGCTCAGACCAGTGAGCTCCAGTCTGTGACCTCACTGACAAATAAGGAACCAAATGGAATCCAGTTTTGGAAGCTGAGAAGGAATGAGTCCCCCTGACCGCAAGAAGCCTTGGTAGGAACGGCCCCATTTCCAGGGCTCCTCCAGCCACACAGGCAGCCTGGAGCCTTACTGAGTCAGAACACTCACTAGACATGAAGACAGAGCCACACGGATAAGCCCACTTCCAGATGACATCACAGTCTACATCAGCACCAAAAGACCACTAACGTGCGTGACATCCCCCTACCCACTGACCTTCCACATATCGCTGGATGTTGTCCACCAGGGTCCTGATGGAGCTGGGCAGGTTCCAAGGGTCCTCCTGGATGCTGATCTGGATCAAGTTTCGTCCACGGACCGTGCATTCTTCTTTTTGCTTGAACTCTGAGACAACACAGTGGCATGAAGGTGTGAGATCAGAAGAGGAATGGAGTCAAAAAGGTCTGTGTCCCGTCACCAGGTTGCAAGACTCACTAGCCTAGATCAAGGAAACTAACAGGACTCATGGGTTGTGGAGGGCAAAATTATGGTAAGCTTCACAAACCACATCCACAACAGACGCTGTTAATCAGTCTCAGCACCCCCTCCTTCTAGTCCCCCCACCGTTGTAACCAACCCAGCACAGACATTACAAATCAATCATTGCTGGTTCTCCTAGAACTGGCAGGCTTCTCAGGTATTACCCCCTCATAGCCACAATCAACTGGGCTGGCAGATGAGTGGTAGCCAATAAATAGCCTTTCCCTACACAGAAGGAGCAACCCAGGCATGGAGTGGAAAAGATGAACATTATCTAAGGTCAGGCAGCAGGCTGTGAAGCTACTGGACCTTGAATCTGCCCTCAGCAGGCCCAGGCAAAGGTCAGGCAGGCACCCGACCCTGTTCAGGTTTCTGAGACCCCTGTGGTTGTTTCCCCCACCTCTGACTTCAGAGGCCCATCACTAGGAAAGTGCTCCTGGGAGGGAGCAGAAGGGACAAGTCTGAGGTTCCCCTATTCTTTGTCACTTCTACCCTATGATGGCCACCTATCCGCATCCAGTTTCCCATACACAACAAGTAACCCCAGCGGTCAGGAAGGCACTGAGTCATCAGAGGCAGTGTCCAGAGAAGGCCTGGAACAAGCTGGAATCAGTTACCAGTGCCTAGACGAAGGAATCGGCAAGTGGAGAAGTAGATGTGGGTTCACGGGTAGATGGTTAATGTGGGCGGATGGGTGGATGGACTGCAGATGGGTAGGTGGATGTGGGTGGTTGAGAACGAGTAGGCAGGAGGATGGACGTAGGTGGGTGAGGGTGGAGATGCATGCACGGATGAAGGGTGGATGATGATGGAGAGATGATGGACCAAAGGTAGGTAAATGTGTATAGATGGATGGAAGGTGGGTGGGTGGGTAGATGTGTGGGTAGGCAGATGGATGGAGGGTAGGGATGGATGGATGGATGGATGGATGGATGGATGGATGGGTGGGTGGGTCTGTGGGTGGGTGGATGGGTGGGTGGGTGGGTAGGCAGATGGATGGAGGGTAGGGATGGATGGATGGATGGGTGGGTGGGTGGGTCTGTGGGTGGGTGGGTGGGTGGATGTGTGGGTAGGCAGATGGATGGAGGGTAGGGATGGATGGATGGATGGATGGGTGGGTGGGTGGGTGGATGTGTGGGTAGGCAGATGGATGGAGGGTAGGGATGGATGGATGGATGGATGGGTGGGTGGGTGGATGGGTGGGTGGGTGGGTGGGTAGGCAGATGGATGGAGGGTAGATGATGATGGACGGATGTGAATGTGTACAGACAAATGGATGGGTGGACATGGGTGAATGTATGGGTAGGTGGATGGAGGGTAGGAATGGACGGATGTACGGACAGATGGACGGATAGATGGATGGATGGATGGTACGCTAATGTGTACAGGCTGATGGATAGAAGGAAGATGGTGGTGGGTGGATGGAGGGGATGGATGGTGAGTAGGGAGATGTGTATAGATTGATGGAGGTGGGCATACGGATGCAGGGTAAACAGGTAGGGAGAGAAATGGCTGCATGGCTTGAATATGTGTGTGGATGGACCTGGGATGCTCATCTCTCCCCCTTCCCATCCTTTGATGCCAAGGAGGCCCTTGGGACTTCTTTTCCTCAGGAATCCCTCTCAGTAAGCTCTGAGCAGGCACAGGACCAGCGTGTAGAGAGGACATTTTTGTTATTGTTTCCACTAGATTTGTGGCTTTGGTTTATCGCTAATTAGTGGCACGTTATATTGGTTTTTCAACTATATGGAGCTTAATACGGTACTTGTGAAACTAAATTTCTAAATAGGAAGAGTTTTGTTTAGTGTTAAAAAGTTACATCAGCGATAAAACAGACCACAGATGAACATGACTGCCACTTGGTACGCAGACTCTGTAAGTGTGAGGATGGCACAGGGACTGAGCTCACGCTCCAGGCTGTCCCCATCCTCAGCCCAGGAAAAAAGATAAAAAAATCTCAGTTCAGTTTGAACAAACACAGCAGTGATCTGGTTCTGTACCACAGGATGGAACTGACAGAACCAAGGCCCTTCCAGAGCTATGACGCAGATGCGGGACAGATCCCAGCATGTGGCCGTGTCCTTGGACGTCCCCTCACCTTGCCAGCTGTGCTCCATGGGGAAATGCTTGGTCTCTTCAAATGCCCTGTTCATCACAGGACCCTTGAGCAGAGCATGGATGGAATCCACCTAGGGACAAGAAGCTCCCATGAGTGCAGTAAAGACCTGCCACCCACGGCACGCCCCCCTAGTCCCAGGGAGATGAGCAGTCCAAAGCACAGGTGGGGCAATGGTCCTACCTGGTTAAAGAGATGCTCCAGGCAGCCGTGAAGTTTGTCCTGCTTGTCGGATGGGATGCGCATGTCACAGGGCAACTCATCCCCTGGCACGAAGCAAGCACCATAGACATCAGCCACGGCTGTCCCACCTCCCACCTTCCCAACTGTTTTCCTGATGAGTTACCATGGCTACAGAGCTGCAGGCCCACAGGGAATGTGAATCTGATAAGCCCAGGCCCCAGCCAACCCCTGGACAGAGCCTTCACACCTGTGAGCCTCAGTTTTATCAACTGAGTCCGGCCATGGACATTGAAGCCTTGCAGGGTTAGCAGTTAGGTGGTAGTTTCTATTCTGAAAGCTGAGAGAGACTGGTGTGGGCTCCCCAACCATCACTCAGTTAGTCCTTCCTTCCCCAGAATGCCTTTCTTTTCCAAAATATACTTAGTTACATTTATTTCTGTTGTTGGGGGTGGCTGTGGGGCTCACATGGAGGTCAGAGGACAACTTGTGGGCCCAGGAAATCAAACTTGGGTTACCAGACTGGACAGCCACACACCTTCACCCACAGAGACACCTCACTTCCCTTTCTTGACTTTCAAGTTGGCCTCACTCTGTATACCCAGGCTGGCCTCTTAACTCACTATGCAGCCCAGGCTATCCTCAAATTTCCAGCAATCCTTCTACCTCAGTCTCCTGAGTGGTAGGATTACAGGCACACGTCACCAAGCCTATCTTACCAGCCCTCACGCGAGCACCCTCGGCAGTGCTCCCAGCCTATCTTACCAGCCCTCACGCAAGCACCCTCGGCAGCGCTCCCAGCCTATCTGAGCAGCCGTCACACGAGCACCCTCAGCAGTGCTCCCAGCCTATCTGAGCAGCCCTCACACGAGCACCCTTGGCAGTGCTCCCAGCCTATCTGAGCAGCCCTCACACGAGCACCCTTGGCAGTGCTCCCAGCCTATCTGAGCAGCCCTCACACGAGCACCCTTGGCAGTGCTCCCAGCCTATCTGAGCAGCCCTCACATGAGCACCCTCGGCAGCGCTCCCAGCCTATCTGAGCAGCCCTCATGTGAGCACCCTCAGCAGTGCTCCCAGCCTATCTGAGCAGCCCTCACACAAGCACCCTCAGCAGTGCTCTCTAGACAGCCTTCCCATCCATCACACAGCTCATGTGCTACCCAAGTGTATAAAGTCTACTCTCACCTCGACTTCCTTCCACTAAATTCTACTGCTATAGAACTGAGATGCTATCCTCAGGGACAGACTTCACTGGATGCATGGAAAGGGTAGACACCTCAAGGGGAACAGGTAGCCTCGAACACTCAAGGGAGTATTCAATAATGAAATGTGTGGAGATGAAACCGGTCAGGAGATGAATTTTTCCTTTCTTTTTCTTTTTTTTTAAAATTAATTAATTAATTTGTCTGTTTTTTGCAGAGCTGGGGACAGAACCAGGACCCACATAAGTGGGCAACTGCTCCACCACTAAGCGATAACCATGTATACAATGATTCTTTTTTTTTTTTTTAAGTCTAAAGCAGACAGACAACTAAAATGAAAAACTAGACCGGCAAGTGTCTGGCTCTGGATAAACGCCCCCAGCACAGCACTATCCAGGTCATCAGGCGAGGCTAATATTGGTCCAGCCACCTACCTTCATGCCCACCTTCTGAAGACCACTAGACAGTAGCCCTCACAGCAGTAAAGGCCACTGATGGGACAAAGAAAAACCAGCTTTTCACACAGTTCTTTGAACTTTCTGTGCTGTTTGGATGATTTTGTGCAGAATGGGGGTCATGTTTAGGGAATCCCTCAGCTTGCATGGTTTGAATGAGATCAGTGGTCTCTCACAGGCACACAGCACATACGGCAATGTCACTTGGGGTGGGTGGGTAGGAGGGTGCGTGCGTGCATGTGTGCGTGCGAGAGTGCGAGCATGTGTGCATGTGTGTGTTCACTTGTTTCATGTCTCCGACACTGGTTCTTTTCTTCATTTCACTGACTGCTGTGTCCCCAGGACCCCTAGCTGATCTTGAGCATATAGTAAATATTTTCTGAAAAACTTGTCCCATCCCATGATGCCAAGGAGCATGATAAAATGCGGCGGAACAGCCCCCAGGTCCCCACTGCGACCCTGCCATCACGGACTTCCCAGCAAAGCCCCTTTATCCAAGGCTATGCTCTCATGGTCACCGCCTGCTCACCTGAGCCCATTTCATCACTGCCCAGGTAGGAACTGTTGCTTCTCACACTGGTGTAGGACAGGACAGAGTCACGATTGCTGTTACATTCACTGCAACGGGACAAGAGACACCTGTGTCACCCTCATCACAGCCCCTGGAGCCTACCTTCTAGGGTGCAGACAAAACTCCTCGCCATGGACGGATGCCCAGCTAGAGGCAGCATAAGGTTAGGCCAGCTGGGCTGGTATCCCATGTCTGAGGTGAGCAAGCTCACTCAGGTCCAGCTCAGAAACACAGGTGGGACTCTTGTCACTCAGGTGTCTTAGCGTCACCCAGGTTTCTGAACACTTTGCTGTTCTCATGAGCCCTGGACACACCTGCCCACACCACACCTGACCAAAAAGAACTCAGCAGGACGAGGGAGCAAGAAGCCACCCTGCCGACACTGATCCCACAAGAAAAGAGGTGTGTGTGTGGGGGGGGGGGGATCTGGGACAGTGCCCCGAGGACACAGAATGCCAAAGCAGTCAGGACATCCTGCTGCAGAGACACGGTGAAAGGTGGCCATGGGGACCAGGTAGACCTTGTGAGCACAGGAAGGGGACTGACACCAGGCAAGCTGGCTTCCCCTAATCCAGGGCCTTCAGACTTTGTCCACATACTGAAGGCTGAGACAGACTCTGACCCCGAGTCAGACACCATGTCATTTCCCACTGGGCTCCCCTCTCTGTAGTAATGAGGGTCACCTGTCGCATCCCAGCAAGTTCTGGTTTTTCTCTGGTCAATAATTAATACCCTGCTGGTATTTTCAGAATAAATTTAACAATTGCAGAAGTACCACTCCCGTCCTCATAGGCAGAAAAATCAAGAAAATGTCTGACTCCTTGGGTCTACAGAGGCCCCCCACATCACAGAACCCTGACTCTCCTACACCTGTGAACATATGGAGTACCCAGAATGAACGGTGTCCACATAACAGGCTCGGAGACTTCAGCTCAGGGCAAGGGAGCCAAGGAGGCATTCTGGAACATTCTCTGAGAGGTTCAGATTCTCCTGACCCACCAACACACACTGTTACCCCAGAGACTGATCCCCTGTATCTTGAGAAACATCACAGTCTTGACTTTCCAACAGGCCTCGATTGTCCAAGGGCCTCCTTCAGGTCACACGCACCTGTAGGAGTCACGGTAGCTCATGGTGTCGTGGCCCGAGTCTTCCTGCTCGTCCTCTGAGACCTTGAAGCACACCTTCTTGATGCCTCCATGGTCAGTCCTGTCCACTTCACTCTCCTCGCTGACCAGCGGGGAAGATGAGGTCTCCTCCGCCGAGGGTGGGTCACAGAGTACAGCCGAGGTCGGCTCTGTGATGGTAGACAGTAGCCTGCCAGGACAAGGCAAAGGCACTGAAGGTGAGGATATAGGCCAGCGGCACTGCCACACCAGGGATCAGCTTCACCTTGTCTCTGACTCCATGGAGGGGTGATGGAAACCCAGCAGCAGCTCTCCCTCCCTTGAAGTCCTACCAGCAACTTCATGGGTGGTCAGTGCTGCCTCCTGCTGGACCTGACTATAAATACCTCACATAGGCTGGGAAGCTCACACCTATAGTCCCTAGCACTCTGGAGACTGGAATATATATATGTGTGTATGTCAAGAGTTCAAGGTCAGTCTCAGCTACATAGCAAGCTCTATGTCAGTCTCAGCTCCATGAGACTTTGTCTCAAAAGAAAAAAGGAAAAGTAAACAAGAAACCCAGGGTCTGCAGGTCAAAGAACCTGGGTTACAGCCAACAACTCCACATCTGCAGCAGGTCAGAACACCCTGGTTACAGTCACCAACTCCGTCGCTGCAGCAGAACAGAGCACCACAGTATGGACACCAACTCTGCCACCGCAGCAGCACACCACTGGCAGGTATGTTCACCGTAAAACTTCATTTAAAAAGCAGAGTGTGTGGTGGACAGACTCTGGCCTCTGGCAGGCAGCCACAGTGAATATCAGCTAACAGTATGGACTCTGCAGCTAGACGGCCCTGCTGGCCCTCTCACACAGGCATTTCCTAGGCTCTGTTTCCTTCTCCAGAAAACAGGGTGACAGCAGGACCCACAGAGCAGGCTGCTGATAGTGTTGAAGCATATAAAGACACTGGGCATCACCTAGTACCCGTAAGTGATGGTAAATCAGTAAGAATTTTACATAATGTGCCCACCAGGGGCTATTGGGCAGTGTGTGGAGACAGTCTGGGCTGTCAACTGGAGGAGGATATCATGACCCTGAGTGAGCAGTAGCCAGATACCCTACATGCCCAGAGACCCCACAATGCAGACCAAGGAAGGAAGGAGCTTGCCCCTTTTTTCTTTTCTTTTTATATTTATTTACTTATTTGCTTGTTTAGTTTTTGCCTGAGGGTACGTCTATAAGGTTGTCAGACCCCTGGAACTGGAGTTACAAACTCATTAAACTCATGGAGTTACAAACACATGAGCTGCCATGTGGGTGCTGGGAATTGAACTTGGGTTCTTTAGGAAGAGCAGCCAGTACTCCTAACTGCTGAGCCGTCTCTCTAGCCCCGGTTGGAGGTTTTCTTACCTTTCTTAAACTTGACTGCACAGCTTTCGCTGCGTCACACAAAATTAATTCCTCTCAGCATTACCTGGCACCTGGTCTCATACAAATGGCCCTGGCTGGGTCCACACGCTCCCTCCAGGTAGTGTACAGGAAGCAGGTCCCTACACCGGCCCAGACACTGTTCCTGGCTAATGCATTTCTCGGGTCTCCTGATATAAAATGGCACATGCTCCTCCTCCTGCCCGTCTTCCTCCACCTCCTCCCTCTATCCCTCCTCCATCCCCTCTTCTACCTCCTCCTTCTGCCCTTCCTCCTGCTGCTGCTCCTTCTCCACCTCCTCCTTTCCCTAATCTACCACCACGTCCTTCTCTTGTCCTTCCTTCTCCTCTTCCTCTTCTTTCCTGCATCAACAGCCTGGACACTTATTTGTTACGTGCTACACAGAACTGCCTGCTCCTGGCTTTAGCAGAAGCAACCTTGGGTACTGTTTAACCAACCTCTGTCCACCTCCTGAGTAGTGAGCGTGGAGCTATCACTGCCCAGAGCTGGCAGCGGTTTTGTGCACCACAGTATCCTACAGTAACAGACACCTTGTCAATGGCCTGATTTGCTGCAATGTTAAATCAGAGACTCTCATAGACAGGCACTTTAGCCTCAGGAGGACACTGCCTATGCCCCTCACTTCTCTAGAGAAGGCTCTCCTTGCAAAGAAGGGATTTGGTTGTCACAGATGCTCAAGGCAGCAGGTGGGTAGAGCCAGGCATGCTGCACCTGAGGTGCTCAGAGTGGCTGCTACGAACAAAGATGCCTGCAGAGAGGGTTGGGCTGAGAAGCCCCAACTGCCCCGGGGCCAGGCCTCACCTATTGATCTGGGTGACATACTGCTTCATCTCCTTGAGAGCCACGTCCAGCTTGGTGAACAGCTGCAGGTACGCATCCTGGATCTCGCGGTCTTCCTGTTTGAGCAGAAAGCTCAGGCCCCGGTCTTGCTGGTTGGAACCACTACTGGCTGACCCGAAGCTGCTGTCATCGAGACCCTGGCCTTGGGAGTCCCCATCTACTGCAGATGTGCATTTCCAGGCGGGGGCAGCCATGGTGGTAATACAGTGCTGTGTGTAGGCCATGGGGTTCAGGTGGCCTGCAGTGAAGGTGGGGGAGCTTACTGAGAAACAGGTCCCAGCTCACACAGAGGGAACCCTGCCTGAACCTCTCTGCACAGAGGAATACAAAGAGCAACTATGGCCTGTCTGACACTTTTAGAACACTAGGTCACCCTGAGAAAAAGAGTTGCCATTTGTTGATAATACACTCTAACTACTGAGATCTTCTCTCCCACCTAGAGTGCAGACGTGATGGCCGGTACTCTGACAGCCATATTCTACCATGACAGGCATCGTGAAGACAAAAGACTCAAACAAAAGATGGCACACAGAAATAGAGGAGCCTGGGTCCCTGGTGACTGTGGAGTCACTGACAGTGGCCTCTGGACCTTCTTCTGTTTCCTCATCTGTAAGGTGAGATCTAATACATTATCTAAGAGACGCACGCAAGTACCTTGTTCTGGGTCAAGGCCGATGAGGGAGGGTTTGCGTCCGAAGCGGATGCTGAAGGACCTGCCCACCGAAGGGGTGGTCTTAGGGTAGGACACTTCCATGAGGTTGACGTGACAGTTGGTGGGGCAGAAGTCCAGGCCACACAGCGGGTGGGGCTCCAGGGGTGCCTGCTTGAAGGGGGGGCTGACCCTGCTCTTCAGCTGGACTGCAAACTGAGAGGTGGGGACAAGGGAGTGTGAGGTGGCGTCAGGGGGTCCTTGAATACCCCTGGAGCCACTTTATCCTGGCCTCTAGACCCGACATTCCCGCTTGGAGAAAACAGGAGCGCCGTGGACGAAGGAGGTCCCCCGAGTGTCTCTCACAGGGATAGCCTCGCAGGACCTGTGACTCTGAGCACTGACGGGTTTTCTTCTCTAGTTCAGCTGCTGTAATGTCTTAGGAACCATGTCTCTGACCCTCAGTTATGAGGTTCAGGCACGGTCACCTCCTCATGCTACAATGCTGGGGCCAGGGAAAGGCAAGAGACACACGTAGAGTCAGGAGCACCCTGAGAGGTCGTTTGGTCAGGGGATGCTGCAGCTAGAGCCACGGGCCATCTGATCACCAGGAATGAAGGCCCAGCCTCAGAGTGAAGCCGATGTGGGCAAACAGATTCCCACAGGAACTGCTCAGGCACCCGGATATGACCATGCCTGAAGGTTCATCTACAGTCTGTCCACGACTGAGCCCATGAAGCTTAGTCTCACTAGGGTGAACATGGCAGAAAAGCTGGAGGCGGAGTGTGGGCAGCAAGTACCTCCTGGTAGCAGTTGATCCTCTGGCTGATGCTGCCCAGCTTGGTGTCACAGATGTTGTGGAACTCGTAGTGGGACATGGTGATAATGGCGCTACTCATGGCCATGAGCCGCCCACAGTTCTGCACGAAGACACTGTCGTCGGCAGCAAAGGCCTCAAGGATCTGTGGGAGGGAGGACAGCTTCTGAGCATGCCTGTGTACCATGGGGGCAGAGTGTCCTTACCTGTGGGGACCCTTTCTGCACCATGACACCATAGGAGTCTGGGGCTGTGACACACCCATTTTAGAGAAAGGAAAAGTGAGGCTAAAAGGACAGTAACCATCTTCTCCAGTTCCGCAGCTGGTGAGCACTGGGGAACTAACTAGATGCCAGGGCTGCAGGGCAAAGGGATCAGCTACCCTGACCTGAGGCTGGAACACAGCCAGTCGGGGCCTGAGGGGGCATGGAGCAGGGTGGAGTGGGATGGCTGGGGTAGGACTCAGGAACAAGGTGAGACCTTGGCGGCCAGGCGGAAGCAGCCGCGGGGCTCCACGATCTTCTCCAGCACGTGGCATTTGGCTCCGGCTGTGCTCACATACTCGTAGACCACACCGTGCTCCAAGTGCACATTGTCCACCGTCAGGCTGACCACGGCGCTGTCCTCACGCAGGCTCAGCTGGGGACCCAGGGACAGCAGGGGCAGGGCTGGAAGCCAGAGGGGCAAACTACATTGAGACTAGCACTGCGCCCCGGGAGCGAAACTGCCACCCTGAGCAGGCTGTGGTGGGGACACACCAACAAGCACACGGTAGCTTCACCCGCTCGCTGGTCCACTAACCCACCCACCCTCCCAAGCGCTGACCCAAGTGCCACATTCCCAGTGGAGACTGACCCCACCTGCCCACTTTGGTTCCACAGACAACAGGGAACTGCCATCTGGATCCCCACTGTATCCATAGAAAGGAGGAGACATTCTCTATCTCAAGTGGACTCCAAGTTGCCAGGGCCACCATGTAAAAAGCCATCTGAGCGGCTGAGAGGTGAGAAGTGATGAATTGAGCCAGTGCTGAAGCTTGCTGACTTGGCTCAGCCCACACCTTCCTGTGATCCAGCTCCAGGAAGGACTTATGTGTTTAGGGCACAGGGGGTGACCTCTGAGGAGGTGATATCTGAGCAGACATCGGAGTGAAGGGAGGGCAGTGGCCCAGGCATTGCACACAAGTGTGAAGCTGGGGCAGAAGTATATTCAGCTAGATGCAGAACAGAGGGTAAGAAAGAAGGAGAAGGGAGGCGACACCAGGAACCAGGCTGGCACGTGCGCATGTGTACACACACACACGTACACACACACACAAACACACACACACACACACACACACACACACACACACACCAGGCTTTGGGAGCTGCGGTCAGGATTTCATCTTGCCCCTGAGCAGGGAGAAGGCCACCAGAAGGCTCTGTTCTCACTTTGTGAGGACACTGTGTGTGTGACACGTGGCGGAGGTCGACCAGGGGAGGACAGTGTGCAAGCCGCTGCAATAATCCTGGTAAAAACCAGACCGAACCAGTCCCAGCGCAGGCAGTGGGAACTGGTCAGACCCTGGGTGTGGAAGGAAAGAAGGGCAGAGAGCGTGGACAGAGTGCCACAGGAACCAGGGAGGGAGAACAAAAAGAGGCTCAAGAATCCAAAAGGATAAAGATGGACCAGGCACAGGTTTGGGGGAAGTCGGTGTCAATCTGGCCTCAGTAAGTTTGTGGTGCCTGTCAACAGCCAGCAGAGGAAGTGAACTGACTACTGAGGACCAAAAGGCACTCTAGAGGAGACACGGCAGGTCAAGACAGGACAGTGGCCCACAGAAGACACACACTTCTGGTCCCATAACCCATGGATCTGCCATACTGTCAGCGAGTGGGCTGTTAAGCAAGCAACCAACGAGTCAGTGAGGAGTAAACAGGAAGAGTGTCGTAAGGGTCCTTCGTGAGCAGATGGAGAGAGATACGGAAAAAGAGAGTTGGCAGGACTTGGGCCAACTGTGCTGGGCCATCAGCCAGCAGGAGAATCAGGAGCTGAGGCAGGTGAGAAGTTTCTAGAAGCTAAAACAGACAAGTCAGTGAACTCCCAAGAGTCCCAGACAGAAACAGGACCCGGAGAGACTCTTCTGGGCTGCGAGACTTCAGAGTGAGCGACTAAAGATGGGGGCCCACACTGAGTTGTCACAGAGCCAAGGGGACTGGCACAGGCTGCACTTCTGAGGACCAAATGGGATGGACCTGGGGACACAGAGGATCAGCCATTATGGTAGCCCCAGACTGAAGCTCCTCCCACTCCCAGTCCCTTACCTGAGTCAGGCTGGTCCTCTTCCTGGGTGTCTTCATCACCCTGACTGGCCCGCGCCTGCTGAGCATCCTCATGGCTATGGTAGACCCACTGGTACAGACCCTGCAAAGAGCCACTATCAGTGGGCCAGGCCCCTGTGCTCAGAGGGGGAGAAGGGACAGGCCAAGACGGGTCTGATTCCCATCCATGAGGCCACCTCTGAAGAGACCTCTAAAATGTTACTCTGGAACACTGGCCACACTCAGTCCTCAGTTTGGAATATGGGCTCCATATAGGAGCTCAGGAGTACGGCTTTGAAAACACTAGGGGCACAGCCAAAGTGTCCCCATCTCTCCTGCATCCCCAAGGCCAAGAAGCACAACTGGCACATGACAGGCACTCAGTAAACACTTGCTGAGAGTGAGTGTGGACATCAGAGCGACTGTCAACATCCACCAGAACCCCGGCCCCATCCACACAAGAGCGGTTTCTACAGTCAGTGTGGCTCGTGGCACACAGCACATGTTCCACTCTACAGTTACAGTGCCCCGTTTGTAAAGGGCCCTTCCTACTCAGCTCAGCAAGGAAAACCTAGGCTGTCAGGGCTCATGTCCCAGCCCAGAGTTCCCCAGGCTCCCATCTCTTGCTGAGTGCTCACCAGGGCCTCCTCCCGGCGGTTGCGAAAAGCTTGGAAGTGCTCCAGGACCTCGAGGGCGCCATCATTGGCCACGTTGTTGCCACTGACCTTCAGGATACACTGGCCTGCACAGAGCCCAGCAGCCACAGCCTCGGAGCCTGGGGAACAGGGGCACTTAAGGCCAGAGTCAGGCAGAGGAGCCATGTTCAGGCTGCCCCTGCCAACAGCTGCATCTAGAAGCTGTGGCTTCTCCCACCTGCCAACCAGAGAGCTGCCACTGACACCCGCAATAGGCAGGGCAGAGCTGGTGTCCCCATTTAGTGACAACTGTCTTTCAGAACCCTGCATGACCTCATAGCGAAAGACCAAAGCCAAGTGACAGAAAGAGACACCAAAGTTACCTTAGGGCACCTTAGAAAAGCTAGGCCACAATACAGCTGCCTGACTCAAGCCCATCCCTCTCAACTCTACCACAAAGCCCAAACAGTGGCTCTTGACCCAGGCTTTTGTGGGTTAACTGACAAGTCTAGAAACAGATAGAAATGGTTGGCTGCCTCCACTTAGGAGAAGTGCAGGCCTGGAGGACCTTGGTCAGTGCAGGCCGCAGTCTCGGGCTCCCAACTGCGCCGCTGCCCTGCAGCCTACAACGCGCTACCTCACTTATCTGGGCCTCAGTGACCTCATCTGTGGCATTCATACACAGCACATCTTGTTACAGGACTCTGAGAGACTCAGAAAGTCTGGGAATGGGAAACTGCTGGTACTCACTACATGCCAGCCCTTTCTTAGTTCCAGCCAAGGTCTAACACACTGACGGCTGGACCCTGGCTGATGCTGCTGGGAGGCTACGGAAGGTTGAAGAAACGGGAGAGGGAGGTCACTGGTGGCACGCCTTTGACGGGGACTGGGAGTCCCTGCCCTCTTAAGTCGTCACTCTGGTTGTGTGTGAAGGGCTTCACTCTGCCAGACCCGTCTGCTGTGAGACTCTCTCCAAAGGCCAGAGCAATGGTGCCCATCAACTCCAACCCTGAGCCACACTGAACCTTTCCTCTAAATCTACCAACTCAGGCACTTTCCTTCAGCTGAGAACCACCAAGTGACACAGCCACACACACTGTGAACTACAGACGCCTCAACAGCTACTCGGGCAGAACCCCCCTTAACTATCTCTCTGACACCTGATGTGGGACCCCTGGTGTTCTGTGAGGCTGCCCTGGAACCTACAGGATGCCAGCAACATCCACATCTGTCCACTAGATGCTATAACACACCTTCCCTCATGGTGACAACCAAAAACTGCCTACAGACAAGGCCAGGGACCTCCTGGAGAGGGAACAAACTGGCACGGTAAGAAATGACCTTTTAAAGACACAGGTGATACAGCCCACTGTAAAATACTGTCAGATCCTAGCTGCCTTCACTGCTGTGTGTTCTGTTAATTGGCAGATACACAGCAGCCCCAGGGCCTGGAGAGATGGGTCAGTGGTTAAGAACACTGGCTGCTTCTCCAGAGGGCCAGAGTTCAACTCCTAGCACCTACAAAGTGGGTCACAATTGTCTCTAGCTCCAGTTTCAGGAGATGCAACACCCTCTTTCTGACCTCCACAGACACTGCGCACATGTATATACGCAAGCAAAAATACTAACAGATAAAATAATAAAACTAAAAAATAATCAATGCAAGTAGAACCCTAAGCAGAAAGGAGAAAATACAAATGTTAAAGGGAGTCACTGGGAGACTATCAGGAAACCAGCATCAGATATCTCCTGGGCCTCACAGACAACAGAACAGCACCTTCAACAGTCTCCAAAGAAAACCAGCACAGGTCATGGGGGCTTTAGATTGGTCCCCCATGGGTTCAATGTGGGCACAGAAGTGATTTTGTGGAGCCTCCAAATTCAGAGTTCTGATACCTTTTGAATTCTGTGCCTGCCTGCCTGCCTGGGGGACTTCCAGCCCATCTAGATGGCATGCCTCCCTTCCCCCATCGCAGCCCCAGCACTTCCCATGTCTTCAAGTTGCTCCTTCTCCCCTCCTGTGCAGGTCCCTGCTAAAGCAGTAGATGCTGGAGTACAGGAGCACCAGGCCCATGTCTCCCCATGCGCAGAATGCAGCCCCAAGAGGTTCCGCATACCAGGCTCCAGCTCACCTCTGCCCACAGCAAAGACATATGGCGGGGCTGCTCCTCGGATCTGGAAGGACAGGGCCTCTGGGTGGTCAGGGACTTTGATGGTCCTAGCAGGCACAGGGGCAGGGACAGGCCATGAGAAAAAGGAGTGTGGCTCCCGCTCCCTTAAAGTCCCTTTCTACCACTACCCTACCCTGTCCCCAAGGCCTCTTGGAAATCAGTCCTGAAAGGAATGGCACCCAGAAACACAGTCAACCAGATACCCAAAGCTCATGGCAAAGAGTCAAAAGGCCATCAACCAAAGCAGAGAGGGACGCCAGCTGAGAAGGCAACACATACCAAGGGGAGGCACCAGCTGTGGGTGAATATCTAGGGGACGCACTAACTGGGGAAGGGGATATCGAGGGTAGGCACTAGCCGGGGAAGCAGCTATCAAGAAGAGGCACCAGCTTGGGGGGGTGAATATCAAGGGGAGACACTAGCTGGGGAAGGGGATATCAAGGGGAGACACTAGCTGGGGAAGGGGATATCAAGGGGAGGCACTAGCTGGGGAAGGGGATATCAAGGGGAGGCACTAGCTGGGGAAGGGGATATCAAGGGGAGGCACTAGATGGGGAAGCAGATATCATGAAGAGGCACCAGCTGTGGGGCACAGATATCAAGGGAGGCACCAGCTGGAGAGCAGATATCAAGGGGAGGCGCCAGCTGGGGGGGGGGGCGGATATCAAGGGGAGGGAGCAGCAGGGGTCTGGATATCATGGAGACACAGCTGGAGTAGCAGGTGTCAAGGGGAGGCACCAGCTAAGGGGAGCAGCAGGTGCCACTTATCTTAAACTGCCATGCAGATTTCTGTCGCCCTGCCTCAGCCATGTCCCTACCACACAGTATGGTTCCTTCTATGCCTACCAGGCAGGAAGAATCGCCCTGAGAGCCTGTTCTCAGAACTTTAAACCCTGGGGACTTCCATCTCTGGCACCTAGCAGACAAGCCTTACCTGTCACCTTTCCCCTACATCATCTCTTCTTACAGAAATAGTCCAAACCAGTGGTCCTCAACCTTCCTAACGTTGAGACCCTTTAGTATAGTTCCTCATGCGGTGGTGACCCCCAACCATGAAATCATTTTCATTGCTACTTCTTAACTGTAATATTGTTATGGTTATGAATTGTAATGCAAATCTCTGTTTTCCAATGGTCTTAGATGACCCCTGAGAAAGGGTCGTTTAACTCCCCCCTTCCCCCGTCGGTTCACTGAAAACTCTCCACAGCTCACAGCCAACATTTGGATCAATTACACCAAATACATAATCTTAAAATAGAAGTATGCCCTCTGCACCTACATGTAGATGTGGTCCACCCTGACCTGCAAGCTGTGCAGCTGTCAGCTTGCCACCTGTTTCTACCTGCAGCCCCGGGGAAGCTTCCATCTCCAGTGGCCATCCATGGGACCTTGCCACGGGCATAAGGAGCCACTGGGCCTGGCCCCTTGGTTGTATCCACCTCTCCTGTCTCCCACTCCACTCCAACCCCTCACTGCCTCTGTCCCTCCACCATGCTGTGAACAAGGTGACCCGAGGGTCTTTGTGCCAGATTCTTCATCCTTCCAGAGCCCTCAGCCCCAGGATCCCCCCCCCCCTCGACTCTCTGTAATCTCTGAGTGCCACCACTGTCCCCAGTGGCATCTCTCTGGCCCCTGTGCCCCTGTTCTCTGCACACTCTGTCTTCTTCAACCATACACATCCACCTCCATCTGACTCATCACCTCACTCCTGTCCTGTGTACATCTGTTCCCTGTCCACACCCCAACTCCACCTGAATCTACGGAAGGCAGGAACTGTATCTATACTGACGGGCCTGTGTCCTCAAGTCTGAGCTACCACTCACACACACGTGCACTTGGGACACCTGCAGTTAGATCAGGAAGACTTGGGGTCACACTCACTCTTTGGCCTTGGTGGCTACCAGGAGGCGTAGCGGGCGGCGGGAACAGAAAGACTGGTTAAGGATCGTCTCCACCTCAGAGAAGGGCCGCAGGAACACCAAGTCCTCATTGATGGAGTAGATCTTCCTCCCCACCTGCAGGCCAGCCATCTAGAGAGAAGCACCAGGAAGCTCATTCATTCCCTCTGGACGAGTGGTAAGTGGTGTGTGAGCCCAGGCTCTGAGCTCTGAGCTGTAAATAAAAGATCAAGGAGGCAAGGGTGGGTGGCAATTCCCTCAGGAGGAAATGGTCAGGGCCAGCCATTGCTTGTCACGGCACCAAGGTCAGTGGGGTGACCACTTTGTGTTCATGAGAATGTAACCAATAATATGGAATGAACATCAACACGAACCAAACGTCTAGCCCCCACCCCCCACCTCCTGCTAACCCAGTGGGCCATGAGGTGCCACGAGAGAGTTAAGAAAGAAATCCTTCAAGGGAGACTTCCACTTTCCCTGTACATTCCCGGGAGTACAGCAGGTGGCGCTGGTGGAACATGCCAGAACCGCAGTCCCCTTTCCCAGCTACCCTGCATCTCAGACAAGTTCCAGACTGAAGTTTCCCCACAGAAGCAAAAATAAAAAAGGCATCAGCCGGCATCCCAGAACCTGCTGAGATGTGCCACCTCCAAAAGACATAAAGACATACCGGGCTGGGACACTGCCCCACTGAGTGGACCCTGGGGTCTCACCTCTGCCAGCTGGGACACTGCCCCATTGAGTAAGTGGCCACCCTAGGTTCTCACCTCTGCCAGCAGATATGCTCAGATGGGATACTGCCCCACTGAGTGGATCCTGGGGGGTCTCACCTCTGCCAGTTGGGACACTGCCCCACTGAGTGGATCCTGGGGGGTCTCACCTCTGCCAGCCAGGAGGACACTGCCCCACTGAGTGGCCACCCTGGGGTCTCACCTCTGCCAGTGAGCCCCTCTGCACAGACTTCACCACCACAGCCTTGTTCTTCTCCTCGAGATCGAAGCCGTAGTCGTCCTCCTGCGGCGGGATCTGAAAGCCCGAGGCCAAGATGCAATTGAGGCAGCGAGGTGGGAGCAATACCACCCTGCTCACACCATGGACTACGATCCAGCAGCTGGGGCCCCAAGTCTGCAGGGTAAGGGTGCAGACTGGACTGCAGGGCCAGGCCAGTGGACTGGAGTGACATCAGAATGTCGTGGGACAGAGTAGGTGCCAAACACAACTATGTCGAATGAGGGGATGCCACCCTCTCCTCCCAGAGGCTGGTACTGATCACCTGCCAGCTTGCTTCTCTCACCCTCCCACCCCTCCAGCCCAGACAGAGTCTCTGCTGTCCTCACAGCAAGGGCTCAGTAGCCCTTTAACACGAAGGGAAGAGATCCTATCTGCCAGAAGAATAGGTAAAAGGGAACTGGGGGGACACATTCCCCAGGGCAGGATGGCCAGGAAATGAGCTGGGATCCTGGGAGTTGGCGTGTGGGTACACACGCACCCACAGTGAGTCAGCAGGAGCTCCGTGGGCACTGGGAACTCTACTGAACCTGCCCCACTTGTGCCTCTGATCGTGTGTGGAGGGGACAGTCTACCATGTGATGGGGAATGTGCTCTGGCTGGAGTAGAAGAACACAAGAGGAACGCCAGGGGGAGCAAGACCGGATAATCTCAGAGATGGGAGAAGCATGCCAGACAGCAGGCACAGCACCCAGGTGAGCTAAGATACCAGCATTTCTGACCTAACGGAGAAATGTTCCCAACTGCAAACCCTCAAGGCTCCTGAATGCAGGCAGGACACAGACTCCTGAAGCCTACAGTGTCATAGGTGACTAGGGAGACACCAGGAAGCTATGGGTGTGGGGTAGATGAAGGGCACGAGCACCTGCAACCCCAGTGCTTTGGGAGGAGTGCGATTCAGTGACCTGGCTTCCTGAGCCCGAGATTCGTGCTTAGAGCTGCATGCCCTGCTCTGGCCACTGGCTGAAGCTGCTCCGGAGCCACAGGAGACTCGGGAAGAAAGGTATGGTAGTCCTACTGTGCTCCTACCAGTAACCGCTTGGCCAGGATGTTCTCCACCAGCTTGAAGTCATTACGAAGCTGTTTGTTCTTGCTGCTGGTCCCCTCCATCTCCTCGTCAGCGTGGAAGCGGAAGTATTGGGACTCATCCTTGAATTCACTCTTCTCGAGAACTGTAAGCCACAGACACACAGTACATAGTCAGATGGCAGTGGCTCGGCAGCCTTTGCCAACCGGCAGCCACAGGCTAGAAGCAAGTCCTGGACAAATGTGGCTTGGCAGAGAGAGTGTACCAAAATTGCGTACCAAAGTGTAAACTCCACATGAAGGGCAAGCTATCTGATTCTTTAAAAATCTGACATGGCTCAAGCTGTGTGCAAGCATCAAGACCCAAGTTCAGGTTCGCAGTAGCCATATAAATGCCAGGTGCAGCCCAAGTCTACCCCAGCTCTGGGTTCAGAGACAGACCCTGTCTCAAAAACCAAAATGAAAAGTGACTGAGAAAAGACGTCTAATGTCCACCTCTGGCCTCACATGCACATGAATGCAGCCACACACATACACACCCAGGCTGGTTCCCCAGCACCCACACTGGGTAGCTCACAACCACCTGCAAGCCTAGCTCCAGGGGATGTGATGCACTTGCACACACACACACAAATTTAAAACAAGAAATCATATTTTAAACAAGCAAACAAACAAACAAAGGACCAGGAATAGTGGTGCACACCTCTAATCCCAACATTGGGAGCCAGAGGCAGATGGATCTCCTAGTTAGAGGCCAGCCTGGTCTACTATGTGAGTTTCAGGACAGCCTAGGCTACACAGAGAAACCCTGTCTTGAAAAACAAAAAAGAGGATACAGCAAGGCCCAGAGTTAGCAGCTGCCGAAGGCCCATGAGGTTCTGGGGTAAGGCAGCCTGAGCACAGACACCTCCAGACCCCACTTCTTCAAGGTGGTGGTTCCTCCTCCAAGGAAACTACCTGTGTGTGAGTGTTCCTGGGTTATGTGAGTGTGTTCCTGGGTCACCCTGATTACCTCTTCAGAACAAACAGACACACAAATTGCTACTTGCATCCGAGCAGGGCAGCCAGGCTCCAAGCAGCCTGCTTATTTAGTCTCCATTGTAAACATGGGGTTAGAGGATTCCAGAGCTGGAGGAAGAGTCAGTGCTGCATTTGAGCAGTGAAGTCCCAGCAGACACGGCAGTATTAAGACTTCTGAGTCACCAGCACAGCCAAGGGAGGCCCTGCTCCCTTTTCCCAGCTTTGAGCACACAGACCTGGGTTCAAATCCCTCCATCTAATACTTTAACCTCTCTGTGCTTCAGTTTTCTCCTCTAGCAGAATAAGAAGACCAAGTCCCTGGGACGGCTCTAAGGCTGCTACGGTGAGCCTCACCTTCCCTCTCTGCTTAAATCCCTCCCTGAAGACTCCCGCGGTTCTGAGGCTCAGTTCAGACGTGGCGGGAGATGCCGTCCCTTCCTCCACTCTGTGCTAACCCTGCCCTTTTGCCACAGCCACACCCTAACTTTCAGCCCTTTCCTATTTTAGCACATATTTGAGTTCGTGGCAGGGTGCGGGGGAGCTGCAGAGCCTGCCATCTCCCTCCCTGAAGGGCCCCGAGGGCTTCAGGGCTGCCCAAGTGCCCCTCCTTGTACAGCATCCCCAGACAGCTGCCTTCCGGGAACAAGGCTGAGTGGACCACAATTATCCTCTGCCACAAATGAGAGGCTCCTGCAGAGGGCAGGCGGCAGGGCCAGCGCTATCGGAGGGTACAAACGGTTTCTGGGAAGGAAACAGTCCCAATGGGTGGCCAAGCCTGGTCCCTTCCGCTGAGGCAATGGGCAGCAGAGGGGACAAAACTGTAAGGCTCCTGGAGAGACTAGAGAAACTGAGGCCACCGGGGAGCTAAGCCTGGTGGGGGAGTGAGCTAAGGTGAGCCTAGAACTGGGCCATGAGCACAGGCAGACAAATGGCCTACAGAAAGCTATGACCCCCAGCCTATTTTCCTAAATAAAGTTTTATTAGCACCTAGCCAAACCCCTTTTGTTCCAGTGTTGTGGCCTCCTGCCTGGCCCTTTGCAGAGCAAGTTCACTAACTCTGAGTTACAGCAAAGCACCTGGGGGCAGGGAGATGACCTGAGGCCTGCCAAGACCAGTCTCCTGTCACCAACTCACACTTCTACAGCCTGTATCTGTGTCCAAGCCAGAGCACCTGCTCATCAGCATGCACAAGACAGGCTGGGTTGTCTGATACACAAAGCGGGGCACACATGTACATACGCCAGATTCTGAGCCCCTCCACGGCACAACCCGGCACCATGCTGGGCACACAGAGCCTAGAAGGAGAGAACACAGTTTCTCCAAGACGGACCAGCAACAGTGATGGGAGGCACCTGGGGGCAGGGGAGGCCAAAGCACAGCATTTGATGCTGAGACACCACATACGCAAAGCTGGCTCTCGAGGCCCCAAGCAGAGTTCTAGGTCCTGCACTTACCATGGTGCATGAAACCGTTGTTGCACAGACCCACGCCAAGCGCCACTGCCTCCTCCCGTGTCTGGCAGTCCCCCTGCAATGAACAGAAGGGGATGCCATGAGCGGAGTCAGCACTGAGTCCTCTAAGGGCAACCCATGGCAGGCTGCCACCCGGGAGACACAGGCTGCATGAGGGCAGAGATTTGTCACACTGAGTACCAAGGTCGCCAAACATGTTTGGAACCTACTCCTAATAAACTCCTAACAAGGGAGTCAAGCTGTTAGATGTTTCTGGTTGCCTAACAACGGCCCTTTCCTGATCCCTCCCTAGTAAGGAAACTCTCGCCCCCTTCTACAACAACCTGGGTAGTTAGGGTGGGTAATGAGACACAGCAAGGGCAGTGTGGTAAGTCCCCTGTGCCCACAGACTCCTGCCCTGAACAAAGGAGTAACACCTGGTGCTTCTGCAATCATTCTGGATCAAAATGTGACCGCAAGGTAAACTACAGCAATGGTGGCAGAGCAGAAGGACACAGACAGTGGTTCCCAAAGACCTCATGTACACATTAATGTGCCGGGCCACCAACCTCTGTGCTGCTCTCATGAGAGGCACAAATCCCGGTCTGCTCTGTTCTCTACGTCTGTAGACGTGTCCCTGGTGGCAGAAATGAAGTCTATGGTGCCTGAAAAGCCTGCAGGGGCTTCTGCAAACCTCTGGAAAGGGGACACTAGGGACAAAGCCATGTGAGGATGGTGGCATGACGGGCAGAAGTCCGACTCATGCGGATGCTACTGAGAAAACTATCTGTCCCCAAAGTCACCCGGCTGCACATTTCTAGATAGGTGGCCTCCGACAGTCGCCTTTCATTTAGGCTTTCTGTCTTTAGAACATGTCAGCAGAACTTGGGAGACTTGGCTGATCTCAAAGGATGGGGAGCAGGGACCTGACTCCTGGTGCCTGCTCTTAGTTCCCACCCCTCCCCAAACCAATATGTTTGTGTAGCTTGCAGCTCAGGCAAGCTTTAAATTTGGATCCTCGCCGCCCCCCAACCTCCCGCCCCAACTTCAGCCTCCCAAATGCTTGAAGCACAGGTGTATCCCAATACAACAGATTTAGAACTCAAAAAAAAAACCAAAAACAAAAAAAGAATCTCACTGCTAACCAGGTAGAGAGAGGCTAGAACCTCAGCATGGAGGTAAGGCAGGCAGGCTCAGGCACAGCTGCCAACTGAATCAAGGACTGTGATTGGGAGCACCTTGACAGCTAGGGGCCAGGTTCAGAGGCTGCCAGACACACAGGCAGCCAGCCCTGCATGCAACTGCTACAGTACACAGAAGGGAAGGGCTGCCAGACACCTAGCCAAGCAGGCCTGACCTTCCTCCTAGAGGGTGGAGGAGGGTACTCCCAGCCAAAGAGACCTGATTGCTTTTCCAGCGGCTGTGAGGCCAGTCATGGGGACCAGGTGCAGGGACTCCAGAAGGAGTTGTGGGGGCCGACTGGGGACCCTGGGGAGGGGCTGAGAGACTTGGCCTCAGTGCTCACTGTATTACTAGCTGAGGATCACAGAGAAGACAAACAGCTCCTAAGGGATCCTAGCCCAGTGGCAGGGGAATGGCAAAATTGGAGTTAGGACAGAGGAGGCAACGGGGAGGAACAGTCCACAGCAACTGTCCTGACCCATAGGTCTAGAGGGGACTGACTGCCAATCCAGGTAGCCTTGGCTGGGTGCTCGGTTCAAGAGGACTAGTCGGCCTCTGGAGTCCACTCGGCTTGCAAAGGGCTCAGAACCAGCCTCGCCTGTCTGTCCTATCAACAGAGGAGCCAGAGCCCAAGGAGGTTCCTCAGGACACAGGGTAAGCCATAGTGACAGACATGGGTGCCCCAGTGAGGACAAGTTGGAGGGGGAGGACAACTTGGGCAGTGTTCTCTAACTCATCTCTAGTTGCTGCTATGTCTAAATTGAGAGTCATGGGGTTTCCCCGACGCTCCTGGGAGCAAAATGTGCATATCCCTGCCTGGCACACAGGAACACAGGAGAGCCACCACCATCTCGTCACCTGACTCTTCAAGGGATCAGTGGAAGCAAAACAGGGTTGGATGCACACAGAGAGGGTATGAGTAACAGACTACCACAGACACATGTGGAATACCTCTGCCCACCATGCCTACCACACTCCATCTTTCCACTGACCGACTCCTTGATGGCTGGGGAAACTAAGGCACAAGTGGGAGGGCTGATTCAGGTTGCCCGATGACAAGGAGGATTTCTGAGTTGGGTTTCGTGAGCTATCACGTCACAGACAGGGAATCTGAGATTCCACAGGGCAATCACTGTCCCCAAGGTTGTGACTCTGCCACAATGCATTTATATGTGCCCACTCCCTGCATGACCCATGTGGTCCCTCCTGTGACTAAGATGTCCAGGCCATTAGCAACACCATCTGCTGGGCCCTGGTGATGAATGCAAGGGGTGCTCAGGGGACACAACTGTCCACTTTCTCTGCCCTGGCGCTGGCCCTTGGGTCCAGAAGGCACAGAGGAGGAAGGCTGGCATGTGCTGCCCCGGTCACCATCAGCCCACAGCTGGTTATTATCAAGGTGGTGTGTCCCCACACAGCACTCCCTATCTGGCTGTGCACTCAGAACAAGTCACATGACCTAAGTCTCAGGCTCCCCATTTGTAACACTGGAACGGTTACCACACCACCCCAATGCATCCTGAGGGTCAAAGAAGATGACACTCTGTGATCTGAGGTCACACATAGCATGGCTGGTTTCTCTGGGCTAGGTACTCCTGACTTTTAGGGTCTTAACTCTAACTCAAACCCAAGCATGTGAACCTGTCCCCGAGCACCCCAGGCTGGATCCTGAAACATCCGGACCCTTCAACACTCCTGGTCTCTTTCGCATGGACTGGATTAAGCATTTAAAAGTGGGGCTCATCCAACCAGTGACACCTGGTTGTCCTGAGGGGACAAGCCATTTGGACAGCGAGAACTTGAGGCATTTCCTCCCTTAACATTACGTGAAATGAAAAGGCCCAACTCTCCCTGCTGCTTGCCTTTTGACTGCAGTTCTGTGCGGGTGTAATGCCTGGAGCTGTGGCTGCCACAGTGTGATGGCGCAGCAACCACCCAGAAGACTGCACATTCTGATGGCAGAAAGGTATAAGGCTGGGCGTGAACACCATCACTGAGCACCAGGACACTACATGAAAGGAAGCTGCTGCCCAGGGACAGAGTCCCTTTCTGTGAGGCTCCCTGTGTGGTCACACTGTAGACACAGAGGGCAGAAAGGAGCTGGGCCTGTCCCCAGCTACATGGCTAATTCCAAACCACACAGTCAGGGGCCGCTCATACTCACTTGCGCCAACAGCCAGTCCACCAGCTTGCTCCCGGGGACCACGGACTTGTAAGTCTTCAGGTGGTAATCACGGTCCCTGGGGAGGAGGAGGACAAATGAGTGGGGCTTGTGAGGGGAGGCATGTTAGACGATGACTGGCTGTATGGAGGGGGGCATGTTGGTTTCTGGAGTCTGCTCCAGCTGGAAGATCTTCAACAGACAGGGGAAGAGGTCGACCCACTCCTGACTTAGGGGCCAGCTGCCCCATCAGAAACTGAAGAGGAGGCCTCGGACTGCAGCCAGGGGACCTCTTTGTGCAGTCATGGCTCTTGAGGCAGCTTTGCCGGCATGGACAGGTTTGCCCTAGGGTGGAGTGCCACACTGGGGACCATGAGCATCGTACAGTGCCAGATGTCTCTACAGCAAGGACTTCTCCTGGCCAAATGTCCACAGTCCATGGCTGAGGAACCCTGAGTATCTAAGGAGGGGTAAGGGAGGCTCCCCTGTTTCTCTGTCTTGTTTTGGTGCTGACACACACGTGTTCAAAGACACATGGTTAAGTTCAGGTTGGGCTCTAAGCACAGAGCAGAGCCTAAACCTGGGGGGTACAGGAGTGTCCTGGTGAAGTATGCACTCTACCTGGCTAGTCTTTGGGGCTATGGGACCTGAACAGTCAAACAGTGACAAACTCAGCCTTAAGCTGACGAACACAGAGTTCTACAGCTCTGGCTGGAGCCGCTGAAGGATGTTCAGGATTAGGCATAGTCAGCTGTGACACTAAGCAAGGATCCTAGTACGTCCCCACCACAATCTAAAAAAAGAAAAAGGAAGTCAGGCCAGCAGGTTGGAAGACCCAGGGAAAGCCAGTAGGGAATGAACAGGCAGAGGTCACAGAGCCAAGAAGGCCGCTGGGCATCTGTAGAGGCCACAGGGGCCCAGGAGGCTGCTGGACACAGGCAGAGGCCACAGGGACCCAGGAAGCTGCTGGACATAGGCAGAGGCCACAGGGACCCAGGAGGCCACTGGACACAGGCAGAGGCCACAGGGACCCAGGAGGCCGCTGGACACAGGCAGAGTCCATGGGGCCCAGGAGGCCGCTGGACACAGGCAGAGGTCACTGGAATCCAGAAAGAGGCTGGGCCCCTCAGCCACTACCTCTTAGGACTAGAACAGAGCAGCAGAAGGGGTGAGTGAGGAGGCAGGGCTGTGGGGGAAGCGTTTGCAGGGCCTGACCTCACAGACCACGAACAGGATGGATGAAGTCCCTGGGACAACAGTCATGTCGCCCTGTCCTTGTCTCTCCACCCACAACCACAGGCTTCCTAACAGAGCCTGACCCGCTCGTTTCTGATGCCAGGAGCCTAGGAGCATACTTTCCGTGACTCCAGCACTGTAACTTTAAGCTGCTGGCGGGCCCGTTTGGCTGGAATAGAAACAGTCACTCAACAAACACCAGTGCAGGATTGCGCCACTCGAGGTCAATGCCCTGCCACATAGCCATTTGAATTCAGGCTCAAGCAGCCCAGAAAATCAAAATAAAAGTTTCATTAAATTAAAAATAAATCTGCCAGGTGGTGCTGGCACACACCTTTAATCCCAGCACTTGGGAGGCAGAAAGAGGCGAATTTCTGTGAGTTCAAGGCCAGCCTGGTCTACAAAAGACAGCCAGGACTACCCAGAGGGACCTCATCTCAGAAAAAAAAAAGTCTAGACTCCGTATCCTGGAGCATTTGCAAACCTCATGGGAACAGGGGTCCCTGGGAGTGACAAACACAGGCACAGAGCACCAGAAAGCATGACTCTAACAGGAAGCATGGGGAGTTCCTGGGTGGGACACGAGGGAGGGGGCCAGACAGGTTCAAGATGGAACTCAGTGGTGGAGCATGTGTCCCACACTTGGGTCTCTTCCCTGGGCCCATCCCAGGAAAAATAAAATGTAAAGGCAGCCAGGGAAGCCGACCTGACAAGGAGGCTCTGGGAGAGCCAAGGCTATGGGGGAGAGAGCACCTCACAGCAACAGCGAGCACAGAGGCCCTGCAGTGCATCCCGCTTCATACCCTGCCTCAGACAGGAATGGTGAGGCACAGGAAGGTGGAGGACTGTCCGGGGTCCCGCAGCTGGGAGCCAGTACGTAGATCCAGTTACTGTCAACCCTTACTATCACTGCAGCACATCCCACAAATCCACTCACTTCATCCTGATGGCCTGACAGAGGAGCTCAGTGATTAACCCTGTCTGATGGAGGAGCCTGAATCTCAGAGAGGTCCCGATACTGGTGGGGCCACGCAGATACTGGCAGAAGGTACGCCGTGGGGACTTACTTGATCACGGGGGTGTAGAGGCTATGCAGACGGCAGTAGAGTCTCACGCCCTATGAGCAAGAGCAAGGTCTGAATGAGCTACATCCTCTAGACTGCTGGGAAACTCAGGGTGGGCAGGGGCAGGCTACGGGGGACATGGGCTCACTCTGCAGGGACCTCCAGCTGGATCGGGGCCACAGGCTGAAGGACATCTCACCTTGGACATGACATCCTCCAGGCTGAAGGACATCTTACCTTGGACATGATGTCCTCCAGCTCGCTGCGAGCCTTGTAGGTGCCATCATCGTAGCGGAAGCGATACATCACCTGCTCGTTCTTGAACTGGTGCTTGTCAGAGACTGGAAAGACCCAGGGACTGGTGAGGCTAGGAACATCCTCCACCTCCACCCTCTGGTCCCCCAGTACGTTGAGAGACCTGGGACACGCAGCCTGGGCAGGCCTGGCAGAGACCAGCAATCTGGCTGACACCTGTGGACACCTCTGATTTGCCCTGTCCTTTAAATGGGAACCAAGCACTCCAGGGGAGAGCCCACACAGCTGGGATCTGCACAGCTATCCTTCCATTCTGCTGGGGACTCAGACCCAGATGCAGATTCTGTATATAGCCAGAAGTCCAAATCTCTTAAGAACGAAGACACTTCACTCCCACCTGGACACTCAGTGGCTTCTGGTTGGCTCAGTGGGCCCACACAGCCGCCAGGGTTGGGCCAGGGCTTAGTGTGGCAGGTCCGTCCTCTCCACAGCACCAGCCATGGCTGGAGTCATTCTACAGTGACCGCCATGAGCTCTCAGACCTCACAGCTGAGTCTTTCCCCAGTTCCGAGTCACCTGGTCTCACTTCCTACCATGCCCCTGTCCACTCAGGAGGAGGCCTCACTGCCTTCCTTGCTGCTCCCTGTAGACCACTCAGCATCCCCCTGGGCACTAGATGATGACCATAAAGAGCCCTAGAGCCCACTTGCCTCTCTCATTTCTAGGGGAGGTATCCCCAAGCTCCTGTTCAGAACTGAGCGCCCACAACCACACTGACCTCTCTGCTCTCCCAGCATCAACCATGCCACAACGATACCCTTCCAAGCAGAAGGTCAGCTCTGTGAGGACGGAATGCTCCATCTGTCCCGTTCACAGGCATGCAAGCAGTGTCTGCTGCAAGGGACATGCAACAGACACCTACAAGTTAGCTAAAACATAAACAGAGGGCTCGTTCTTTCTGGAGAGGCAAATAGAAAGTTCTACTCCCTGGCCAACTGTTCTAAGGCATCCTTCCTTGCTGGTGCCCAAGAGAATACTCATTCTGCCACCCTAGAGAAATGTCATGAGGCAGCCGTGGTCCTGGGTCAGCAACTTGAAGTATGGGAGCAGACTTCTGGGTAAAGGACCACTTCCCCGCCATCAAGCCTACCGTGCCACACCTCTTCCACTCACCATGGTGAATGATACCATTCTCCAGCAGGGCTTGGCCCAAGTTGATTCCTTCTTCTGTTTTGCTGATCTCGCCAATTTCCAGGAGCCAGGCGACAAACTCGCTGCCAGGAACAAAAGATATGATGAGATGGTCCCCGGCCCTGGAACCAGAACCAAGCTGGCCTGGCCCCATCCACCCCAGGAATGATAGGCAGATCTTCCTGCAGGCACACAAAACCAGGAGCCATGGCCCAAGAGACAGTGGTTTATCTGTGCCTTTTCAGGTGACTAAGACCAGTCACACACAGGTCTGCCACACCCTGGTGTGGTGGGGGGAGATGACTGAAGGGATGGGTGGCAGGCACATGAATGGATGAGCAGATAGGTGCATGGTTGGAAGGATGGTGGATGTTTGGTAAATGGAGGAATGGTAGAGGAATAGATGTGTGAAGGATTGACAGATACACAACAGGAGGTCGGATGGGTGGGTGATGGGCTAGTGGGAAGGGAGACGTATAGATAGAAGGGTGAAAGGAGAGATGGATGGCTGACGGTTAGTAGATGAATAAATGATGGGTGGGTGGGTAGATGAACAGATGGATGGGTACATGGAAGGATAGGTGGGGTGGTTTATGAGAGTGTGAATGAATAGATGGGTAGGTGGGTGGATGGATAGATGGGTGGTGTGTAGATTATGAATAATGGATAAAAGGAGGACAGGGAAGAGGAAGGTGGGTAGGGTATGGATGGATGGATAGATGATGAGTGATGGATGGGTGTGGGTAGACAGAGGAGTAGGAGGGTGAAGGGATGATGGACAGATAGAGGACAGATGTTGGATGGCTAGATAAGACTCGATGGTAGATTTGTGGATGGAGGCATGAGCAAGGGACAGACACCAGGCCACGTGATGTGAAGGCAAGTGACAAGAATGGATGACAAACGAACCATCCAAGAGATCAACGCCGATGGATGAGTAGATATAGAGTCGGGGGAGGGGCTGGCCGAGTGGACAGGAAATGCTGGGTGGATGGTGGGAGTACACACGGATAGCTGGAGGAGGGTATGGCTAGATGGGGGTGAGCAGATACTAGATGGGTATGTATGTATGTATGTATGTATGTATGTAAGTAGTATGTAGATGAAACACACAAAATCAGCAGGAGGCAATGCCAAGCCCAGAAAGCTGACTGGAGAGATGGCTCAAATCACATGTTCCCTGTCCTCACAGTAATCCAATAGCTTCCCCTTTCATCAGAAGGGACTTCAGTCCTGCCTCAGCTGTCCCACACATCTGCCTAGATATATGTGCACCTTCATCAGCCACCCACAATTCACATCCAGAAAAAAATCCAACCAGGGGGTGGTGGCTCAGAAGGCAGAAGCAGGTGAATTTCTGTGAATTCAAGGCCAGCCTGGCTACAGAGTGAGTTCCAGGACAGCCTGGGCTATATAGAGAAACCCTGTCTCAAAAAACAAGCCAAACAAACAAACAAACAACAAAGTTCCTAGACTCCATCCCATCATGCCTCAGGGCCTTTGCAATTACTGCTCGTCTACCCAGAAATGCCCTTCCCTGGCTCTTCTTTCCATACCACCCCCAGGGCCTGACCCAGCAGCCCACCTATCCTGATGCCCTTCCATTCTGTGCCAAGAAGTCTCTGCAGTATGACTTAACAGATGTCTGTGTGTGTTCATTAGTTTCCTTTCCTGCCCACACAGACAACCAGAATGCAACCCCTGGATGATGGAGTTGATCTTATTTGTGGCTCTTTCCCTGACATACTCTGGATCTCAAGAGTCTTCTATGAAGCAAATGAGGAATGAGCAAGAAGGAATGTTCTAGGGTCCGCAGAAAGGTTGGGGCATGGATGAGACAGGTGAGCTTTTCTGGCTCCGGGTGACAGTCCAGGGGTCAGACTCAGCCAGGCCTCTGAGGTCCCAGCCCCCGTGGCCACGTGGGCTCAGCAGATTTCAGCCCACTGGAGTTAGCGGAAGAGGGTGAGCCCAGAGCAGGCAGGACCCACGAGTGTGGGCAGCAGTGCCTGGTCCCCTCTTTATGAAAACCAGCTGTCCCACCTCCGGTTACAGCAGGGGGCGCTATTTTTAGCTTTCTGTGCTGGCAGAGGAAGGACCTGCCCTCATGCAGGTAGCAACACTGTGAGGCATTCAGAAAGCCTACAGGACACCGGAGAGATGGTAAAGAAATAGGTACATTTCTGGCACCCTAGGTGGGAACTTTCCAGGTTCTGCATCCCCCTACGCAACACCCCTGCCCCCACCTCTGATTCTGTTCTCAAACTCTCAACTCTGGGGTAAGGCAAGGACTACCAGCAACCCCAGAAGGCAAACAGATGTTGGTGTGCCCACTCTCAGAGGCTGGAGGCCGGAGACTCAGTCAAGGGCTGTTTACCAGCTGTCCTAGCCAGGGCCACCCCTAACAAGGGGTCTGTAGCCAGAGTGGGGACAGGAAGTATCCCAAAATGGCTGCAGGGGCAGAAGACAGATGGAGGACAAAGCAGAGCAATTGACCGGTGACTGCCCACGCTGGGTCCTGCTACCCTTTGGGAAACCAAGCTGGATCTTTAGCTTATTGGGCAGAACCGAAGCAAAGCTGCCCCTTTCTGGGGAACAAGATGCAGCTGGACGCAGCTCAACAGGATGCAGCTCAAACAACTGGCTTGCTTGAGGACATCTGGAATTAGTGGGTGGACTTTTTAATCCTGTGAAACTTTAAACTGGGACCCAGGGGGTAAGGAGATAAAGTTAATCTCTTCTTCCGCAGGAACCTCGAACTCTGAACGGGGGTGCTGGCCGGGGGAGGGGGAGACTGTGCCAAACCAGTCAAAGCTGAAGCTATTGCTCCAAGAGCCCATGGCAACCCTGTGGGTTCAACTCTCCGAAAGAGGAACACTCGATAGTTCCTACAAAGCTCCCAGTTGTTAAATGCAGCTGTCTAACCCAGGATTTTCCGAACCCCCTCTCCAGGCTTCCATTTGTACCAGGCCAGCAGGGTCTCAGGGTGGAGGAGAGGTGTTCCAAATTAGACATCAGAATGTACAGCAGCTCCGAGCAGGGAACTGGGATCTGACGGTAGCTCTGGGTTGGGTTATGAAGGGAAACAGGCCCAGGCTTCCAGAAAGACATTCCCTCAGCTGTGGGAGGCACTGAGACGAGGTGGGGTGCCCAACGGTGCAATGGGACTGAGGTGGGATGTGGAGCCCACGCACAGCTAGGATGCTTCCATTCTCCCTTTCCCTGCCCAGTGGACATGGCTCAGCCTGCTGCAGGTCAAGGCCAAGGCTGGGCACAGGGAACACCTGGGCACACCTCTGCCATTCTTTCCTGAGAGCCACCTGACCAGTGGCCCCTGTGCCACGCACTCCCAAGAACCGAACATCCTTTCGCCTGTCTCCTGCACAGGCCTGGAGCCTGGGTTTGACATGCGCACCTGTGAGTCCCAGGAACAGAGTCCCTGCCGATGTCCATGGCGATGCCTGTTCAAGCTCTGCGTGTGCGTGCGAGGCCAAAGGTCAGTGCTGGGCCATCTTCCTCTATCATTTTCTACCTTATCTTTTGAGACAGGGTCTCCACTGCAGTTACACTGGCTGCTCAGCCAGCCCCATGGATTCCACCTGTCTGCACCTGCTCCCCAGCACTAGGTATCTGAGTTCAGGCCCTCATGTCTGCACAGCAAGCATTTTTACCACGGAGCAAGCACTTTACGGAGTCCCTGACAAGTCTTTTTGGATCTTCTGTGGTTGGCTGGTTAGTTCCTGAGACGGGCTCTTGCTAGTCACCCAGGCCTACCTGCCTTGCTCACTGCTCGAACTTCAGCCTCACGAGTGCCAGGACTGAAGTGCTCCGTTTGTCTCAGTATGTGCCACAGTGCTCAGTCTGGTCTCTGTTGTACACAGCTGTGCACACAGTTGCTCCAGCAAAGTCTCCCACCTCGGAACTTCCAATGACATCTAACTACTGTCGAAGTTTGCAGCAAATTCTTTCACCTTCAAGAAACCTCCCTGACTGAACCGTCTGACTGGCACACCTTGTTCCAAGTGGTCCGGAGCCTGACAACCCATCTCTCTCAACCGTTGAGCCCCCTGAGCACCTGAACAAAACCTGACCCATGACCCAGTGCTACCAAATGCAGTCCTGCTAATTCTTGGGTCTCATGCCATCCCTTGCCATTCCAGTGCCACAGCTCAAACAAGCCATCGGACTCTTGCACCTGTGATGCCCAACCCAAGCATGCTGTTCCTCAAGGTCTTCTCGTGGCTGATTCTTGTCACTCAGACCTTGGTTAAAACGCAACCTTCCTAAGAGGCCCATCTTGGCTGGCTGAATCAGCTCCGCAATTCTCCCCTTGACATTATTCTACAACTGCCTTGCAGCATTCGCTGAGCCAATGGCTTCCTTCTTTAATTTGGCCATTTGTCTACTGACCTATTCCCGTAGGGATGGTCATCCCTGTCAGCAAGATGTTTGTCTATTCCCTGCTGCCTGCTGGCAACCAGTAAGGGATGGAGGGAGGGAGCAATTTTGTCTCTCAAGCTAACCTGAGGATGCTGGAAGGCAGATATATACGCACACACGCACACACACATGCACACACACGCATATGCGCAAGCATGCTTCCCACAGCACACAGATTTTTATCACTGAAATGTGAAGTTTGCTACTTTCTGCATGGAGCACAAACTGGCCACTTCTTCCCACCGGTCCCTATACCATGACACGTGCATGGCCCAGCGTGTGTTCTCAGTGCCCTGGCCAGCACCATGCTGAGCTCTACTGCATTTCCACTGGGTCCTCCAGCCCTTCTTCCTTGTCATTGATTGAGACTGAGAGACATTAACCCAGTGCCCAAAGTCATCCAGCAGGAAGATGGGGGAGTAAGACACGGCCCCAGTCTGACTCAAAGCCCTGCCCTAAAAGGTTATGAAGATAAATCAGACACAGCACAACCAGGGAGTCCTGTCCAGCAGCAGACAGACATGGAGACAGATTGGGGGAAGTAATAAATGCGGAAGAGAGATTAAAGAGAAGCAAGCATGGAGGCAGTGAGAAAGAACACCAGTTCTGGAGTCACCCTGTCCTGAGTGCGAATCCCATCTCCACACATGGCAGTGACTTCAAACAGAACCTTTTCCCTCTATATGCCTCAGTTTCTTCACCTTTAAAATAGGGACTTGCCTCACGGTATTGTGTGAGATTAAAGCGATTGATTGAGTGAGGGAGAGACCTGTATCCCAGCCACCTATCAGTCTTATAGAGGGGACCAGGGCTCCTGGAGATTTCATGAGCTACACACTGGCAGGGAAGGAGCATTGGAAGCCCAGACAGATGCAGAAGGAAGTTAAGCCTGAAGAAGCATGTTCTCTTAACGGGAAGTCAGATCCTCTGGGCCCCGTGGTTACATGAGCCGCGATGCTGGCTGGGGTTCAAATGGGCAGCGAGAGAAATCTCCTCTAATCCCAAGGATAGCCGGGCCTCAGAAGCCTTAATCACAGACAGGTTATCCCATCCGGCTGGGCTGGCAGGAAGGCTCTCCAGTACTCCCCCAGGCAGAAGTGGGGAGCTGCTAGAGAAAAGCCTTCTATGAAGTGGAATCAGGAATTAGCAAAGGAGACAGCCAGGTGCCCCTCTAACCTTTCAAGCTCCTGAACCCAGGTCTCTCCTTTTCACAAAGCTTCAGAGAGCCAGGACTGCTGACCCCCAAGGACAACGGATGGAGCAATCCAAAACTCCTGGTTTTCCCAACTCCCACCCCCACCCCTAGCCTGTTTAACCGGCCTCAGGTTGACCCTGGGTTCTCTCTCCTAACTCCACAGGCTCCGGTGGACACGAACACTCAGCCGGGCTCTGTATTTTCATATTTCTAAAACCAGGTTCCTGTCTGGCTCCTTCCTTCACTGTCTCCGCCCATGTCATCACCTAGTGTACAGGAACTGACCCCTACCCAGGGGCCCCCACCTCTCTGACCACTGTCCACAGAGGTCTCTGCTTGTCCCTCCCCCAACGCTGCTGGCCCAGACTCCTCTGAGTACATGGTAGCCTACAAAGCAGATCTCCTGACTCAGAGGCCGTCTAAATGCCTGCTCCACACACTGGTCTCCAATCTAGTCTTCCTACCAGGACAATTGACACTATCTCCAGTCTTCTCTGTACCATGCCGGCCACCAGGCTCCAGCCTGCCCCAGACCCTCCGAATTCCATCTCCAGCTTCTAATCACAGCCCAGCCTCCTCTGTCTTGGCCATGGCAGAACAGACAGAGATAGGCAGAGTGTGGCCAGCCTGCTGAGTTGGGAAGATCTCAGCTTTTATCATGGACTCCATTACAGGAAGCAGATTACACAGGAGCAAACACAGCAGGCAGAACTACGGCAGAACCCGCCAGCCCTGACCCTCATCTGAGTCTGCTCTACAGGTCTGAGGGGGCATAAGGTGGCTGTGCAGGGAGATCCCAGGCAAGAGAAAGGGCGTATGGGACAGGGCAGGGCAAGGCAGATGTAGGGTGGGAAAGGAAGATGGCCAGCTGGGATCAGATGCCACTCACTTGCCAAGGAAGCACTTGGGCACAGTGCTCAGCTTCCGTCGGCGGTCTTTGATCAAGTTCACCTTCTTGCTCATCATCAAGTGGTACAGCTTCTCCCCCTTCTCCGCGATCATGACGTATGCATCACGCTCCATGCCCAGCTTCAGGCCTGCGTGGGGACATGATTGCCAGGGGGTTACAGGAGGCAGTCTGGGGTTCTGGTATTCATGCCTGCTAACTTCACACTGGCATAGCCATAGAGCACTTCCTGACCCCTGGTCAATGTCACACACCTACCAGGGACTGCTCAGAAGGACTGGGAAGGGACCCAGGTTAAGTCTGAGGGTAACTGGTAGTCCTTCAACTCAGAGCCAAGCTCCAAAGCCTTAACCTACCCCTCTACACTGCACACACGGTCCTGCCCCTCCACACCATCTACACGGGGCCCCATCCTTAACTTTACTCATGGTCTCTTTCTGAACCCCACCCCATCCAGACAATAAAAGCAACAGCAAATGAGTGTTTCATGGCCTCAGATACATGCCCCGTGCTCCTCACAAAAAGAGCCACAACTATCCCCATTTTACAAACGAAAAGCTGAGACCCAGGGAACTTATGTTGTCAGAATAGGTGGCATCAAGATTTTATCCCAAGATGTTTGGTTCCATATCCTGACCTGGGCTATGACTACAGACCACAGTATGAGCCCATCCCTGTGTGCCCAGCCCTGAGGTTGGACTTAAGACAACACTCACATCTAAGGACAAGGTCCCCTTGGACCACACACACCTCTTAATGACATATACCCAGTGCTAACCACAGCTCTTGATTCTAACCACAAAAGTGCAGATCAACCCCACCCAGCTGGGCCAACTCCCTGCCCCAGTACCGACCCCACCCCAGCCCTGAACAGTTTCAGACGTTGAGCCCTTGTCCATCCAAAGGCCAAAGACAGGAGTTTATCTGGCTTCCTGGTATTCTAATACATTCAGGCTTGATATTTAAGATGGGGAAGCGCTACCAAAAGGCCCCGCTTTCTCTAGGAAACGGGTGAAGACACTGAATGAGGACAGTGACTTGGGTGGTGTGAGGAGGGGAGAGAGGCCAGTGGTCTGGGCCGTGCATGCAAAGGGCAGGCTTGCAGGATCACGATGACCTCCTGAATGAAGAAGGACAGAGGGACGATGAGGGGTCCGGGTGGCACTGAGGGTTTGTTTCAGCACTGGGTGAGTGGAAAGCCCATCTACTGCTACAAAGGGCTGGGAAGCAGACTGAGCAGGCTCCGAGGGTGATGGAACTGCGGCAAATGTGAGGTGCCTATGGTGCATATACCAGCTAGGGTTTCAGGTCAGCAGGATGTACATGGGGGAAACTGAGGCTCAATGTGATCAAATGAGGAGATAATGTTGAGTTTGCAATGATGGTCAAATCTAAGGCCTTGGGCAGCAGGGCCACAGCCTCTGCAGCAGGAGAGTGAGTCCGCTCAGGCTCAGGTCACCCCAGACCCCTCAAGTTTCCAGTCTGGTGGGCTCCACAGTAGTTCAAGGCAGAGATACGGGTCAGAGCCCACCCATCCCTGGTCTGTCACCTCAAACCCTGTGCTGTCTTTCAGTGAACCACTTTGGTTACTGTCCTGAGGTGCTCTCTACCATGCCTAAGGGGCACCCTGAGGACCATCCCCCGGACTCTCACTCAGGGACCAACAAACAAAGGTTTGGGCAAACATCTTAGCTGCAGGGGAAAGAAGATGCTGTTTCCAGATGCTCTGGGTGACCAGTAAGCCACATGGGGACTGTGGTCCAACTGACTGACCCACCAGGTCCCAACATAGTCACAGATGTCCCCACCCATCAAAACACCTGCTATGTGTAGCTTCAACACTTCTGCAAGGGACCAAGATCCGTGCTCTAGGCACAGTCCTCACCCTATAAGAACCCCATCAACCTCCTAGGCAGTCCAGGACCCGCCCAGGCACCCACTCTCTCGCTGTTCCCGCTCTCGGATCAGGGCATCCAACCACTTCTGCTTCTCCTCCGCAGTCTTGGCCATACACACAAACCACTTGTTCTTGGCCGTGTTGTGGATTTTCCAGCCATTGGTGACAGTGTAGCCATTGCTGTGGTAATCAGCTGATGGGGACGAGAGGCAAACATGGATCAGTACACAGATAGCTATGTAACTTCCAATAGTCCGCAAAATGATGGCCACCACCAGGGCCAGGCTTGAGGAGCTAAACCTTCCCCCCAACCACTGTTTCCCCCTGGCTTCTCTCTCATAGGCAAAGATCTGCACAGTCCCTTCCAACACGACAGTGACAGTGACACAGGTGTCGTGACCTCTCATGTGGGCACAAACGTAATAGTGGAAGAGATGCTTGCCCAGAACTTAGGGGAGTAACCCTCTCTGAAAACATGACAGCGAAACAGCTGTGGGCCTGCATGTGCCACAGCTCAAAACCACACTGGAACCTTCCCCAGACAGGCTCACAGAACATCTCCTGAGATGCAGCATCCCTGGTCCCAGGGAATGGCGAAACTACCCTAAGCTTTGGTCACCTGCCTGTGGATTTTCAGACAATAGATGATATACAGCCACAGGAAGCAGGCCCCGCCCAGACCTACATGAGACAAGGATGCATCCCAGGGTCAGCACACTGAATGCAAGATCCATGTAGAATGCAGACAGGGCACTATGACTACCTTACTATACACACAGAAAAGGATGTACACGGTCACATGCATCTAAAGCCATTTTATATGCATGAGTTTGAAAACCAGAGACATTTAAAGTGAAATACTGGGCAATGGAAACTAAAGAGGTGATATTTTGTTTTTAGACAGTATCTCACTACATAGCCCTGGCCAGCCTGGAACTCACTATGCAAACTAGACTGGTCTCAAATTCATAGACATCTGCCTGCCTCTGCCTCTCAAGTGCTGGGGTTAAAGGTACGCACCACCACACCCAATATGGTGAAAGAAAGTATTTTAGGCAGAAAAAAAAAGGATTGCATTATAAAATGCCTAAAGTAAGGGGCTGGAGAGATAGCTTGGTAGCTAAGAGCACTGGCTGCTCTTCTAGAGGACTGGGGTTCAGTTCCTAACACCCACATGGCAGCTCACAACTGTTTGTCACTCCAGATCCAGATCATCCAAGGCCCTCCTCTGGCCTCCATGAGCATTGCACACACATGGTACACACAAACATAGTGAGAATGCCAGGGCAGGCAGGGAGGGGAGGGGTTTAGCGGAGAGGGGCGGGGCCCACCTGTCCCATCCTCCACATTCTCCACTTCCATGACTTCAGTGTTGATCCGACCCCTGAAGATGTACAGGGAGCCATTGATGGACTTGGTCCTCTTGGTAGATTTCTTGCTGCCAGTGACCCTGAAAGACAGAAAGGAGTCAGCATCCCCTACAAGGGGCAGCAACACAGAGAGGCATCCAGGGACAGAGAAGAGCTCTGGACTAGGGTGAGGAACATGGGGTGGCTGCTGGTGGGCAGGAAACTGAGTAAGTTTCTTCTCTACTATCATGGCTTCCCATCTGAAACATACATTAAACGCTTTGTTGATCTCACAGATCAACTCTTCAGTTAATGGAGACTCATGGGAGACCAACAACAGAAATTCAGCACACTGGACTAGCTGACGCTCTCTCTCTCTCTCTCTCTCTCTCTCTCTCTCTCCCTCCCTCCCTCCTTCCCTCTCTCTCTCTCTCTCTCTCTCACACACACACACACACACATACACACACACACACACACACACACCTACCCATTGTCCATCCAGCCATCTATAACCAACCATTTATTAACTATCTATCTATAATCTACCCATCCATCCAAATACTATTCATCCATCTATCTACCCACAAACTCGTTCATTCATCCAGTCACCTCATATACTCACTCTCCCAAGAGTCCATGCACCCATTCATTCATCTGCCTACCTTCCAATGCAACTACCCACCTACCTTATCCACCTATTCACACATTCATCACCCCCTATCCCGACACACGCTTTCCCTTGGGAGATTTCTGTTGTCCATCCACTCAGTCACTGCTGCAGTCTGAACATGGGACCTTTCACATTCATCTGCTGCCTTCCAAACCCTGATGCAAGAGTTGGGTGTGGGAGTGAGGCCAGGAGAGGTGGTTAGAGCACAGAGGTTGGTGGTATCTCATGAATGGGATTTTACAAAAAGGCCTTAGAGAGATACCTTCCCCTTTCCACTATACACACAACAGAAAGCAGAAGGAAGCCGGACTGTGCATGTCTCCTGGTGCCTTGCCCTTGGACTTCCTAGGTTGGACAAGTTGAAAAAAATTATATCCTTTAAGATACCCAGTTATGTCATTTTGTTAGATTCCAAATAAATTAGGCTATCAATCAATAAACAACAACAAAAAACACCTGGCAGGGCTTCCTATAGGCAGGGAATCAAGTAAAACGCAATACACTCAGTAAGTCCTTGGAAATGGCTGCTAGGTGCCCAGCACTCTGCCAAATGCTGGGCCACAGGGAAGCACAGGAAATCACGGGGAACTTGTCTTGTGTGGGAGAGGGGATGGAGCACACAAAGAAACACTGATCACAGCAAAGGTCCTCTGCATCTCCTTGATCCACGGGGTGGACCTATCCTTACAGAGCCTGCTAGGACTATGGTCAGGCGTCTCTACCTGAGACAAACTTACTACAGCTGGGTAAATTCAGCAGTATGGACCCTGGACCGCAGGCTGGCCAGACCTCCCTGAGAATGCAGCTGTATGAGGGGAGACCTGAGCTCCTACTCCATGTAGGAGTTGAGCGGCAAGGACTGAAGCAGCAGGGTACTGAGCATGTTTGCCAGACTCTGGCTCCCTGGGCCTGTAACGAGGGACAGACTGTGTGAGAGTTAAGAGGAACCATGTGCTTCCTCAAGCACTGGCTGGCTGGACTCTGCTTTCTTTTAAATTTTAAATGCACAAATGCAAGCATGTGTGCATTTGTATAATACACCAAAGTTCACCCTCCTGCTTCCATGTACACATGGGTATGCATGTGTGTATTCCTGTGTGCACACCCGTGTATGCAGGTACACTGATGTGTGGCAATACATGTGTATACATGTATGTATGAGCATGTGCATGTTGTATATGCCTGTGCATGTATGTATATGTATGCAGGTACAAAACTCCATGAGAATGCATTGGTGTACACGTGTATGGATATGCATCAGTTTGTACACGGTTATCTGCCTGTGTGCATGAGTGTGTGTTTCTGTCTGTGAACATGCAGGTGCATTATGAACATACATACCAGGTCTGTGTCTCAGAGAACCCTAACTGACAGAGATTTTGGCATTCCTTCTCGGAATAAGGAAGAACTGAGGAGAAAAGGGTTTGGGACAGGAGTGTGGACAAAAAGACACGTCCAGTTCAGACACAGGTGACCTATGTGCAAAATACCCAAAGAAAGTCAAACAGGAACTGTCTCCTATTTTTCACTCATAAGCCTGGCACTGTCCCAGCCACTTCACAGTGAGTCCTAGATGGGGTCACCCGCTCTGTAAAGCGCTAGATGGGGTCGCCCGCTCCGTAAAGCGCTAGATGGGGTCGCCCGCTCCGTAAAGCGCTAGATGGGGCACTAGATGGGGTCGCCCACTCTGTAAAGCACTAGATGGGGTCGCCTGCTCTGCAAAGCGCTAGTGGGGCGCTAGATGGGTCACCTGCTTTGCAAAGCATACCCCATAGGACATCTGGGCTTCAGTTCACATAACAGACACGAAAACGACATTTGCCTAAAGTCGTGCAGCAGCAGCAGCAGGACCTGAGGGCTTTCAGCCACTATGACTCTGGCCTCTCAGAACACAGCAGGCAGCTACACGGTGTAAGGCTTAGCTCTTGTGGGCCTCAGTTTCCCCTTCTGTAACTGAGAGGGCTGACTTTTAGAATGTCCTCTTCCTCCTTTGGTGGCCAAAAGGAGCTCTCTGTGTCACAGACTGTTCCACCACATCCCAGACAGGGACCAAGAGAGCCAGCAGCTGCCTAGCCGCATCAGGTACTTCCTGCAGCCACCATCCCAGTCAGCCAGGCTCCAGCCACCAGCACCTGACCCTGCCCTTAGGCACTCGGCCTTCTGGCTGCTAATCTAGAAGCTGGACAGTGGCCTGGTTCCTGGTCCTCCCAGGAGACAGGTGTGCCCTTTTCCACAGGCCAGATCCCTGTGTCACTAAGGAAGGAGCAGCCTTCAGAGAGCTTAGGATGGACACAGGAAGGCCAATGATAGTCCCCAAAGAAACCAAGATGGTAGCAATAGCTACTGTTCCTCCTAGGGCAGGCGACACAGAGGAAGAAGGGCATGGCAAAGAAGCCAGGGCTGGGACAGCACAGCCAGCAGTTGGGAGTTATTCACAGGGTTCTGAAGGGACATTCTGTTTCCAAACCCTAGTGCTCTGGGAAAAGTGCCTGCTTCTAACAGCCAGGGCAGGGAAGGACTGGGGGTGACATTTCACAGCAGCCTTAGGATGGTCAAAGGAGGCCTCTGGGGGTGACACCAGCAGGACAGGTGACATGAGACAGCAACAGAGATCATTACAGAGCAAAAGCGGGAGAACACCTGGAGAGAAGGCAGGCTGAACATGTCTACACTGGGAGATGACACAATGGGAGGCTGAGACCTGAGGCAAGAAAGACCAGCTTCCAAAACAGAAAGGATGGCCAATACATGTGGCTCTGTGCCCTGGGGCTGCCAAGGTGGCACCAAGAACCCCAGGATGAGTGTGAGGTCCATGGGGACAGCACCAGCAGCCAGCCCCAACTTCGTGCGCCAGACCCTTAACTATCTTCACCTCCACAATGACCCTGTGAGGTGCATTCAGTAGAGCCTACTGTTTTACAAACAAGGAAACTGAGGCACAATCAGGAGAGGTCGTGGAGCTAGAGAAGTGGTCAAACTCTGAGCCAAACATGCAGAGGACGGATGTGGCCCACTGTAGAAGAGGAAACTGAGGCTTCACAATACATATGAAATAGCCACCCATCCCCTGTGGCCAGCTTCCCCACACGGGCTCAGGAGCTGGGAAACTGAAAACTGATGCTCTGAGACAATGGGCTTTACGGCCAGAAAGCAACAGTGCTCTGAGACCGCTGCAGTCTCAGCCAGATAAGGCTGGGAGAAGCCTCTGAAGGTTACTGTTTCACTCTCAGGACAACTCACAGGAAACAGAATGGAAGCAGGGGACATCGTCTGCTAAGATGACCCAAGGGACTCTCAGTGAGGGATGTGAAGATGCTGGTGAACCGTTCTCTTCTTCCCCAGCCCAACAGTGAGAGCTTTCTCCCCTCCAACTCTGTACTCTGGGAACCTTAGGATCCCAGACGCTGGTGAGCCTCTACAATCGTCTAGAGCTATGCTGTATGACACAAGGTCACAAGGAAAATATGACTGGGACCCACTGCGGTGTAAAGCTAATACATAAACCACTTCAAAGTCTGAACGTTAAAACATATGGCAAAACACCTCCTTATTACTTTTCAAAACTTGTTTACAGTTACATATAATTATAATTAGATATAACATGTGAACATTTTGAGTTGAATTCACTATTAAACCCCAGTTCACCTGTTTCTTTTTATATTTATTTAATATTGTTACTAGAAAATTAAAATTAACATATTCAACTTATACTATAAATTCATTTAGAATAACTCCCTAAATACTCAGAAGAAAAAGCCCAGGGAGGGATGTGGCAAGCCCGAGGTGTCACCTGGAGAAAGGGGCATTTAGTACTGGCCGGCCCCAGCAGATCACCTGGGCAGCCTGGCCCTGCCCTAGCAACATACCTGGATTTCCGCTTACAGTAGACAAGCAGGTTGTCAAAGAGGAAGAAGGCTCTCTCCTGGATGTTGCCTGCAGAGATCTTCAGCAGAGTGCCCTGAAGGAGGAGCTGGGTGCAGATGTCTGTGAGGTTAGAGCCCTGGGGAGAGGATGGAGGGCAGGAATGAGCAGCCAAGAACACACCTGTCTTAGCACCTTCCGTGTTGCACAGGAAAGCACCCTGGCAAAGGCAACCCAAGGGAGGAAGGGCTGCTTTCTGTTCTGCAGTCCATCATGGCAGGGTGCTCATGACAGCAGGAGCTTGAGGCAGCTGTTGCATCACAGCCACAACCAGGAAGCAGAGATGTTGTGGAATGTTAGCTGAAGATGTGCTACGTTCGTTTATGCTGTGGAACACTTGTTTAATGATGCAAGGATGTGTTGCATACTTTTATGTTGCATTTGTTTAACTCTGTGAAGCTGTGTTACTTTGCCTGCCTAAAACACCTGATTGGGCTAAGAAAAAGCTGAACGGCCAATAGCCAGGCAGGAGAAAGGATAGGCAGAGATGGCAGACAGAGAGAATAAACAGAAGGAGAAAAAGAGAAGAGGGAGGAGCGAGAAAAGGAGGAGAGGGGGATGCCAGGGCCAGCCACCCAGCTACACAATCACCCAGTCACCCAGCCACCCAGCCAGACATGGAATAAGAAAAGACATACAAAAATAGAGAAAGGTAAAATCCCAGAGGCAAAAGGTAGATGGATAATTTAAGTTAAGAAAAGCTGGCTAGAAACAAGCCAAACTAAGGCCGGGCATTCATAAGAGAAATGAATTCACGTATTTGGGAGCAGGGTGGCAGACCCCAAAGAGTTTAAAAAAAAAAAACCCTACACAGAGAATCATGAATCCATGCTGCTGTTTAAGTCTTTCTCCATCTGGATAGTCCAGTAGTCCAGCCAGGGAACGGCCCTGCCACAGCTAAGGTAGACCTTCCCACACCTACTAATCTAACCCTGGTAACCCTTAGAGGCATGTGCAGAGGCTAAGCACTCCCTCACAGATCTACCTGGAGGCTTGTCTCCTAGGTGACTCCAGATCCTGTCAAATTGACAGCACTAGCTATCGAACACCCCTTCCTCCATACCCCTAAATCCCTATCGGCCTCCCAGGCAAATCTCTCAGCACACAGGAAGACAACACAATCTGTCGGGTGGCTGTGTGGGCACAGCACCATCAGTGAACTGCAGGTTCTACTACAGCAGACACTCAGGGGTGCAGGGAGTGGACACACCAATTCACATGGCTAATGACAGACCCAGGGGGTCAGCATCTGGTCCTGCAGGGGTTGGGTTTGTCTGAGTGTCCGGTGTCTGTCTTTCCCTGTGATCTATCTGCAGTCTGGCTTGTTAAGTCTCCCCTACAAGATCAGCACTTCTGTAAGGACAGGGCCACCACCAAGTGTGTATGGTGAGATCTCCAGCACCTAGCAACCTTCCCTGGGCTGCAGTAGGGGCTCAACAGTCACATGGGAACCAGCAGGGCAGAACTCTGGGAGTGCTAGGTTCACTGAAGGCCTCTGGCAGCAATAAGAGCTGTCGGATAAGCACCCCATGTCAGTGCAGCTAACACATAGGGTGTGCATGAGGTTGACTGAGCACCGTAAGACTTGGGGCAGAGAATTAGGAAGGTGCTAAGGAGGGGCAAAGACAGGGACGAGGAAAGTGTCACTCTGAATCCTCAGGAGCCAGCACCTAGCCTATGAAGAGTCCTGGCAGGGCAGGGTCAGGTTACACAGATCCTAAGAGCTGAGGAGAGGGAGCTGGACAGAAATACACAAGTACAGAACACCCACTGAGGCAACCAACATCCTTGCTCCCCTGCATTCATCTTGGGGAGGGAATTTTGCAGGCACTGGCTGTTTGACCAATGAACTGTATTTCCCAGCTTCTTGAGCATCAAGTATGGTCAAGAGACCTAATCACACCAAGAAGCAGGTGACATATCACTCACTACCTTCCAACCTCTCTCATACCTTCCTTATCTCTTTCCACAGGGAAAGGGCAGCCATCAGGTTTAGGAAAGGACACTGGTGGTAGACATGCCCAAGGCATAAGAAAAACACAGTCCTGTTGGATCAGAGCCACCTACCCAACCTGGCTAGCCACTGGCCACACATCCACCTCTGCACTGCTCACAAGCTGCAATGTGAGCCCCTTGGAGCTGCCCCCACCCCCAACCCACGGCAGCCAGTCCATGCCCATGTGTACCTAGATGCTGCAGGGAGCTCAGGACAGTGGCCTGTGACACAGCAGAAAGACTGGTCATGAGGCCTGTGCTTTAGGGCAAAGCCATGTGCAGCTCTCACAGCCAAAGGAGCCAGACGCCAGGTCGGCTGCTTTACTTTGACTGCTGAACACACCAACCGACCAACTCAGGCTGGTGACTGGAACCTCCCTGCCCAGGAAGCTGGGGGAAGGGAAGCACTCTGCTGATGCCACAGAAAACAAGACCCTCCTGGGGCAGCGCCTCTCCCACACAAGCGGGAACCTTTTCTCTCCCACCTTCCAACTTGATCGAGGCCAAACCTTAATGCCCATTCCAAAGTCCATCTGCAAAGGAGTCTGGGAGCTGGGGCTCTCACAGAGGAGATGACCAGTGAAGGAAAGAGCAGGGGACATGTCACCCGTATTCTCTGAACAAAGCCCCAGTCTTCTCTGCAGCTGGGCCCTCAACCCAGGGTGGGGGAGTACAAGAAAAGAATACTAAATCCCAGACGTCCAGGGCCACCCAGGCCTGGCGGGTGAGGGGAGGGGGGTGTCCAGACAGCAGCGTCTGACCCAGAACCTTTCATCTCAGCCCCTAATCTCTCACTCCAGCTGAGCTGCCCTTTCAGATTTAGCTGTATTTTTCCATTGTCCTTCTATAGACACACAGGAAACGTTCAATAATGGAAGCAAGAAGTGAGGGTTAAGAACGTCATTTGGTTATTGGCTGAAGGGACAGTATGGTGGGTAAAGGGGCTTGCTGCCAAGCCTGATGACCCTGAGTTCAATGCCCAGGTCCCACACGGTGGAAGCAAATGAGTCGACTCCCACAAACTATCCTCTGACCTCTCCACATGTGCGAGGCACACCGTGTACACACCCACAAATAAGTGTGATTTAAAGAAGGTCATACACTCTGGGGTGGTCCCTCCCACTAACAACCCTGGGAACAGGGAAACAACACCTGCAACAGATGCAGGTAAGAAACAGGGTACCAGGGTCAGAGAAGTTAAAAGCAGGTGCCAAAAGTCACTCAGCTAGCCAGGACATATGAAACCAGAGTACTGACCTGGGGTGGTGTGGAAGGCTGACACTGCCATCCTGACAGCGTTCAGAACCCCCTTCTAGACTTGTGGCATTTCTCTGAGTGAGTTTCCAGATTATGTTTACTAAGGTGTGAAGATCCACCTAAAATGTGGGTGGTGTTACCTCACCTCCTGAGCTGGTGGTGTCCCAGACTGCGTACAAGAGAGCAGGGAGCTATCTTACCTCTGCTTGCTTCCTGTGGGTTTGCTGTGCCCATCTGTGTGAAGTGCCTGCCCATGACTTCTCTACCATGATGGACTGTACCCGCCAACTCTGAGCCACAATAAACCTCCCTCCCTCCCGTGGTTTCCGCCAGGTATTTGCCACAGTCACAGGAAAAGAGATGGATTCAGATATGGAAGTGCTGCCCTTGATGCTGGGAACAGAAGCGCCAAGGCCTGTAGGCAGCAGGTAGGCCAGGCACCACAGCACACTTGGTGAGGAAGTGTGGCCCGCAGGGGCAGTGGCAGCTGCAGGGAAATGCAACAGTGCTACCAATCTGTCTATGAAAATTTGAAATCTGCAATTTTATGTTTCACTGAAAATCAGCTAAGTCACTTGTAAGCAAACACAGGGCAGGCCAAACATAGGTACCAGGCTGTGGTCTGCACTGAAGTGGGGGCCCAGCCCCCTCAGCCCAAGGTTCTCCCGTCTGACCACGTACCTCCCAGCCCTCTATGTGAGACTGCAGCTGCTCCAGTGCCTCCAGCTTCTCCATCTGCCTCTTGGTCTCATTGATGTTGGAGCAAACCGTCTTCATGGCCTGCAGGGCACTCTGCACCGCGGGGTGGTCAGGGTGCTTGCCAGGGGTCCTTTTGGCCAGCTCCTAGTGTGGGAGAGTGCCGAAAAGAGGGAAATCAGTCCAGGTACGTTCCGGTCAGAGGTGGAGCCATGTCGAACCAGTGTGCTGAGGTGAGCTAAGTTCGCACGCACATGCTTGCGCATTCACGCGAGTGTTAGTCTTCATAGTGAACACAACTGGACTTGGGTCACCTAGAATATACATCTCTGGGTGTCTAGGAAGGTGTTTCAGAGAGGTTTAAAGGGTGGCCCAGCCTAGGAGGCAGGGGGTGCCATCCCACAAGCTGGGCTTTCCAGACTGAACCCAAAGAAGAATGGGAGCTGAGTGCTAGCGTTCGTTTTTGTCTCCTTCCTGACTACAGACACAGGAGACCAGCCACCCCACTGCTCCTGATGGACTGTACCCTAAAACAGACACAGGAGACCAGCCACCCCACTGCTCCTAAAGCCATGAACCATAATAAGTCCTTCTCCCTTGAGCTGATTTCATCAGGTCTGTCATTCCATGGACAAAAAAGACATCCATTTTTTCACTCATTCACTCACTCATTCATTAACTCATTCTGTGGGCATCACCTGAGTGTCCTGGAAGTCAGAATCTAAATACACAAGAAAATAGAAATAAGACCACCCTAGCCCAATACAGAAGAGAGAGACAGAAAAGCGAAGACAGATCAAGTGTCTGTCACGATGGCCAGCAGTGAGAAATTCTGTGAGGAGCTGGAATAGACATCAGGAAATGAGTTTCCGACTGGGAAGTCGGATACACTTAGGGAACAACGTGGCAGACAGCAGACAGAACAGCTGCAAAGGGAATGAGGTCGGAAAGACACTGGGCAAGACAAGGAACAGTAGGTGACTGGGGGCGGGGTGAGGGAACCACAAGACAGAACAGGAAGATGGGCAGGTGACAGAGGTGGCCACAGACACAATTGTTGTCCCAGCTTTCTTGGTGAAATGGGTAGGGGGGAAAATGCCTCTTGGGGTACAAGTGTGGCTGAGTGGTAACCATTTGCCTAATGCACTCAAGGCTCACCCTGGGTTCAATCCCCGGGATGTGAGAGAAAAACAAATAGGCCTCTCCTTCAGAGTACAGAGTACAAAAAGCATCCAGCCATTTCCCTCGACCCAGGACGCAGCTGCCATCAGTTTGGCCCCTTCCCCCTCACTCCCATCTCAGACATAGACAGGGGCCAGGCCGTGTTTTCTAGAAACATGGCCTCATGTCACCTAGGCTGAGGAATCTTAAACTCCGGATCCTCCTGCCTCTGCATCCTGAGAGCTGGGATTTAAAGGCATGCACCACCATGCTCAATTTATACAGTGCTGAGGGCGGAAAGCCGGGCTTCCTGCATGTTAGGCCAGCACTCTGCCAACTGACCTCCAGCTGGTCTCAAACAAAAGGTTCCAGCCACTCACTAGGTGTGGTATGTGAGACACGGAGGAGACTTATGGGCCAGCAGTGGTGGGGACGATGCTGAGGTGGCGGTGCCTATGCCAGATCACAGCCTTTCTCAGTCAGTGCATTAGGACATCAGAGAAATTTCCTAAACCAGACATTACCAGATGGCCCAGGCTCTGCCACCATGCAGGTCTCGATTCCCTGTATTCACCAGCAATGTCCCCTGGCTCTCCTGCACTGGATTCCTGAGTGGTTTTGCACACTAACTAGAAAGACTTATGCTTCCTTGAGCATCACCCACTACGAACCTGTCACTAGAAAGCCAGTGATGATGAAAATGACACAGAACACCCCAAGAGTCCCCTGGTTGAGCTTGAAAGACAGGTCCCAGACTGTCTAACAGAGGAGACTGTGGTAGCCCCAGCCATGGGGAGGAAGGGCTGGGATCTGAATTTGGACCACCAGCTTCCTCATGGATAGGACAGCAAGGGATAAAGCAGGTACCAGCTGCACTCTGGTCAAGCCGGCAAAGAGTCGGGAGGCCAGAATGGCCAGCAGCTTGTTCACAGACAACAGCTGTCTCCTGCTTGTTAAAGTTCAGCCCCTCCTCAGAGGGGTCCTCTACAGGGCAGTCAAGGCCCAGTCAAAAGGAGAAAAGGGTCAGTTCCCGTTCCCAGCTGACTGCCCTCACCTCTATTTCTGCCTGAGGTCAGCAATGAGGGTGGGAACAGAAACCAAGCACAAAGGCCAGACTGGTAACTGGCCCAAGCTGCAGGGGAAGTGCAGACTTTGGTGTCTAGAGTCACAGGGGAGTGTTGGCTACACTCCAAGAAGCTCCAAGAACCAAGAGCCATCCCAGTCCCGAGCCTCTGCACAGGCTGCTTCCTTAGGCCATCTAGCCGGGCTCTTAGGGGGCAACACCACACTGTGAAGGGCAGGCGGAGCGCAGTGAGAGAGAGCTGAGTGGCAGGATAGAAACCCGCAAGAGCAGCCTGTTCACTTTCAGCCCCACTGTGCACTCCTGGGGGCAGCCTTCTGAACAACGGTGCAGGACAGTTGGACATCCCTGTGCAAATCAAATCAGGCCACTTCCTCTACTGCACCAGAAACTAACCCAGAATGTACTGAACCCCAAATGGAAGAACAGAGACCATACAACCGAGAGGAAAGGATGCAGAAAGGAGCCCTGGTCACCTCAGGTCAGCCAATGTGTTCCCTGACACACTCACATGTAAATCAGCCTCACAAATGTGACACTCAGCTTCATCAGGTTCAAAGCCATCGTGTACCAAGGACACCATCCAAGAGCAGGGAAGAAGAGTCAGTGGAGCCATTTCCAAACTAGACAGATACCACAACCAAATGGCAAAAAGACAATCTAGGGCTTGGAAGAGGGCTCAGAAGAGTGCTGGGGGTGGGGGGAGTTAAAGCATTTGCAAGCTTGGATCCCCAGAGCCCACCTAAAAAGCCAGGTGTGGTGGTGTGCACCTGTAAGCCCAGAGATGGTGAGATGGGAAGTGGAGACAGGTAGACCACGGAAGCCTGCGAGTCAGCTAGCCCAGCCTACACAATGAAGACCAGTGAGAGAGTCTATCTCACAAGATGGAAGGTACCCAATGACAGACACCCAAGGTCATCTTTGACCTCCACATACAACCTTGCATGCACGGGTATGCACATGTGCATGCATGCATTCACATCTCTCTCTCTCTCTCTCTCTCTCTCTCTCTCTCTCTCTCTTTCTCTCACACACACATAAATGATAAAGTAATTTTAAAAGAAGTGATGCATGTGAGGGACAGGGAGCTGGCTGAGCAGTTAAGAACACTTGTTGGTTTGCCAAAGGACGATGATTCCGTTCCCAGCACGCATATTAGGTGACTCAAGGACCTGTAACTCCAGCTCCCAGGAATCTGGCCCCTCTGACAACCGTACTCACACAAGTAAAAATAAAAAAGGTGAAGAGAGCCACCGAGATAGCTCAACAGACAAAGGAGGTTGCTCCCACACCCAATCACCTGTGTTTACCCTGGGAACCACCTCCCCCTCCCCCCAAGTGGTAAAAGGTGAGGATTTCCTGCCCAATTCAGAACTCAGCTGGATTCAGGTTGCTCGGAGTCAGAACAGAACCAGGCTCCAAGGAGACAGGCTCCCATTTGAAAACCCAGGGACACACATCCAAAGTGAGATAGCTGTGAGAACTTCCAGGGCCCAAAGAGGTACTCAGCTATTTGCCAAGCAATTTTGTGGGGGAGGGGCTATGACAAAGAAGTCACTGGGCTTTTCTGGAGTTCAGAAGGTCAAAGGGTGCAGATGCAGACTGCAGCTGGGTGGAGCAATCACACCCTTGGGTTTGCCAGAGTTTTCCAGGAGAAAGAGGTCTGCCTGATAAGGGTATGAGCACCCCATCTTAGAGGCATCAATAGGAGAGATTCAGGCCACTGCATCTCGCTACTCCAACAGCATCCCAGGCGCTGCTGCCAAAAGATGGACACCAGACAGCTCACCTCCACCTCCACCCTTCTCTGCCATGTAACCTTGACAAGTGAACTGAACTCTCGGAGACAGAGTGTGCTCACAGTGAAATTGGGTCACATCCCCTGCTGACCCACCAACAGATGCAAAAGTGAATGTAAGCATCTTCTCAGACCAAGCGAGCAAAATGTTTATCATCGTTACCATCATTTCCATGACAACAGTAACGCATTTACTGCTGTCTCTACACAGTGAGAACAACACCAGGGCTGTTCAGGTTCAGATCATATAAGTGGCAGATAAGAACCCGGGCTATGCACCCAGCACTGTTACCAACGTCACCAAGCATCCATCCCAATGAAGAAACTGAGGCATGATCAGCAGAGCCTGTGAAGGTCACAGACAGGAAGTGGGGCCTGGTAGATGCTAGCTATGGTTACAGGTCTCCTCCTGTTATGCTCTCACAAAGTGTTTAGAAGGGGCTGGCCCTGGGGGGAGGGGAGCAGAGAGCCACAGCACAAGCCAGGCTGTGGCCCTCCCCAGCATCCGCTCCAGCCCGTGTGGTTTCATGAGTGGCCTGGGGTTCCTGGAAGGGAGGAAATAGGGCAAAGGGCCTGGGTTTCTGCAAGCCACCTCATGCCTCTGCCCCCTGCAATCACAAGTACCAAGATGGTGCCCACAGGTAGGACCCTGAACAACTCCATTTTGCCCCCAAAGCAGGGGTGGTCCTGCCAAGGCATGACCACGAGGGTACAACCCAGAACATGAGCTTCCAACCCCAGACCCAGCTGGGTGACAAGCAAAGGTGGTGGGATAAGCAAGTGCTTGCTTGTTCAGTCTTCCTGGGGCCCAACTGAGGTTTACGGGAAAGCGTGAAGAAGAATGGGGAGCCAGTGTGCCATGCAGCCCACAATTCCTGGCCCTCTCCTGGGCTATGAGTCCCAGAGAAGCTGCTACCATCAGGCTCCCAGTGGGGGTTCAAGTCAGAGTCTAAGTCTTCCAGCCTCTACCTCAGGAAGAGACCCACCCAACAAGGGCTTTGGCTGAGACTCTGGTTGGGAGGGTCAGAGGGTAATTCCTCTGCTCCCTGAGGATGTGAGCTGAGGTTGTGGTGCCTGAGCAGGAGCCACCTGAGCAAAGGGTCCACTGAGCCAGAAACTTCAGGGAGGAACAGCTGGAGACACTGGCCTGGGGATACCTTGCCAAAGCCCCAAATAACGTTGCGACTGAAGCCAGCCCTGCCAGGAGTCCTGGTTGTTCTCCATTCTTTTCTGAAAAAGCAAGTTTGAGTTAGGTTTTCACAGTGTGGAGGTGGCTAATGACATGAAATGATAAATCGGGTTTTCCGTCACTAGTGGGATGAAGTAAAGACAAGGCCGGGTTTGTCGCTGGGAAATACACTAAAACCATCACTGCCCTTGTTGGCAGATGCCTGAAAGCTGAAACAAGTCAAGGACATCGCGCTAGCATCTCCACAGAGAAAGGGGGGCCTAGCAAGAAAGGTGTGTCAACCACAGGCTAGACCAAACAGAACAACACCCCCACTTCCTGGGGCTGAATATAGATGGGGCTGAACACAAGCTCTGCTCACAAAGGCCTCTGCACTAGGCTTTTCAACCTAGCTCAGAGGACACAGCCCATTCTAAGTGCAGTTCTGGGGTCCCTCCAGTAATACTGAGGGAAACAGTGGGATGCTAGCAGAGAGCATCTTAGGGGGTAGAGGTTGGAATGAGAACGGCCCCCACTGGCTCAGAGGTTTGAAGGCTTAGACACCAGGGAATAGAACTGTCTGGGAAGAATCAGGAGGTGTGTGGCCTTGGAGGAGGTATGTGCTGGGAGGTGGGCTGAGATTCAAAAGCCCGTTCATTGCAGGTGTGTGCTGCTCTCCTCCCCACCCCCACCCCCGGTGTTCCGTCCCACCCCGTCCCCGGCTCTCTCTGCTACCCTAGATCAGGATGAAAAGCTCTCTGCTATTTCCCCATGCCTTCACCACACTCCACCTGGATGATAATGAACTTGCCCACAGAAGCTGGGAGCAAACCCCCAGTTAAACTTTTATTAGTTGCCTTGGTCATGGTGTCCGTTCACATCAATAGAATGGTGACTCCTCAAAGAAAAGGTGTGGCTGCAGAGATGACTCAGTCACAAACCTGAGGATCTGAGTCTGGATCCTCGGCACTTAAATTATATTAAAAAAAAAAAATCAGAGCCAGCGAAGCGATGCATGCTTTTATTTCCAGCACTCAAGAGGCAGAGGTAGGAAGTTTGAGGTCAGCTGGGTCTACAAAATAAGGTGGAGATCAATAGAAGACATTTGACATTGACCTCTGACCTCCAAACAAATGCATATGAACACACACACACAAAAACAAGTACATAACACATACACACACATACCACACACACACCAAAAAAAGAAAAGCGGGAAAGGAAAACAAGAAGTGAAAATTTCTAGAACTTGAAAAGCTGCCCACCACAGCAGAGAAAGCCTTGACACAGGCAAACTATATGAAAACTCGATGCAAATATCTTGAACGATTCTGCCCCGTGAGATCCAGGAACCCAAGTCTCCAAGATGAGCAGAGAGGGAAACTGATGTCGGCAGACCCCTGCTCCTAGATCCACCCACGCAGCAGCAAGGGCGCTGGCTGTACAGGTCCAGCGACGGCAGTCTCACCCCAGAGTCCTCCAAGCCGTCCCCCAGCTGACAGTGGCCGGTGGGCTGCAAGGTGGCTTCCTCTAACAGGACCACATGCCACAGCCCTGACCAGCTGTGCCAAGGCCACGATGCCCAACTCATTTTGGGGGCTGTGTATGTGCCTGTGTGTGGTGAATGCTCAGGGGATCAGCACAACCCTCTAGATTCCACCAGCTGGGGATGGAGGGCCAGCCTCCCAAGGAAGCCATTGCCAAGGTGTCAGCTCCAGGCACTATGGAGATGGTGTTCCAAGACAACATGAAGACCGGCGACACTGGTGACACTTCCTCAGACAGCTGCAGCAGGAGAAGGGGGGGACTGACCCCCAACCTCAGCATGAAAACCATCCTAGAGAGAGATGGGAAGAAATGACAGCAGGGGGGTGAAGAGAAGACAGAGAAATACAGGCCACACCAGGCCCCAGCTACTGGGGAGGCTGAGAAAGGAGGGGAGACCATTCAAGGCCAACCTGGGCAACTTACTGAGGCCCGGTCTCAAAATAAAAGAGGGTGGGGTATAGTTCAATGATCAGGTGCTTACCTAGCATATGGAAGCCCTGGGTTCAGTCCCCAGGAAAGACAGAGAGAAATATACACAGACAGACAGACAATTCCTACCAATACACACAATAAACAGAAAGCAACTGAGCTAGGGTCATATAATCAGATCAGATTGCAAACATAGCCTTTCCAGTGTTTCCAGACCCTTCTTAAACCTAAGGACCAGAAAGCTCAACTGTAAGAGGCTAAAACAAACACAGGCCAAAGTAAGTGGGGCTAATCAGGGTGGAAGCAGACCTGGTGTCAATCAAAATAGCTCGTGTTTACTGAAGAGCCTCAGAGGTCCCTCCACTCCTTCATCCGCCCTCTTTACAATAACTATAACTACACTACTGACACTAGGAAACCGAAGCCCAGTCACATCTCAGACATCTAGCAAGAGCTGACAGCATCAGAGACTACATCCCGGGTGTGACACACTCAGGGTGCCAACACAAGTCTCCCACACACTGTCCAATCCACACAGAAAACCAGAATTGTAAGCACCATCTCCACGGGGGAAGCGAAAACAGAGAGGTCCAGCAAACTCCCCGGTCACACAGCTAAAAGGTGTCAGAGAGAAAGTGGAGCAGGACCCTGGAAAGGTGATCTGGGCACACCCCAGGGAAGATCCAATATGAGAGCAGTAAGGGTGGAGGTAAAGGCAGGGAGGCCCGCTGGTGTTGGGGTAGCCTCAGGAGAGGCAGAGTGCAGGAGTCAGCAAGCTGCCAGCCCTGGGCAAACTCCATAGTGCAGGCAACAGGGCTTCTTCACCAGCTGGAGTGGAGTGAGGGAGAGTGGGGGCCAAAGATGACCCAAAGTTTGTCCTGAGAAGCCTCCAGGATGAAGTGGCTGATTCCTGGGATGGAGACCGGAGGTAGACTGGGAGGGAAGCCATGCTGGGGAGGATGAGAGTCAGCATGTGGAGAACAGGGACGTGTGTGCTGAGAGCTGTGGATGGTCATGGCAGTGTCCTAAATGTCCACCAGCCAATGAATGGACAGTAAGGCGTGGCCCAGCTTACAGGGGAGTGCTACTCAGTCATGAAAAGGGAATGAACTATGAACCCATGCCACAGTGTGAAGTACATGATACCAAATGAAAAAAGCCAGACACACAAGGATAAGATTTATGACTCCTTTTGTATAAAGCATCTAGAAAAGTAAATTCAGAGACAGAGGAGGAGGTGGAAGGAGGCAGAAGGAGATGGGTACACATTGTTCAGAGGGCGGGGCCTACTTCTAGGGTGATAGAAACACTGCAGGCTTACTGTAAGTTTTGGTGGCTCAATCTGTGAATATACTTGCAATTATCTTTGTAAGTCACAATGGATGAAGACAACTCACTAGTGAGACAGGGCAAAGAGCCCATGATGGAGCCAGTGGCACCTATATCAGAGGTCAGGGACATAAGGAGCAAAGGAGACCAGGAACTAGTGGCCAAGGTCCCTCTCGGTCACCTAGGACCTCCTGCTCATCCCAGGATACTCCAAAATCCTTGTAGACCCACCAAGATCTGGAAGCCTCAAGGTCAGGTTAGAGTCTGTTGTTCCAGGTGTGGACCCAGGGCCATGTCAGCAGCCAGGACAAGCAGGGTCACAGCAAAGGCCAGGTGCCATCAAAAGGGCCAATATCAGCTGGCTTCCCCCGGGGGACCTGCTCACCACACATCAAGACGTCACTGGGCTCTGAATCATCTCCCTGGAAACATTGATGGAAAACTCAATAAAGGCTGAAAACGCCAACAGTCTATCCAGAGCGCGGGTTCAGGAGCCAAAATAGAATGTTCTGGCTATTCTTAGGCAATGTTCAAGTTCAGCTTTTGGGGCTGTTCCCAAAAGGCTTTCACTATTCATCCCCCACCCCAGGCTCCCCAAGCCTGCAGCCTGCACCATTGGGAGTTCAGTGAGAACAAGGAGGCTCAGAGAACTGAGGACATCTGTGGGTGCATGTTTGCATGACTGAGGGAGCAGGCTGGGGTTGGAGTCAGCTGCTGCGTGAACAGGGTCATCTTTTAGAATGGCCTGGAAACTGTGAGCAAAGGAGCCCCCGCCCCGGGAGGGTGTAAAAGGCCCTCAGCCCCTGCTGCTCGCTGATACAAATGTTCCAGCGGTGGACGCTAAGGCGGGGACACCGAACGGTTGTCTGGTCAGAGAGCATGCATGTCCCCATAGGAATCTCAGGCCCTGCTGGCTGGTCCCCAGCAGCCTTCAGGCTCCCAATACACACAGCTGGAGAGAGAGAAGACAGCAGCAGTGTGCACAGCTGTCAAAAGGGCACGACCAGGCCTCCACCACTTCCTGTGGGTGCTTCCTGCAGAGGCAGCCAGCGGTTTGCCCCAGCTGCCTCCATCTTCCTGGGACAGGAGTCCTTTGGGACTAAACCCCAGGCCCTAGAGAAAAAGGGAACAGGCCTCAGGTCCACCAGGCTTCGAGGCCACACGGGTCTTTCCTCATGAGTTGACATGTATCACAGCATCTGCTTCTGTACAAACTCCTATGACCCCAGACTTGGTCAAGACTTAGAAACCAAGGGGTTAACAATTCAACTCAGCTCTGGGGCTGCAGGTGAGAGTTTTCCCTCAAAGGTCAGATGTTCAAGGCTTAAAACCCAGAAAAGCAGACTCGCCACTGAGCCATGAAGCCATCAATGTTCTCAGGCCCCATTTAGGGAAGTGACAAGTACTGCAGGCTTCACCCTCAAGCACCGTGGTGACTTAGCTCCCAGGCATGCTTCTTTGACAGATGTGCCACTTTGGAGACGGGGCTAAGACTCTAAAATGAGACTGGTCAGTATTGGCTCCTGTGGTCTGGGACAGCCATTTCCCTTTCTCTGTGTCCCGATGGCCTCATCTGCCCTCCCGACCAAGCTGCACGGCACTTTATAACAAATCCAGAATCACAAAGAGGAAACTGAGGCACAAGAAGTGGCCAGATTTCCTCAAGAACCGGGGCTAATAAACCACACAGCTGAAACTCAGACACAGGCAGCCATGGCTATAGAGCCCAGCACTTAAGCAGGAGCAGCAAGGAGCCAGATAGGGACACAGAGCACACAGCTAGGCTCAGCCAGCAGCACCAGATCCTCTAGCACACACTGGTTGGTCTGGGGTTCTTTGGTAGTGGTTTTGCTCTGGTTGAAAGCTTTGCAAAAGCGCAAGTCCCATTCTTAGCTCACAAGTCGCATGAACAAACTTTTCTGGCTGGATCTGGTCACCAAGCCCTGGTCTCACCAATCCTCTCTCTAAAGCTCACAGTGTATGTCTGCCTGAGCACTAGAATCAGTGGGAATGCAAAAGAGAGGGTGTCTTTTCTTGGAGTCCGGTTCCACTTGCAGCTTCTGAGTCCAGACTGTCCACTGCCTGTGTGATCATTGGAGCCACAGGAGGACACGGCTGAGCTTCCACTGGACTCCCTCAGAGGTACAAGCAGCTGAGAGCTGGAGGAGGCACAGGGATTGCTGAGTCCACTGCCACGGCTTCCTACGTTAGAGCATAGTGTCTGGGCTGGGGAGATGGCTCAGTCCTGCTGTGTAAGCACTAGGTCCTGAGTTTGATCCTCAGCACTCACATAGAAGCTAGGCGCGGCGACACGATTGTAATCACATCACTGGGAAAGCGGAGACAGGCAGACAGGTTTCTGGGGCTCAACAGTCAGTCATTTTAGCCCAATAGTGCACCTCAGAAAGACACTGTATCTCAAAAACAGGTAGATGGCTCCCCATAAATATATCCAAGGTTGGGTCTTTGGCACCCACTCATTACATATCCCCCAGAACACATACAAGAATTATGACCCCAGCACTGCTGACAGACCCAGAATCTTGTCAGTTCAGATGTTTCAGGTCACCCACCTTCTCCAGCACAAAGTGATGACTAAGATTTCCGGAGCACCTTCCTTACCCTCCCAATTCACAGAACAAGGACACGGACGATCCCTATGAGCAGGTTCATGAACGAGACACAAGCAGTGTATTAACTTGCCAGCAGGGAGCCCAAGAACCACTATCAGACAGGCCTCAGGACAGAGCCAAGGTTGGCACTAGCCAACAGCCATCATCATTTGTAAGGCCTGGGACAGCAGGACTGAGCAGCAGATGGGAATAAAGTCAGCCACATAGCTTGGGACCTGCCCAACTGCTGATTTTGAAGCTGAGACTGGAGTGGTCTAGGGTCAGGTCTACCCTGAACTGCTCAGCCAAGGGCAGACCGAGGAGGCTAGCAGGGAATGTGACAGCAGATGCATGGATGATTGTGCCAAGTCATTCTATGCCCTCCAGGAAGAGCCCAGGTTTTGGTGCCAGCCTGTCTGTCCCTCCTTGGGTCTGTGGCATAAGGGTTCTAGTAACTGGCTTAAGGTTCAAGTCTGAGCACCTGATCCAAATCTCAGCCAATCAGAACACAGTCCAACTCTGCACACTGTCCCTGGAGCAGAGCAGAATGTGGGTGCCTGTAGTGACTGGTTTTGTGTGTCCGCTTGACACAAGCTAGAGTCATAAAAGAGGAGCCTCAGCTGAGGAAATGCCTCCATGAGATCCAGCTGTAATACATTTTCTCAATTAGTGATCAGTGGGGAAGGGCTCAGCCCAGCCCCATGGCGGGTGGTGCCATCCCTAGGATGGTGGTCCTGGGTTCTGTAAGAAGGCTGAGCAGATCACGGGAAGCAAGTCAATAAGCAGCTCCCCTCCATGACCTCTGCACCAACTCCTGCCTTGTTCCTGTTCTGACTTCCTTCAGTGACAAACAGCAATGTGGAAATGTAAGCCAAATAAACCCTTTCCTCCCCAACTTGCTTTCTGGTTATGGTGTTTCATCAAGCAATAGAAACCCTAAGACAGGGCCCATCTCAGCCAACCAGAGCACAGCACTACCCAGTGGCTAGAGACCGGTTCAAAGGAAAAGCGAGGGTCTAAGCAGGTTGGAAGATGATCAGTGGTCCAAGCCAAAGTTTCCTGTAATTGGTTCATGTCAAACCACATGACTCAAATCCAAACCATTTGGAATATACCGTTCCCTTAGCCACAGATGGCTGGCCACAGCCAGAGTGACTCTCAGGCTGTCCATCAGAACTCCAAGAGAGAAGCTCAGGGCCTCCAACTGACTTTAAATCTGACAGGGTGTGAGTCCAGATGCCAACAGCCATCTGCTGCCTCAACAGAGATGACGAGAGGCATGGAAGCCCAGAGAACTGCAGAGAAAGAGGCAGGGGCCGGCATGGGTCCGGCCTGGCCCAGGGCCAACTCTGCCACAGCTCCTGAAGTTTGTCGGTGGGCCTGGCACGGCCTGCCGGTTTTGCCTGGGGACAGGACCAAGGAGTCTCACCTTGAGCAGGAGTGGGTACTTGCAGATTCTCTGGATGGGGGACAGCAGGTAACCCTCCAGAGGGATGTCCGTGGTCTTCCGGCCTCCCAGCAGCATGCAGCTCTATAAAGGGACACGAGACCGTCATTAATAGGGGCCAAGGACAACATGGGAGTATGGGAACTCTCTAAACATACTGAAGATAGGTAGGTAGGTATTCAGGAGGCAGTTCAGCAACCTAGCAGAGGGGCCAACTCTAGAACCCTGCAGGAGTCTTGTTTGCTTGTTTGTTCTTCCAGACAGGGTTTCTCTGTGTAGCCCTGGCTGTCCTAGAATTCACTTTGTAGACCAGGCTGGCCTCTAGCTCACAGAGATCCATTTGTCTCTGTCTCCTGAGTGCTAGGATTAAAGGTGTGCACCACCTCGCCAGGCTTCCCTGTAGGAGTCTTTATAGAGGTCGAATAGTGTGGCCTAGGGCCTGATTTCACTCATAAAGCATTCAGCATTCAGGTGCTGCTTTATAAGGTCACACCACACACAGTCCCTCAGGAGTTAAGAAGAACCACAGAACTGCAAGTCCAAAACCCCTGGCTCTGGAGCCTTTTATAGAAAAATTTGTCATTCTGGTCTAGAGAAATTTAACACACACATACATGCACAGACACATGTATGCATACATGCACGCACGCACACACACCAAGAGACAGGAAGATGGGACAGTCACACTACCTTATTTAGGTTGGCCAACCACAAGAATCACCCTAAATAGTCCTCTCCTAGAGAAATAAAGCATATGTATTTTTGTTTAAATTGATGTGTAGCAGATTCATACAAGAGCATCCCAAACATCAGGGAACATGGGAGAACCAGGGCTGACATAGCAGCACACATAAACCCCAAAACCTACTGGAGCAAGACAGAAGAACAGAAGGTCATGGACAGCACAACCCCATTTATAAGTTGTTTAGAGGCATGGAAAAGAAACCCAACTGCTGTCTGCTTTCTGCTGGTTTCTGTTTTCACTTGTACATGTGTGTCTGAGTGACTAGATGCCGCATGGGTGCAGGTGCCGGTACAGGCCAGAAGAGAGTCTTAGGTCCCCTGTCCCTTGAATTATAGAGGGTTGTGAGACCCGAACTCTGGTCCTCTGGAAGACTAATATGAACTCTTGGCCTTTGTACCATGTCTCCAGGCCCCAAATGGCTATTCATGAAGAACAAAGAAAGATGAAGCAGCAGGCTGTGAACTGGGGACTTACCAGTGAAATGGGGAGACGTGAATGCTTCTCAACAGGCAGAGTTCAAAACCAGGATTCTACAAGGGTTACCAGAACTCCTGCCACCACCTCCAGCACAGCCCTGCCTCCATGTGCCACCTTGACTCTCTGCTCATGCTGGGCCCGGCCCACAAAGCCTTCTCCTGCCCCAACAATGATTTCTTTTTTTTAAATCACGATCTGTGTATGTGACAACAATCCGAAGCCTGACCTCCAACTAGCCAAGAACTGGAGACTGTAACTCTGTCAGGTCACAGCTCAGACACTGGAGTCTGGGGTGTCCAGCCCTTAACTCCTGGACTAGTATGTCACAGATGGAGGTTACAGCTGTGCACGCTACTAGAAGTGTGTATTGAGGCCAGAGGTCAACGCCAAGTTGTCATTTTCTATTATATTTATTTACTGATTTATTTTTGAGATAAGGTCTCACTACGTATCCCTGACTCCTCTGGAACTCTGGCCAGATCAGGCTGGCCTTGAACTCACAGAGATCTACCTGCCACTGGCCATGCCCCTGCCTCTGGCTCCCAAGTACTGGGATTAAAGGTGTGTGCTGTCACATGTGGATTACACCTTTTTTGAGACAGGGTCTCTCACTGAACCTGGAACTCACACTGATTTGGCTAGGCTGGCTTCACAATGAGCCCCAGGGGTCCTTCTGTCTCCACCTCCCCAACGCTAGGATCACAGATGTCCCGCCACACCTGGCTTCTTGCAAGTGCAGGGTCCAGTGCAGGCTCTGACTTACTTTACCATCTCCCCAGTCCCTGTCAAGACTCCTCCACCTAGTACTAACACAGTAGGCCATTCATTCCGTGTCACAGGCAGTGTCCCCCATTTGAGGGGTTCTGACAAGAGAACTCACGTTGCAGATGCTGGAAGCATGAATTTCATATCTGAGGTGGACAGTCTTAGTACCTTAGGCTCACAGTGTGTAGTGTATACACACATAGCTAAGTCAGCAAACTAAGGAAAGATGGCATCACCAACACCTCAGCCTTCTTCTTCTGCAGAGAGAAATGAACCCAGACTCTCAGGAACCAGAACTCCCATCTATGGTTCCCTGTGTTCTCAGCATATTCTAGAGATGCACACACGCAGCAGCCTCAGGAACAAGTGTGCTGGCCGTCTCCATTTTCCATGGGAAGCCGTGGCACCCTCAGTTGGCCTGAGTACCGGGGATGCCCAACTGCCCTCTGGGCATCATCACAGACTCTCTTCTCTGAGAAGCGCAATTCTGTACCCTGGGACCCGGCTGTGGCTGCCTATATGGCCTCAGCCTCTGCATCTGTCCCTGGCACAGACAAGGGGCCCTGGCTGAGGCAGCTGGGTGATGCCAGACCCCACACTGTGCACACTTGGGCCTTTGTCCTCTAAGCCAGCGCTCACCCCAAGCTGCCTGGGTGATGTCAGCTCCAGGCAAAGAACAGAGAGTTGAGGAGGAGAGAGAAGTCTCCAGAAGCCCAGGAGACTGGCAGGGAATGGTCAAAAGCCCTTCAGACTCAAACAGTATGGCCACAGCTACCACCTTTCCCAAAGTTCCAAAATCTTTTTTGAGACAGGGTCTCATGTGTCCCAGACTAGCTGTGGACTCACTGTGTAGGAAAAGACAACCTTGAATTTCTAATCTTTCTGCCTCCATCTCCTGAGTCCTGGGATTACAGGCATGCGACACTATGCCCTGTTTACGTGGTGCTAGGTATGGAACTCAGGGTTTAATGCACGTGGGGCAAGCACTCCAACTGAGCTACATCCAATCCTCTTTTGACTTTCATTTGAAAGAAAAGCAAGCAAATGTACGGGCTGTGTTCGCTGCTCTCCTGCCTCTCCGGGGCCTGGAGACAGAATTCCTCAAAACCCATACATGTCTATGACCCTCAGATTAGTGTCACCCTGTGGCCATCCTGGCCCTCTGTGCCAGCCACATTAACTTCCCAGGTGTAGACCACACTGAGACCCATGGCTTTAGAGCAGCCTTGACTGAAGAATGTCCAGCTCCCTCCTCCAGCCTAGCCCCTTCCCTGCACTCCAGGCTTCAGGCTCCCCTACATGCCTTGCCTCTCAACTAAAAGGGTAATCCTGCTCCCCTGTTCCCAGTGCAGCCCTCACCATCTGAGGGCAAAGCTACTCTAGTCGACCAAATGTTAGGGTTCTGCGATGCTTACTTTTAATTGTCAGCTTGGCACAGCCTAGGCTCACCTGGGAAAACAGTCTCAATGAGCAACTGTCTAGATCAGATTGGCCTGTAGTCATGCCTGTGGGGAATTGTCTCAACTATACTAACTGATGTGGAGTGACCCAACCCAGTGAGGGCAGTACTATTCCCTAGGTTGTGGCCTAGACTGTTTAGGAGTGGAGGGTGAGAGTTGGGTGCTAAGCACCACATGCATTTGTTCCCTCTCTAATCTTGACTGGGAATGTGATGTGACCAGCTGGCCAGCTACTTTAAGTTTCAGCCTTGACTTCGCCACAGTGACAAACTGGACCCAGGAACTGTGAGTTTATGCTAGGTCTGTAGGCCCTATCGTTGCAGAGGAACTTTGAGTGACTGCCCAGGCAGCCAGCTGTTTCTGTCACTACTCACATTTTTTTTTTTTTAATGGAAGTAGCTTGCTAGTACTTTCAGCTTACTCGGTTAATATTATGTCCTTCTTGGGTCTCTGTGGGAGTTGAAGACTAAATAGCTTTCCTTGTTTACCAGATATAGAAAGCAAGTTGTGACAGAAAGTAAATTAAGTATAAGACTTTATCTCGCCAAAATAGGATAGATAGGAAATATTTTCTCTGAATTTGTCAAGTGCAAATGGATTACACATTGTTGATGCGTTTATTGTCTCTATGTATTGTATATAGCCATTGTACTTATTATACATAGTTTTCTTATATTAGTTATAGCCATCTTTTTATTTTAGACAGAAGGGAAATACAGCGGTATTTCACTTGTATTTTAATAAACAAAGCTTGCTGCTGCCTCTGCCACAGCATTTTGCCCTGATAGAAAGGAAAACCAGAGTAGACCTTGTCCTGGCGTCATCTTGGGGCCTTCTGCTTCATGGACATCCCAAAACCAGTTCTCAGAGAGACTATCAACTGGGTTTTCATTCTCTATAGACACTGGCCCAACTCCTGCCCCTGGACAGCATGCCTTTGCCCAGACTGTCGCAGTAGTGCTAAATGATGTTACCCCCAAATGCCACCCCCACCCAGACACAATATCTGGAAACAGGATCTCCACAGATGTGATTGGCTGGAATGAAGTCATGGGCCAAGGAGAGGACATGAAGTTATGTAAGAGGAGAAGATGCAGGGAGGCCATGGAAGTAGGAGATAGGAATGGTGTGAGGGGTTCAAGACAGGACCACTTGGGGCTGGAGGAGGGAGGACGGCTTTCCTGGAGGGATCCAAGGGAGCGGGGCCTGAGACCCCTCGATTTTGAGCCTCTAATTTCCTACACTAAGTGGGGCACATGGTCTCATTTAAAGCTGCTAATATATGGTAAATATTCATTCAGTGACCTGAAGAGATGTGCCTAACCTTGCTCCGACCTCACAAAGCCAAGGGACCTTTCTTTCCCACACAAATTCATTTGAGCCATCCTCTACGTAACTCCACGACATCCCACTCCACCCACAGTGACACTGCTAGTCTCTGGAATCCCACCATGCTCTCCCTGGGGATGGAGCTTGCTGATCATGGGTCAGACCCCACATGGAGGGCACTCAGTGCACAGATGATCCAACTCCCTGAGGCTTTTCTGGGTCCTGCACTCTTTGTGGAGATGAAATCCTTCAGTGCTACTGTTCTCTTCTCACCTCTGGCCTTTTCTCTTCTTCCTTTTCCCCTCAGGCTCACCCCTCTGTCCTCCAGCCTTCCTGCCATCTCCCCAAACACCTACCACAAGGCCTTTGCACTGCATTTCTCCCACCTGGAAATCTCTCCCTGGTAATGACCCCTGCTTCTCTCCCACCATATCCACAGTCCTGCTTCACTGTCACCTTAGATACCATTATCCCAAAGACCAAATTAAAACAGCAGCCATTCCTTCTTTCCCTCACACATCCCGCGATCCTCAGCACCAGATCTCCTTCAGAGAACTTAAGGCCACATAATACATCATTTAGGATTCTGTAGCTGGACTGTCCCCATGAGGGCAGAGACATCTGCCTTGTCCACCTCGGTACCTGTCAGACACCGATCCAGCCCCTCAAGCTGACAAACTCTCAACACAAAGCCACTGACTGAATTCATGAATCAACTACTTAATAGATACAAAAACAGGGACATAGAAAGTCAGAGTTCCCGAGTCCCTCAGCAAGTGTACAGTCCATCTCAGCCAATTTGTCTGTTCCCAACACAGTCACCTCCCATAACATCCATGACAGTTCTTTTGCAGGTGGCCAGAAGCTGTGAGATGCCAGCAAGGAGGGAAACAGATGGCACATGGCAACACCCCACACTCCTCCCTGTCTACACAGCCCCCGGGCAGCTGCTGCCAGAATGGGGCAGCCTGGCCCACCAGGAAGGCAGCATGAGAAGGAAGAGAAGGGGGCCTCTTCCTTTACAATGCCCTGCTCACCTTCCTGCCTTCTTCCTGCCTCCCAGAACCCCTCATGTGGCCGGGGACATCCTCCACAGGTAGAGTCTAGGCAGCAGGGACTGAGGTAGGACAGAGGTGGTGAAAGGCACAGACGGGGGCAGAGTGACCTCCTGAGCAAAGTTCAAAGGTGCAGAGGGCTGGAGTAGGGTAGGACCGGCCACAAAAGCTTGATGAATTGAAGACAAAAATGGAAGAGAGTTGGCCAGTTTGCCTCCTCAGATGCTCACTGGCCCTGGGCCAGGCAGTAGGAACTCACCAGTGAAGGAAACACATGCCATGTTTGCATCAAAGGCCTGGGGATGCTTGACCGGAGGCTGTGCACAGAGATGATGGGGGGCGGGGTGCCGTGGTGCAGGTTGGATCCCTGTGAGCTCAAGTTCCCAGCTACACCATCAAACCATTCCACGCCATAAGCCAAGTTCCACATTCCCACGGAAAATGGCAACATGGAATGGGGTGTCTCTGACCGAATATACCGGGACTCAGAGCAGGACTGGAGCCCTTTTCAGACTCAGACCGAGAGGTGCTTGACATCATGAAGTTCCCAAACCTACTGTTGGCAAAGACTGGGGGGGGGAGGGTGTTTGTCCTAATGTCTTCTTAGAAATTTTTGCTGGTCACAGGGCTGACCAACATTAAACCCTACATTTTACCAAGTATTGTGGCGCATGCTTGTTACCTCAGGAATCCTAACAGTGTGAACTTCAGAGTAAGAGCCTGCTTCAAAAGGTGGAAGGCGGGGCAAGCAAGACAGATCAGCAGGTGACAGCACTGGTGCCCAAGCCTGCCCCTGAGTTTGATCCCCAGAACCCACTTTGATCCCTTACTATTACTTTAGACCAGAAGTTGGCAGTTGACTCTAATCTGGCCACTGCCTGTTTTTGTAAATAGCCCAGGGAATTCTCAAATGGGAGCAGTGGGCAGTTCAGGCAGGCAGGGGATGGATGGAGAGATGGGGGGGCACTTACCAGGAGGAAGGCGCGCACAGCGGGGACCTTGTTGAGCTCCACCAACAGCCGCAGGGCCTTCTCGTGGTTGCTACAGTACTCCTCGTACACACAGAACTTGTCCTTCTGTAAGACAAGGCAGAGCTGTGAGAGGCAGGACACAGGCAGGAGGAGGGGACTCCCTGGGGCCTTGGGCAGGCTACAGGCTCAGGCTTCCAGATAAAGCTTAAGGGCTGGGTTCAGTTGTCTCACTCTCTAGCAGCCTGGGTGACCTTCTGGGGATGGGAGGCAGGAAGTACATCATGAGGGTCCAGGTCAAGGACTAAGCAAAGGGATCTGGGCCTGAACACCAATAGCTGTGAACCTAAGGTCCCACCTCCACCCTGGGTCTTGGTGTCCTCAAGAGCAAGGTGATGCTAATAAATGTCAGGAAGTTGTTACAGCAGCAGGAGGTTACCTCTGTTGACCTCTAGATGACCCTGAGCCCAAAGATGGTCTCATTCCAGCCCAGAAGTCACCTAAGGGTCACCAGGTCCTTATCCACCAGTCACGGTTTCAGAACTGAACAGAACAGAACCTTCTCAGGAGGAAACTTTCGGCTACACATTCCTCACTCCAAAAGGGTTCTAGAATTAGCCAAGCCCCAAACAAGGATGTCCTGGGGAGGCCCCTTGGGGGATGAAGGCCTGCAGATCCTGGATCGGAGGTAAAGGATGGACCAGAGACCCCGAGAAGCTAAGGAAGGAAGAGGTGGGTCTGCAGGGCAAGTGGCTCATCCTGTTTCTAAAGGGGCCGCAGCAGCCCATGCTTCCTACAGAGGGTACAGGAAAGAGGAAGCCCAAGGAGGAAGATGGGGGAGGGAGACAGAAGAAAGAGCAAGACAGGGACCAACTCCTCCACAAAAGCCTGGGAGGGAGACAGAAGAGGGAAATGCAGGAAGAACGGGGGTTTCCAAACTAACAGGAGTCTCAGCCTGCCACAAGTGCACTGCACTCCATAGACCTGAGTGTCCGTCCTGAGAAACAGCCTTATAGCTAGAGGCAACAGCCACATCAAGTAGGGGCTAAGCACTGGGTCAAGGCCACTCTGCAGTCTCAGTGACTGTGGACAGTCACTCTTCGCCACAACCTCATGAGGTTAGTACTGACCCATCCACCCAAAGAGCAAGGAGAAAACTTTCCTGTCACCTCACAGCTCCTGATGGGACAGAACCGGGATCTAAAACCTCATAGATCCTAGACCTACACACACACACACACACACACACACACACACACAACCAATGGCTTCTCAAGGTCACAGCATGGGACAGGCATGGCAGCTGGGGGCAATGCCCAGGATAGAAACCTCAAGCCACAAATCAACAGGCTCTGAGGGATCTCTGAAGCATTGTGAGGAGGGACACCCAGTATCACACTGCCTAAGCGGCAGTGACCCTGCCCAGGGAGCTCCACACCCCCCCCCCAAACCTCCTTGGTTTCTATGAATAACATGTTCCTGACATCTGGGCTGCTGGAGGATTAACTGATATGTGTGAGCTGAGGGAAAAGGCTGGCACGTGGTAAACCCTGCAGGGCACTCCAGGTACCCTCCAAGAAGTGGCTACAAAGAGCATAAGCAACAAATACAAACTGTTGGAAAAGGACCAACATAAGAAACTCCACCATTACCCAGCATGCACACATACACACACCGTGGGGTGAATCTAACCATCTGGGCATTACAACACTCAAGCTACATACTCAAAACACTATAATCAGCATTTATTGTGCACAGAATCACACTGATTTGAGGAGACCCCACCTTTACCTGCAACCTGTGCAGCCCACAGAGATACTGACAGACAAAAGCAAGGGTCAGGAAGGTTTAACGTCCCCCCGCGGGATCAACTTTAAGCACTTGGTCTCCAGCGGGCAAGAGTGTTTGGAGAGACTGCAGAACCTCTAAAGGTTCTAAAGGTAGGGCCTGGCCAGGGGAATTGAGAGGCAAGGGATGGGCCTTGAGGGATGTAGCCAGGCCCTGCTTTTAGTCAGAGCTCTCGGCTTCCTGATCCACCATGCTTGTCCCACCAAAAGTAGATGTCATCCTCTGAACCGTGAACCAAAATCAAAGTTTCTCCTTAAATCGTTTTCATCTGGTACTCTCTCAGTGATGTGAAGAGTGATCGATAGGCAGCCAATCAGAGAGTTCCCTGTCCTGGCAAGGGTGACCAACAGAGGCCCTTAAAGAAGCATGGTGTTCTGGAAGAGACATACGGGCTACCTCAGCCATCATAAGAGATGCCCCTATATACCACCACTACCCTCTAAGAATAAAACCAATACATGGGAAACAGACCAAGGACAGAGAAAAATGATCCTAAAAATGTCATAGGGTACCTGGATCTTGTGATGCCTGAAACTAAGTCACACCCCAAAAGATTTATTTTGCTGACATGCGCCAAAAATAGACCTTTATTCAATGAAGCCTAAGTTACTGCTTTTGTCAAAGATAATAAAGATCCTCTTGACCAGTCTTTGTGTGTGTGTGTGTGTGTGTGTGTGTGTGTGTGTGCGTGTGTGTGCTTCTCTTGTGACTCACATACATGAACACTGAACCCAGAGAGACCAGAAGAGAGCATCAGGCCCCTGAAGCTGGAATGACAGGTGAGCTGCTGACTGGGTGCAAAATCATCTTCTAAGAAGAAAATGCAAAGCTCAAGGCTCAAACATAACAAAGTGACATCTCCCTGCTGCCTCCATCTACACCATGAGCCATGCCAGAAGACAAGGAAAGGTCTGGCTCTTCCTATATGGCAACCCCAGTCAATGGCAATGAAGCTGGAGATGGTGGCACTCTGGGAACCCCTAAGAACTCAGAGACAGAACATTGTGATTGATTGGGTAATGTCTGCTATGGGTGCAGAGAGGGAAGTAAGGGAAAAGACAGTCTCTAAGATCATCCCTTCCTTAAGCTTTCCCAAAGGGCAGGGCCCAAACTTGCTGCCTGGAGCAGCTAGGAGTAGCAAGTAGCACCATGGTGGCTTGAATAAGAATGTCCACCACAGGCTCGCAAGACTTGAACACTTAGACTCCGGGGAGTGGCACTACTTGAAAGAATTAAGAGGTGTGGCCTTGTTGGAGGAAATGTGCCACTGGGGATGGGCTCTGGGATTTGAAAAACCCAAGTCAGGCCCTGTGTCACTCTCTTCCTGGTGTCTGCAGATCTGGATGTAGGTGTCAGGTACCTCTCCAGCACCATGTCTGCCTGTGTGCCGCCATGCTTCCTGTCATAATGAAGATGGATTAAACCTCTGAAACTGTAAGCCGGCCCCAATTAAATGCTTTCTTTTATAAGAGTTGCTGTGGTCAGGGTGTCTCTTCAAAGCAATGGAACACTGACTAAGTAACCCCCCCCGCTTCCTCAGATCTAGTTCAGCCACCCACTGCCCTCACAGCAAGTTGCCCAGCCACAGCTCAGGCCTTGGTCTGTGGATATAGACCCTGCTCTGACACCATCAAGTCCCTGTGTGTAAGGTTTGCCTCTCCTGGGGGCAGAGGAGCTAAGTGTTCTTCTAGGAAGGCAGACAGACACATGGCTAGACACACAGATGTGGTGGGTAAGGGCATACAGCTGTGGACTAAGAGTACCCAGCTACCAGGGGAGCCATGTGGGTTGTCACAGCTGTGAAAATACCCAGGAGAAGATGTTATCAGCTCCAAACCATAGTAAGACCTGGGCCCAGAGAAGGGCACACACAAGCCATTGTATAAGGCACATCCCTAATACTGCATGTGGGGCTAACATATACCTGAAAAGCATCCTGTGTTCCTGTTTGCTGCATCCAGTAATCCTGACCCTGAGTGGTCCCCAGAAGCATCTAGTCACACCACGAACCCTGCACCTCATATCTGTCACCATCTGTGTGGTTATCTAAAGAGATCTGTGTTACTTTTCATGTCACCTGCCTAGCAGGATGTCAGCAGAAGGAAGCAGGTCTGCCTTGCCTAGTGCCACAAGCTCACGCCACTGTGCCTGGCACTGAGATTTCTACATGTATTTTAGAAGCCAGTGTCACAACTGTGACAGATTCCAGTGTCAGAATGTCTCAGGCTTAATCCCAGTTCTGACACTGACTACTTACCCAAACTCAAACTAGAACTTAGTCTCTCTGGGCCTCAGTTTCCCCATCTGTAAAATAGGTAGTGACAGTAACCATCTTCAAAAAGCTACTGAAGTTTGGAGACACAGAGTTTCACTCTTTAGCCCAGGCTGGCCTTAAACTCACTACATAGTCCAGGCTGGCTACACATTTGAGGCAATCCACCTGTCTCAGTTTTCCCAGGACTGGGAATACAGTTGTGTGCCACCTCCCTAATAATGATGCAGTCTTAGCAAGCTGGTAAGCATGGGGCTCTTAGAACAGCACCCTACACAGAGAAAAGGGCCAGTGGGTGCTTGTCTATGCAAACTCAATACACAGTGGTTGCAGCTGGGGGTGCAGGTTCTTTCTAAGGACTGCGTGGGTAGCAGAGGGTCTGTAGCCTGGCCAATTCCTACTCCCACAGCCTAGATGCTGCTTGGGGTTCCCAGGGAGGTAACAATGAAGAGTAAAGCCAAGTGACCTTTGGGGCTAGAGAGGACACCATACTGTCCCTGTGGGTCCACTAATAATAGCATGGTACTGTTTGCTGGCAATGGCCACTAAATCCCTGCTAAGAGCCCCAGGTCTAAGAAAATGACTGCCTTACCCAAAGTGGGGCCCCTTCACTGCCACTGTGCACAGCTCCTAAGGCCACCCCAACTCTGGCACTCTCCCAGATGGTACCCAGCTTAGGTCTAGACAAGTGTGGCACTTGATTGACCTCATCAGCTACTCCCAGAAAGCCACCTGCACACCTGCCTCCAGCTACTGGAAAAATCCCAAGCCATCATGACTCACCCCCCAGCATGGGGGCAGAGAAAGTAAGGGTGCTACATTTTAAATTAAAACATGATTTGAAATTAAAAACACTGACTCATGCTGAGCAGCCTGGAGGCTGCTTTCTCGACTGCAGAACTGCCGCAAGGAGGGGTTCAGCCAGGTGTGCAGGCAAAGTCAGTGTCTCCTCCATCCAGCTGCCTCTATTTTTTTCCCCAGTTTTTGAGACACAGTCTAAGTAGCCCAGGTTGGTCCAGAACTCCTGCCCCCCCCACCTCAGCTAAGTATGTTTATTCACAGTTTTTAAATGAACTGATTTTAAAGGATTTCACAGTAATCCCAGCAGGCAGATGCGGTGGAGACCTCAACCTCAGAGCGTGAATAAGTAACCTGAAGAGATCTAGTTCACCATTTCTACATCCAGTTCTGTTGTCACACATGTGGAGACAACCTCAGGCTTGTCCTTTCTGTTTGCTGGCCCGTGGAGCAGGCAGATGAACTTAAGCTAGACTCTTATTTCTTTCCTTCTCTCTTTTTTTAAAATTTAATTTCTAGTGGGTGTGGTGGCCCACACCTTTAAAGGTATTAATACCAGCACTCAAGGCAGAGGTGGACAAATCTCTGAGTTCAAAGCCAGCCCTATCTAAATAGCAAGTTCCAGCAAGCCAGAGTTAGATGGTCCCAAAAAATAAAATAATATAAAACAGATTATCTGTCGAGGCACAAGAGTGGCATGTCACGTATGCAGAGATCAGAAAACAATTTACTGGAGGCAGAGCTTTCCTTCCAACACGCAGGTCCTGGAGATCAAATGCTGGTCACCAGCTTCGGTAGCAAGTGTCCTTACCTGCTGAGCCATCTCGCCTGCCCTATAAGGGACAGACCATCAAGGTCTCTTATCCCTGTATTACCAGTACTCTAAAAGGACCTGCCAAGGGGACAGTTTAGAATGTTCTAGACTAACAAAGAGTCTGTATGGCTGGGTGAGGGGTTAGGTTCCAGGAAGTGGCAGGCCTGCAGAGATGTGGGGAATTTATTCTGACAAAGTGGGGCAAATGAAAGTTCTAGAAGAGGGGAGAAGCGACCAGATTTGTGTTTCCAGAGGATTTTGAGCAGCTCAGAGGAGAGCCTGTTTCCAAACTCTTGACCCAGGGCTCTAGGCCTGGGGAGGTCAGAAGAGCAAGACCTACTGAGGCCCAGGGGCTCACAGAAGCTCACCAAGAGCCTAGCATGAGACCCAGCAGGCCAAGGTCTGATGACTGTGCACAAGTCATGCCCCATAGACTCTTGGGAGGTGGCTGGGAGAGCCAGACCATAGAAATAGGCACACAAACACCATAACAGAGCCAATGCAGACTGAAAGCTCAAACTCGGGTCCACAAGCTTACACAAGCATTCGCACCCACTGACCCTTCCTCCCAGCCCCTATACTCACAAATTTCAAGAAAACATTTCCAAGTTCATGCTGAGACTGAGGCTCAGGCTGTAAGCAGTACTCCAGGGCAGCCAAAAAGTCCTTATGGACCTCCAAGATGTCCTCGATGTTGGAGAAAAGGATCTAGGAGGGACAGAGAGGTCAAAGTCAATCAGGGTTCAGAGAAAGCAGGGCCAATCCCAGAAAAGCCCGCACCCCAGAGTACATTAACAGGCAACAGTGGGTGAGGTTCTCCTGAGCCAGGCAGCTGCTGTGGGCTGTGACCCCACCAGCAGCAGCTGTACAGGCAAGTGGCAGACCTGGTCTGGATTGGCAAACTCACTGGTAACACCCCAGTCTCCACAGGGAAGAAGCCATTCCTGGCCCCAATTTATCCTTGAGAACTGGAAGCTCAGAGAGCAAGCACCGACATCCCAGCCAGCCAGCTGTGGAGGTATCGGGGCACCGCTCCCTGCAGGCCACACTTGTAATCTTCAGACCTATCTGGCCACAGGACCACGTGCACCAGCAAGTGCATTCCCATGGCCCTGCTCCATCCGGGTGGGGACTGCTTATCACAGAAAGGTGGCCAGGGGAATCGTCTGGCCACTGCTCACTTTCCCTTCAGCCTAATTCAGCTCCCATGGTTGAACCTGGTTCTGCTGGAGGTGACATTCTAGACCTTGATGTCACACTTACTTTGTGAAAGGACTGCATAAGTGTCTGTCCCTTGACCCAAAAGAAATGAGAAATACCCACTCAAAAGACAAACTGAGAAATGGTCAGAACAGCCCCTAGTGGAAACAGCACAGGAGACTAGACTGTGGAACGGGCGCAGTGTGGATATTACAGAACAAGGGAAAGCATGGGCCAGAGCTGCACACTGCAACACAAATGAATTCCACAGATGTATGACGAAAGGCACCAGGCACAAACGAGTTTCTTGTCATAAAGTTTAAGAATAGGCAAAAACAGGGCTGCACATGGCAGCACACCCCTCTGATCCCTGAACTCGGGAAGCAGAGGCAGGGTGAGTTTGAGGCCAGCCTGAACTGCAGCGCGAGTTCCAGGACAGCCAAGACTACACAGAGAAACCCTGTCTTTTAAAAAGACAAAAATAATCAATGGCAGTGGAAGCCTCATCAGTTGGGAGAGGGCTGGCTAGGAGGGGAAGTGACCCGCTCGACATGGACACTCCCCTTGCCTTCACTGGACAAACCCGGGTATGGTACGGCTAATCCCTCAGGACTTACATCCCTTGTTGAATGGTGGTTAAGACCTGACAGAAAGGCAATTTCTTAAAAACTAACAATGTGCGATTTTAAGATATAGCAACGGCTTTCAAGCTCTAACATAAGTACATAATAAATCAGTTAATAAAATGGAAGAGCTCAGTGAATATCTGTTGAGTTGATGGATAGACGGATGGATGGATGGATGGATGGACGAATGGACGGATGGACGGACAGAAAGATAGATGAAGCAATAGGTCCCAGAAAATAGGCATCCCTTTACCATCCCCACCAGCCCATCCCTCGGGACCAGCTGTGCAATGGCAATGCCTTCCAGCACAGTAAAAGAACGGGTTAGAATTCTTAACATGTATGTAATTGACAAGAGTCAGGACATTAGGCAGGAGTCATCTCTGACCACATAGATGGTGAATCCTGGGTACTTCAGATACACATAGCCCCTCATATCCATTTCTTCCTGGTCCAGGCCTTTCAGAGCACAAAATAAAAGGTTTCTAGAAATCGAGGTCAGAGCGCTGGCCAGCACAGACCTCAGAGGCACACAGACGGCCCATTGATACTGCCCAGACTCCCCAGCGCCACAGCCAGAATGAAGCCGGCCCAATGACTCATGGGCCTGCCTTGATAGCCTGTGCCCACTGCAGGGGTAGGAGGGCATCATGATGCACCAGGCTCCCAGGACACTTGGGGAGAGATTTTTCAGAGACACCACAATGGACAGGAGGAGGTGAGAAGGCAGAATGGCCACGCTGAGTCTGCACTGAGAATGGGGGCTAGGGTGCAGTCTCCCTCCCAGGGGAGGCCTTCCAGGGCTTCGGAGAGCAGGCTGGGGGTAGGAGGCAGGCAGTGCCCAGGAGCGAGGCCTCTGAACTACTAGAGTTCAGAGTCACCCGGAAGGAGCAGGGCCAGCAGCAGCAGGAGCAGCAACAGCAGCAACACACGAGCCCTCACCTTGACATTCTCCTCTGTGAGGCCCTTCTCCACGGAGTCGGCCACATTCTGCCTGATGCGCTGCAGGAAGGCCTGTGAAGACAAGAGCAAGCAGAGATAAGTGACCACACCCCATCCTGGACACCTCTGCCAGAAGAACGCGGGTTCAGATGCTGACCAGGACCTGAGAGGTTATACGGTCCAGGTACACGGGTAAGGACTTAGAAGAGGCACCCACTACTGACAGCTGACTTTCCTGGGCAGCCCCACCCCCACCCCCTGCTACTCAGTAAAAACCTTACTGAGCATCTACAAGGTCCCACCTGTGAGGAGCTAACAACACAGAGCCCCACCCCCAAATCTACAGCCTAGAGAAACACACTCATACCTGCATCCTCACACAAATACCTCACAGACCACTCAACAATGACCCTCCTTCTGTAGTGTTTTCCCTTTTATGCTTTAAGACATTTATATGACTCAAACAAAAAATAAAATAAAATGTCAAAAACAGGATGCATCTCTTTTATACCCCAGCCCTACCCACTGAGGCCCTCACTGTCCCCATGGGAACCTCACTCACGGTGTCACGGATGGCCACACGCACAAGCATGTGTTCATGTGCACACACATCTATAGCCACTGTCTTTTCTCTTCACACTAAAACAGCAGCACACCAGACACTCTAAACCGACTGAGTGCTCACACAAGGCAGAGCCACAGCCCTTCCCCTCACATGGGGCCGGCGAGAAGACGGCTACCCAGTGTCGCCAGATGGGATGATGGGGGAGGGGGGCTGGGATGAAACTCCACGCCCTTCTGCATGTTGGACAGGCACTCTCATACTGGGCTGCATCTCTAGCCCACAGTCCTCCTTTGTTTGAGAAAACGAAATTAGGAATTTTTGTTGTTTTGTCTGTTTTTTGTTTGGTTGGTTGGTTGGTTTTGGTTTTTCAAGACAGGGTTTCTCTGTAGCTTTGGAGCCTGTCCTAGAACTAGCTCTTGTAGACCAGGCTGCCTCAGACTCCCAGAGATCTACCTTCTTCTTTCTCCTGAGTGCTGAAACTAAAGGCATATGCCACCACTGCCTGGCTTTTGAAATTAGGAGTTTTTACATGTCTCCTAATTCACTTTCCCTTCCTCCCTCCCTGTACCCTCCTATCCTCCCTTATATTTTGGCTGGCCTAAAATTCCATCCTCCGGCCTCCATATCCTGGTGCTGGGGTTACAAATGTGGCTTCTGGAGTGCTAGGGAAAGACCTGTCACTGGGAAGAAGTAGACGTCATGGGTTCAGGGTAAGAGTGGAGGAAGCAGAGTGTACCAAGGAGAGATGGTGGAGTGTACCAAGATGATGGGAGTGTACCAAGATGATGGAGTGTAATGAGAGGAGATGATGGAATGTAGGAAGAGAGGTGATGAAGTGTACCGAGGAGAGAGGGTGAAGTGTACCGAGGAGGGAGGGTGGAGTGTACCGAGGAGGGAGGGTGGAGTGTACCGAGGAGGGAGGGTGGAGTGTACCAAGGAGGGAGGGTGGAGTGTACCGAGGAGAGATGGTGGAGTGTACCGAGGAGAGATGGTGGAGTGTACCGAGGAGAGGTGACGGCGGTTGCGGAGCTTGGGTGGGACAGGCAGCAGAGGAGGAGCTACTGTGGAGGCTACAGGGATAGCTAAGAACGGAAAGGAGATGGAGGAAAAGAGAGAGACCCAAGTCAGAACCTAAGGGAAACTGAGGCGAGCTTCCCACAGAGACTTCAGGCTCAGTATATGAGGGCTGGCCCAGGTTAAGTGGGCAGTGGTCACATAGAGACCCCTGGGAAAATGAGTTCATAGACTTGTCCCAGCCCAGGGGACCCATCGGCTATCAACCTGTCACATCTGGTTACAGTGTAGGCCCAAGGGAACTGAGTCAGGCCAGCGTTGTGGTCTCCCTGTCTTGGGTTAATTAAGAGCATCTCCCATCCTACCACGCTTGTCTAAGGAGATTCCCCACATGCCAGGGAGACGGCAGGGACTGCGCTGGTACTGGGGAGGCAGAAGCAGGTGACAAAGGGGCGGCTGGCACTTCAACTCTGCTGTCGGATCCTTTTCATCACCCGGACTGACACCCATGATGGCCTCATAAACAGAGCCATCATGTAGCTACATGGGCTGGTATACACGGGCTGGTATTCACGAGCAGGCCACAAGTGGAAGGTGGCCTTGTTTGCACCCACAAGCCAAAGGGTTGTAGATCATGGTTCTGAACTAGACGCCATCACTTTACTAATGAGCTTGAGTCTATAGGTCCACCTGATTCCCAGAAGCACAGACATCAAGAACCCAATCTACAGCACCCAAGCACACCTGACCACGGCCTTCCCAGTCCTAACTCCCCATGGAACCTCAGAGTCCACAGCCCATGCCGCACCCAGCCCACCTGGTCAGTGACACCTCTGCCTCCAGGGGGTTCCAGTCTCCTCACCCCTCAGGATCCCTTAAAAAGCCAGTCAATGTTGAGTGCAACTCTCCGTGACTCCCTGATATGAAGCTGAAGGCCCTGACTTAGAATCACCAAGGAGCCACATTCACAACCCTCAGTGTGGCTGACACCACCCACGGGCTGGGGTGCCAGACGGAATTACAAGCAGCAAGTAAGCCGAGCACCAGTGTTCCTCTCTCTCTGCTTCCTCACACTTCAGCCACCACACCACGCACACCCCACCCCCACCATGATGGCTGTACCCTTGAACTGTGAGCCACAGCAAACTCCTACTGTCCTAAATTACTCTGGCCAAGTCAGTGCCTGTGCAATGAGAAAAGCAATTAATACTCCTGCCTTCTGTTCTGTTTGTTTGTTTGTGTAAGTTCAGATCTTCCGTGAACTCCATCCTCCCACAAGAGTCGCACTCTCACACCTATCCTTGCCCCGGGACCTGGGCACGTGTTCTGCTGACACGCTTCCCCTCCAATTCTGCCCTGAGCCAGCTCTATCTTATCATCTCCTCCAACAGGTCCTCCCTACCCTCTGCAGTCATTACCTCCCTACGTTGAATTATTTAAAAATTGAGCTCAAACAACCTTTTAAGAATCAAACTGGTCATGAAAAAAAAAAAACCAAAAACAAGAGTGGGGCTGGTTTGGAATCTTAACCTCTACAGATCAGGTTCAAAACCACTGGGTTTTGGGTTAAACCACAGATCTTCCTCCATCCTGCTGTGTGACCTCAGGAAAGTGAACCAGCTTCTCTGAATCTTAGTTTACTCTCCCTAGGAAGTGTGTGTGTGTGTGTGTGTGTGTGTGTGTGTGTGTGTGTGTGTATACATGTGTATGTCTGTATGTGTTTGTGTATATGGTGTGTGTATATATGTGTGATGTGTATGTATGTGTGTGTCAGTGTGTATGTATGTGTGTCAGTGTATGTCTGTGTATACTTGTGTGTTAGTGCATATCTGTTTTGAGTATATGGGGTGTGTTGTGTTATATGTGTGTGTGGTGTATATATATGTATGTCAGTGTGTATGTTGGTATGTATGCATGTGTGTCAGTGTGTATGTATGTGTATGTCTATGTATACATGTGTGTTAGTGCCTATGTGTGTGGGGTGTGTGTGGTGTGTGTGTGGTGTATATGTATGTATCAGTGTATATATATGTGTGTATATATGCATGTGGGTTGTATACATATGGTATGTATATATGTATGTGTGTGGTGTGTGTGTGTGTCAGTGTCTATGTATGTGTATACATGTGTTAGTGTATATGTGCTTGTGCGTATGGTGTGTGTATATATGTGTGTGTGTCAGTGTGTATGTGTGCGTATATATGTGTGGGTTGTTTGTTATGCTATGTGTATATACGTGTTTGGTGTGTGTTGTAAATGAAACAACATAAAGTAACGTAGGTCAGAAAGGCAGGGACTTCACATCTCCTCTTACATTGGACTCTTGCAGCCAAGCGCAGTGTCTGGTCCACAGCAAACACTCAGAAACCAACAGAAGGCAAGGGTACGGGGGAGAGGCTTCTAGAGGGTGCAGCAGCCAGGCCTGGGGTGCCATGGGAAGCTGTCTCCAGCCACCCAGACAGGGAGACAAAGGTAGCCCCGCCCAGCACAGGCGCCTGGCAGGAAGCATAAACGGCACTGGGCTGACCTAGATGGAGCTTCCTGTCCGCTTTCTTCACGGGAGCTGGACCTACCACTATTGTGCTGGGACAATAGACGGCTCGGGCCACCCACGGAGGACGTGCACAAAAGCCAACAAGACAGGCACTGGGCACCAAAAACAGCTCGTGACATGGAAAGAATGGGCCAGCGGGGGCCCTGGGCCTGGTCACAGCAGCCTCAGCACCACACCAGCCTACAGGCACTGTCGGCATCCTCTGTACTGGTGGGGCTGCTGAGGGACCCAAGGCATGACGGCAGAGGAACACTCAGATGAAGGCAGTTCACATCTCAGGGACCTCCCTGAAGCAAGACACCATCCTGAGATGCTCCCTACAGCTCCCCCAGGGCCCTGTCCACCCCTGGACCACCCAGTCTCTCAGCATCCATCCAGCCCCCTCATCCCAAAACAACAGCAATTATGACATATATCAAGGATACAGTAAATGGTAGACTCATCACACAGATTAAGCAAGCTCTAGCGAGGCGAGGGCTCCTCAAAGGCCAACCATGAGACCAGGAGAGGCGAAACAGGCTGGCCAGGTGTGTTTAGGGACCTGGGGCACTGGGAACAATCCACATCCTGATCTGTGCTGCAGTCACAGATGACTGAGGACACAGGGTCCCAGCAGCATGGCAGATGTGAGCCTGTGTTAGTACCTGCCACATGGACACCAGGCTCAATTCTACACAGGCTTCTACCCTGCCTGTGTTCATATGCACCTATAAGCAATGTCAGGTGACACCTCTGGGTCCAGAGGCCTCCTCCACGTGCAGGGCAGGGTTAACAGGTCTCAGCCATGCCTGGCAGGAACTGGCCCACAAACAGATAAAGAACCCAAACAGGATAACACTCCAGGCTAGTGGGAGGTGGTGGGCTAGAAGAAGCCTGCTGGAGACAGCAAGCCCACAGTCTACCTCCTCCCCGCTTTAGCTGTGGCAGACATCACCAATCAATCACACCTACTTTCCTGCTCAACCATAGTTCTGGGAACCTTGAATACTTCTGCATCAAAAGTCTCACTTCCGAGAGTCTCCACCTCTGGTCTTAGTAACCAGAAGGCAAGATGCCATCTTCCCACATGGCATGAGGCTTGAGTGGCCACTAGGTACTTGCTCCACAATGCAAACATATGTCTCTTGTTATGGAATAATTTTTGTGTACACTATGAAGATGTACCTTTGCCAAGGAACCTTCTGATTGGTGTAATAAAAGAGCTGACTGGTCGACAGTTAGGTGGGAAGAGATTAGGTGGGAGTCAAACCGAGAGGATGCTGGGGAGAAGGGTGGAGTCACAGGAGTCAGGAATCTCGAGGAGACCCCATGAGACACAGGGCAAGCAGGATGGGAAGTACATACACGAGATAAATGAGCCTCGGAGCAGCACATAGATTAATAGAAATATGTTAATTTAAGTTATAAGAGCTAGTTAAAAACAAGTTTAAGCAATCAGCCAAGCATTTATAATTAATATTAAGTCTCTGTGTGGTTATTTGGGAGAGCAGCTGGCAGGACAGTAAAGTTTGCATACAGTCTCTGCCCGTACTGTAGTAGGAGGCTGCTTGGCCGCTTGTTCGTTTCCGTGCCGCCCAGACTCCCGAAATAGTCACACAGAAACTGTATTAATTAAATCATTGCTTGGTCCATAGCTAAGCATATTTCTGGCTAACTCATATCTTACATTAACCCATCTCCATTAATCTGTGTATTGCCACGAGGCTGTGGCTTATCAGGTAAAGTTCCAGAATCTGTCTCTGGTGGGGCTACATGGCTTCTCTATGACTCCGCCTCCTTTCTCCCAGCATTCATTTAGCTTTTCCTGCCTACCTCTATTCTGCTCTACGCAGGCCCAAGACAGTTTCTTCATTAACCACTGGTATTCATAGCATACAGAGGGAAATCCCACATCACTGTACTACCATGCTTTCTAGTGTGCCTACTCCTAGGCAGGTCACTTCTCTGAATCCATGTGTGACTGTTGGGGACCCCAGCTGTCCCTTCCCCTATATAATCACAAACATGAGTGACTGTCATAGCACCAGTGTCAAGTGTCCCCTGTCAACAAGGCTCCCTGAACACATCCCCAAGGTGCAGGGTGAGTTCTGGGATGGTGACTACATCTGCCAGGTTCGGATATGTGAGTCCCCTTTGGGGACAGAGAGGCTGCCTGGCTCAGGTGTGCAAGTTGCTCCAGGGTGAAATGGCTGGATAAAGATTAGGGACCCAGACTCCTGGCAATGAGCATCAAGCAGATCGACAGCCTGACTGAGCCAAGGTGGGCGAGAGCTTCCCTGACCCCACACCCAGAAGGAGACGCACAGGCTCTCAATGGTTCTACACCAAGGTCTCAGATCACCAGGGAGGTCTTCCTGTCTGATGATTCTATGAGGCAGACTGAGTTCTGGGGATGAAGAGACAGCACCTGTCACCCAAACCAAAACCTGAACACGGACAGTGGCTCCCACAGACTGTTGGGGCACACAATGCATGCGTCTTTACGGTCCCCAGCGCTAGGGCCCAGCAGGAAGACAGGCATAATTGACTAGGGATGTCTGCCGCAGTTGCAGGGCCAAAGAGCCTTTCTCAGGAGTTACCCATCACAACTCAGACCAAAACCTGCCCTGGCCATGTGACCCTGGGAGAATGGGCATCTCCTGCCCCGTGCCAGCCACTCAGTCCCAGCCTCACAGCCTCCTTGACACCTGTCTCCATCTAGGCCCTGACGCTCACTGTCGGGTGTGCTCTGCACACACACACACCCCAGAAGAGGACTGTTAGTTCCTGAGGCTGTGCACAGAGCCCTGACCTCCAAGGCCTCTCCCTCACTGTCTGCTGCCAGGCACAGAGCACAGGTCCACTCACGACAGTCTCTGCCTGCACTGCACATGGCCCATGATGTGACCTCAGAAAACCCTAGGCAGGGAGGAAGGCTGGGAGGGAGAGTGGGAAATGAGAGGGAGAAGCTGGGACCTGACAGACTATCATGCCTGGAGTCCTGCTATTTTGATTTTCACTTTGAAACCAGGCCTTGGGTCTCTATGTCACACAGGTTGACTTCAAACTCCTGGGCTCAAGGGATCTTCCTGCCTCAGTCTCCTAAGCAGTTGGGACTGCAGGTGTATGCTCTCACTGCCAGCCACTCTCCAAACTTTGCAGCACCAGGAGGGAGGTGCTGTCCCGTGTGCCCATTTTTCAGAGCAGGAGAACTGAAGGTGCCAAGCTGTGAAGCATTCACTCAGAGCCACAGGCTGGGATGCCGGGGTCTGGCCTCAAGGTGAGAACCCAGCCCAAACGCTCATCTCCAGTGAGTAACTGCGAGCCACAGATGGCCCTGGCTCTCATAGCAGCTGGCAGTTGCCTGGGGACCCACACCATCTGTCTGGAACCACTATCACAGCCTGGTGAGGATACAGGTCTCCCTGGAGATGCAGAACAGAGCAGAGCCCTGCGCTCATTCCTGGAGACAGACAATGGCAACTTGAGCTGCTGAGGGACAGGGGCCTCTGTCCCCAAGGACACCCACACCTCAGCTGGGGTGACCTCACTCGACATATGGTGAAACTTGAGAGCGCTGGTGGGGGTACCCCTCGATCACACCAAGGACAAAGGAAGTGAGGTGCCTGTGGGACTCAGCCCCCACTGTGATCCACTGACCAAGGGCCCAGGAAAGCATAAGATCGTGAACCAATAGCATCCTGGCAGCAAATTCAGAATAAACCATCCCTTTAACAGTAATAGACCAGCCTTATAAGACAGCAGACGGGCTGCTACAGCCCGCTCCCAACAGACCCCCATAGCCAGATGTGGGGAGGTCCCCCAAAACACCCCGTGAGCCCTGCAAAAGCCCCAGTCCTATGCACCACCCACTCATAATCCTGGTTTGGATCCTAGAAATATCATGAACCTCGTGCAGGCACAAAGACCTCATTTCCATGAATGACATGCTCTCCCGTCATTCAGGGGATAGTGACACCTTCCACCCCAGTCCAGGACAGTCACACAATGACAATTTCACGACACAGTAGTCCATTTAATGACCCGGAGAAAAGCCATTGAGGATCCCTTAGCCAGGACAATAACCAGGGACAGAGGTGCTCACCAGGTCTCATCTCATTCTCAACTCAATAAATTGTCTGGGCCTCACAAAGGCATGCATGGGCCCCAATCCTGAGCAATGCAGAGTGAGCACAAAGGTCTAGCTTTGCCAGTGACACAAGAGTGGGCGTGAACACGGTGGGCGTGAGCAGGTCATTCACTCCCCACTCCAGGCCTTAGTTTCCACCTCTATAAAACATGGAAGGAGTGGGTACCTCAGCTGCAGCAAGCATTTCAGAGGCCACCACATGACACACAGGAGTGGCACAGGCACACAATGTCCTCGACAGTGGGAGGGCTCTGAGCCCACCACAGCACTATCTGCAGATTACAGGGGTCTCCAGAGAGCAGAGGCTGGGTGTGAACAGCTCCACACACAGTTTCCTAAGAAAGCTCTGGACACCACTAAGGAGTCAGACACCCAGCGTGGCCACATGCTCCCCACCTCGGCTGTCCTGTGTGAGCTTAGGCTTGTTTGTGGCACTGGAGGCTGAGCGCAGGACCTCGTTACTCTAGGCAAGCACTCGACCACTGAGTTGCACCCCCAGCTCTGCGGCCAGTTTTTATTTTACGACAGAGTGATGGCTGCTATGCAACTGTCACCTTGACAGAATCTAGAACCACTGAGAATCCTTACGCATGCCCGGTGAGGGACTATCTAGATTAGGTTGAGGCAACCTCCATTCCATCGGCTGGGGTCCTGTACTACACGAAAAGGAGAAAGTGAACCAGGGACAGCATTGCTCTCCAGGCATCCTGAAGCAGATGCAATGTGACAAGCTGCCTTGTGCTTCTACCGCCAGGCCCTCTCCGCCAGGATGGACTGCGCCCTGGAACTGTGAGCCAGAATAAACCTTCCAGTCCTCAGGCTGCTGCTGTCAAGGTGTTCATTCTGTCATAGCAACAGTTAAGTAACTGATATAGTAAGGTTCTATCAGGTTGTCCAGGCTAGCCTTGAACTCACTCTGTTGCCAAGAGGCATGAGACTTGAAATTCTTCTGCCTCAGCCTCTTAAATAGCAGAGAGATCAGGCCCACACTACCAGGCCTGGATTATTAGTACCTTTTGGAGTCTGTTTTCCAACCTGAACTTACTGTCTCACCAAGTCTCCTGCAGTGACAGAAGAACAGTGTGGTCTGTCAGCAGCAACAAAGCCACCTGCCACGCCCTGGACACCCTGCCCGTGCCCAGCAGACTGCCCCTCCCCCAGCCTGGGGAAGCACCCAGCACTTCTGAGTCAATTCTGACTCTTTAGAAAAGGTGACCCACTCACTGCCAGGACTTCCTGGAACCAGCGGGCTATCTGTGGGAGTAAGTAGACAGACAGTTGCTCAGCAGAGGGACTAACGGAGAGGCTGAGACAAGCTGTCTGAGAGGCTAGTGTCTGAGCCCAACCCCATGAAGGGATGGGGGGCTCTGCAAACATCTGGGGGAAAGGGCATTGCAGACAGAGGGGATGACCTGTGGAGAGGACCTGGGACTTCCTAGACTACCCTGTCTGAAGCACCTGACCCTCCACTCTTTCACTTCCTCCACTGTCACGCTGGTGCACAAATCCCACACCAGAGACGCTACTTCTGTTCACCTGTCAACCTGTTGGTTTGTTCAGCCTAGGGTGAAGCTCTCAGTACACGTGTCTGACCCATCAGTACCTCAGCACATGCTGGATGTGATGATTTACACATCCGTCAGTCACCCATCCCATATACCTTCCACCCCATCTCCCTTCCAGGTCCTGATGAGAGGCACCCACCCTGCTCCCCATCAAAGAGGAACTTGAAGCAAAACCCAAGTTGCTACAACCTGCTGTGAGCCATGCAACAATGGGGGAGGAGAGGCCCACAGAGGGGAAGCAGCCTCTCCCCATATAGCCCTACCCATTCCTCCCGAGTCAGTCCTCACCCAAGGCCAGCTCAGAGCCGGCTCTACAACATGCAGCCATCCTACTGCAACCCACACCATGTTTAGGTGGCTTTTGAATATCAGATATCCCATTAATGCTACAACCCCGATCTCCAAGTGCCCATAAGGCTGCAGATAGCTGGCGTCCAGGCAGCTACCACCTTCCCCCAGGGCAAGCTCCTTTAGTTTTCCCATGCAACACACTCACTGCTGCCTTCCTTCCTGCAGCAGCGGGCACAAGGGTGAGACCCTGTACTACACAGACAGCTAAAGGAAACCCAAGGTGGCTTCCCAAACCCATGCCTGGGGCAGACATCACTAATGGAGCACAGACCTTTTCCTGCTGAGTCTCCTCATTGTTATCCCCTAGATCCACAATCTACCTTTGAATCCCTCTTTACTCAGACCCCAGCTCCTCCCCTTTCCTGTGAGCCCTTCCATCTCTTTTTCCTGTGAACAATGGGGTCACCACAGTTTAACTAAGACAAGGGTTCTCCACCACAATTCCTTGACATTTGATTGCTTGGAGTTTCTGCAGGAATGGTTGGAAGCCATGCTCCCCTGATATGAGAGTAAGTAGATCTCTGCTATGGGAACCATCTGGCAGATTCCCTGGCTCCTTCCTGTAGTCAGACAACCAAACCTGCCTCCAGATATTGTCTGGGTGCGAGTCACAGCCAGCTGACCCAGCTAACAAAACTGTCACTAGAATGTGTGTCAGGGGTTCAAGTACTGGCTGTGCCCCAGTCTGCTGTGAACCACAAAAGCCTCCCTGGGCCTTGCCTCCCTTCTCTGAGGAATAGGAACAATGAACCCTATGTCTCAGCTCCATTCTCTGGAGAGTAGAGACACAGAGTGGCTCTAGTGACTTCTTTTCAGGTGATGAAAGAAATATCATTGCATCTGGCAGCAGCAATGGTGACACGACCCTGACTGATCAAATCCACTAGTAGCACACTTCCTCGAGTCCAGGGGACTGCTATATGCAGAATGTAGTGATACACTTTAAAAAAAAAATACAAAGACCCCCTGCCTGCCCTGCCTGGACAGAAGAAGTGGACAAAAGCACCCTGTAAGCCTCAGTCTCCAGTCTCGGTCACAGAAGCTTGCATAGCAGGTGGCTGGGAGCAAAAGTGACAAGCCCACAAGCCGGCAATGTCTGGGAACAGGCCTAATTTAGGTGGTATTTCCTACCGGAATGCGAGGACAAAGGAAAGCCAGTCACTCAAGGGTCCCAGAGCGCAGGGCGAGGCAGCTGGTCATCCTAGGGTCCCACTGCTCCTGCACTTTGGGACAATGGATGGGATGTGCTGTTCTCAGAAGGTCTGACACTTGACATCTGAGACAATTGTTCTGGGATCCTCCCCACACCCAGGTCCAAGGGTTAAGTCCCCCCCCCATCTCCCTAAACAACTGTCCCTGGGCAGGCTTTAGTCAGCCCCTCTGTCTACCAGGCACTGTGGAGAAACAGGAGACAATGCACAGGCGAGAGGGTGAAGTAGTGGTGCTCCTAGCCTTGGGGGGGGGGTGGCTGGAGGTTTTATTGTTTGCTCTTTGTTGGGGCAGCTGTGGCCCTGGGGAGGGGAGTCCAGGGTATCTGAAGCTCCCAGGTGAAGCGCAGGTCTCACCAACAGGGTTGCTCGGCTGTAGCTCGGGTGTGAGTAAAGTTCCCACAGCTTCCCCGGCATAGCCTCCTTCCACCAGCCTCACCCCACTGAACAGAAGATATGAGTTCAAGGCCAGCCTGGTCTACAAGAGCTAGTTCCAGGACAGGCTCCAAAGCTACAGTAAAACCCTGGTGGGGGGGGGGGGGACGGACAAACAAACAAAACACACACACACAAAGAAAACACACCCAAGGTTCCCCAATGGCTGAAGCAACAGTTCTAGAACATTTTACCAAGTGAACCGTGCTGAGCTCCAACCTCTGGGCTATCCAGCATCAAAGCAGTGACCTTCCGCAGTGTCCACTCTGCCCCAGTCTCATGTCCCAACTGTCACTCACTTCCCACTCCTGACGGTAACGACATAAAAGTCATTCCCCCAGGCTCCGCAACAGGTTCTTTGTACCTGGGGTCTAGCACCAGCCCAACCTGTGACCAGATGAAGAGAAGGACATCTTCTGGGGGAGTACCAAAGCCAAGGATTCCAGAGACAGCAAGCAGCACGGGGCTCTCAGGAAGGCCCCACAGGCCTCGGACCACTGGGGCTGGCTGTTGGTGACCTCCCGAGCTATGGGATGGAGGAAATGACCCAGAAATGGAGAGTGCACCTGGACTGTCTGTGGGCCCAAGGTCATCTAAGGACCCGAAGGAGATGAAGGGTCAGATGCAGAGCCCTAGCCCACAGACATGACTGTGCAGCTTCTAGGAGCTCCTACCCCAGAAGCTCCAGGGGAAGCAGGCCACTGACAACTTGACTTTAGCTCCTCAGGGCACAGCTCAGACTGCTGACCCCTAGAACTGTGTTATAAGTGTCTGCTGTTTGAAGCATGAACTCTGGGATGACTTGGTGCAGTCATGGGGAAGAAAAAGCATGGAGGTCCCTGGGAAAGCAGCTGGTGTGGTGGCACACACCTCTAATCCCAGGATTTGGGTGGAAGAGGCAGGCTGATCTCTGTGCATCGGAGGTCAGCCTGGTCGACAGAGTGAGTTCCAGGACAGTCAGGGCTACACAGAGAAACCCTGTCTCAAAAACAAACAAACAAACAAAGTGAATGGGGAGGAAGGGAGGGAAAGAAGGCCAGAAGCCCCTTTCCCTGGGTTTGCCTCCAATCAATTCCAAGGCCCACTGATACAGGATACAGGAAACACCATCTGCCAACTGGTGATTTGGGGTGATCCACCCTTTCTAAGACTTGTGTTTCCTCATCTATTCAATGTGAACAGTTCTGTAGTCACAACTTGAGACTTGCTGCCTTGGGTTCTGAATGTGGGGTCGGCCACTGGCTCTCCATGGGCCTAGGAAGCAGCTCCTGGCCTCTGATTGCTGGAGACGTCCTTGGTCCTCACTGTAATACACCAGTACCCATGTAGCACTAAACACCTAAGCCTGAGCATTCACCTGTATAAAGAAGTCTTTTTGCTTTGTTTTGTTTGTTTTTTGAGATAGAGTTTCCTGTAACTCATTCTGTAGACTAGCTGACCTCGAACTCACAGAGATCCATCTGCCTCTGCCTCCTGAGTGCCAGGATTAAAGGCATGTGCCCCCATGGCCCAGTTAAAGAGGCTTTAAGAGAAAGGATTGGTCCCTGAGTCACTGACCCACCCCTGCACAGTGGCTCAGGCTGGGGCCCTGCCTGGAGGAGGAAATGAACCCAGAGCCCAGCAGGAGCCCAGCAGGCAGCACCCTGTGGACCAACAAAGGGTCTCTGACTTTCCGCTGAGTAAGGCAGGAGTCACAGAGCGTTGTAGGCAGGAGGGGGACCAGGCTGAGCTGGAGGAGGAGGGACTGGGAGGAGACAATGGCAGACTGAAAACTAGGTTCTGGTATTCTCAAGGCAGAGCCCGTGTGATTTATAAGGTGGAACGTAGGAGAGGAGAGGGACATGGAGGCTGGCTCCCTGGTCTCTGGCCTCCAACATGGCTAGGCCAGAGTCACTTTTACAGAAACAGGGCAGGCTGTGGTCTGGAGGGTGTGGGGTAGAAAGAGTCCAATCTGAGGCATTTTAGGCCTGGTGGTAGAGATGGGCCCCCTGTTAGCAACAAGATTGAGTTGGCTACAAGCATGCTTGGAAGAGGTCTGAGCAAGGCGACCTCAGCAGGCACCATCAGGGAAGGTTGTGTGGAGGAGCCGGCTGGGAGCTGAAGCCAAGAGCCCAAGAGGTAGGCTGGGCAAGCAGGGACGGGGTTGTGAAAGCTGCCACTTGCGGTGTCCTCTGCCTTCCCCAATGTGCCACTCCCCATGCCCTATGGATGGGGCCCAGAAATAAGGACAAGGTGGCTTCCGGGGTTCAGAGCTTTGATTCAGAGGTTCAAATCCCAGAGCTGTCTCTTCTATGCTGAGGGACCCTGAGCTGCTATCTTGTCTCCACGCCTTAGCGCCGGAACAAGACGGCGGATATTTGGGACAGTGTCACATCTCCTCAGGCCCAGTTTCACACAGAAGCTAGAGAGCCAGGAGGGGTTTAGCCAATGGGCTAAAACAACAGGCCAGTCCAGGTCTGGTGTGCAGGCTGCCCTGCTGGGATTTTCCATGAGGTCAGAGTTGGACTCAAAGGAAGTTGTGCAGCCTTCTGCCACCACCCCAAAGGTTGGTGCTGTGGTCTCAGCCCTGGGGAAAGAACTTAAGCAAGATGCAAAACCTCCACCTTGGGGACAGGTACAAAGTAGGAGAGGGGCAGGAAGGCAAGGAAGGGCTGCTTTCCATGCTATAGCTAGGAAGGACTCCAGACAAAGAGACAAAAGAAGGGAAGAAACCCCAGGGCAACCGTGGGGAGCCCAGGCCAGGCAGCAGGAGAGCAGGTGCAGGGGCTCTGTAGCGAAGGCCTGCTTGATGTGTGAGCAAGGCAGGACCGAGGAGCAGCCAAGGGCATCAGGGATGCAGGTCTGGGATGAGAAGAGACACCAAACCACGAGGGAAGGAAACAAAAGTCTGTTCTAAGCAGGACAGGGTAACCCTAAGGAAGAAGGACTATGTACCAAATGGCATGGAAAGCTCCTCCCAAAGCCCTCAGAGTCCTCAGCGTGCAAGGCAGAGTACATCCTCCACCTTGTGCAGTGCCAATGGTCCCATGGTGGCAGTAACTAGGGACCCCGTCTTCCCTCCCTCACATCATGAGTCTTGTCTCCATGTATGAAATAAAGACCTGAGGCCTGTCCAGCCTTGGGGGTGGGGGTGTCTAATGAGTGATGCTAGAGCTGAACCATCCAGACCCCAAGTTAAGGACTGCTCAGACAGCGCCACCCAAAAGCTTCCCTGGCTACAGCATCTACTAAGAGAACTACGTGGGCCCCATGTGGGCCCCACTCCGAAGAAGTCCCATACAGGCTCTCTGGCAGCCAAGGGGTCCAAGGAGGTAGCACCCGGCAACCAGACACCTGCCTAGCAACAGTGTGATGGGATGACAACTGGACTCCATGGCAACTGCAGCTGTGGCCCCAGAGGCCACATATGGCTTTTGGAGGGCGCGGGAAGGGGCTCACAGTCTCAGCTCTAAGGCAACATGAGTCACAGGGCCTCACAAGTCCAGGAGATTCTGAATTGCAGGGCACAGAGCACGGGACCAGCCTGAGCTGCACGCCTCATCTCGGAGCTCTGCAGCATAGCGCCTGCATGGTCCACGGGGCATCTCTAATCACCCAGCCTCCCCTGAAGAATGTGGATCAATACCTCCAACACACGTGCCATCTCCATAGCAGTACATAAAAAACAAAAATAACATCAGCAAACACAGGCTGTGGAGTCTAAGAGTCAATGTTTCATTTAATTTCCCCAACAACCTCCTGTGGTAGCAGCTACAAGTCCTCTCCTACAGACTCGGTAACATTAGTTCTCTGCGCCAGAGACCTTCGGAGAGGCCATTCACCAGGAGCTAAGCCACACCACAGATGGGTCCTGACTGACGCCGGCAGCTCCCATCATCGTCCCTCTTCCTCTTCCTCTTGGCTGTCAGCATTCCAGATCCCACAGTCAAAGACACTCAGAGTCCCCAGGACTAAGACACCAACGCATCTGGGGGAGGAAGGAGGCAAGCCCCGCTAAGGACAAAAAGGAGAGGAAGTAGAGAGGGCAGACACTGGTCTGAAAGGGTGTCCACTACTCTCCAATCTGCGCCCAGGCAAAAGTGGAGACAGGCAGTTCAGCTTTCACTGGAGAAATCAAACATGCAGGTTCTTATAGCACTTTCCAGCATCAAAACCCTTGCTAGTTTGCATTATAAAAATGTCTAAGAAAAAGCAAAGAAACAAGAAAAGTCGAAATGATTTTGAGAAAGAACATTGGGACTCCCACGACTCAATCTTCAGAATGACTGTGAAGTCATAATAATTATGATGGTACACAGTATTAGGGGAAGGGCGTGGGTCCATGGAAATGAGCAGACATGTAAGCAGGCTCTCACGAAGGCAGGATGCAGCTAATCAAAGATGTGAGAGGAAGCCAACAGAGAAAGGTGGTCTTCAACAAACAGACACAAAGTACAGACTAATGAATTTCCTCCAACGGCACGCTTCACACAAAAGAAAATTGAAAATGGCTCACAAAGGCTTGAGGCGTGACTCTGTGGGTAAAGTGCTTGCTGCATAGGCATGAGGACTCGAGTTCAGATCCACAGCATGCAGGTAGAAAGGCAGTCCTGGCAGCACACACCTAAAACCCCAGTACTGTGGTGCATAAACAGGGAGTTCCCGGGGTCTCACTGACTGAGCCAGCTAGCCAAAACAGCAAAGCTCACGTTCAATGTGAGATTCTCCCAAAAATAAGGTAGAGAGAAATAAACTAAGTTAGCTAAAGTTTACCTCTGGCCTCCACAGGTAATGCACAGGCCCGCATATCCACACATATGTACACATACCACATGTGCATACATCACACACATGTACACACACATAAACCCAGTCACCACACACATATACACCCACACAGCACATGCACATACACCACACATACACATTCACATTTAAATGCAAATTTTAAAAGTAGGAAGCTTAAAGAAGAAAACAAAGGGAAAATATTTTTGCGGCTTGAGGTAAAGCAAAGTGACATCAAATCACTTTTAAGTGACATTCAGAAGCACAAAGAAGAAAGTACTAAGTCAGCATAGAAACTGGTTTTTTGCTATGCAGAAGGCACGGGCTAAGACAACGGAAAACAAGCTAGGGCTAGTGGTGGAAATGCATAAATGACATCGCAGCAAGGGACTGGAGTTCAGACCATACCCCTAACCTCAACGAAGAAACCAAATGACCTAACTTTAAAACTAGTGTCTTATGTGATTTCACCTGGGGATTCACACAGAAATGTCTAACTCCAGACAGGCAGCCAGAGACCAAAGAAACACCTCCCAATCCACGCCCAGCTTGGTGAACCAATGAGTTCATTAGGGTACCTTCTAAGAGCAAGGGTGACCCCCAAACAGCCACATGATGCAAAAACCCATCACAGACTGCATGATGACTCACAGAAAAAAGTCGTGCCCCAGGCGTCCCCATCCCAGCCACCCTTCCACCTCTGTGCAGTGCAGTACCTGGAGATCATGCGCAGAGGTAGGAGGCGGGAGGGAGCTGTGGCTAGAATCCCGGGGCGGAGGAGAGCCTGATGCTCTCATGACAGCCTTGTGTGATAGCTACTGTGACTTAGTCAACTTTTTTATTTCATTGATGTTTATTTGGTGGGAGCATGCAAGCAATGGTGCACCTGTGGAGGTCAGAGGACAGCTTGGAGGAGTGGGGGCTGAAACTCAAGTCACCAGGCTTGGAGACAAGCTCCTTTGCCCACTAAGCCAGCTCACTAGTCCCAGCTACTCTGATGCCAAGACGGCACCAGCCATGCAAGTCAGGCCTGGAGGTCAAGGTTCTACTACATAAGCAGAAACATAAAAACTGAAATAAAAAATCAGTCTTGAATGCACAGCTATGCAAAAACGATATGTGAGCAGAAGACTGGCACCTGAAAAGCTACTCAACACTATTGGTGAGGAAGAGAGAAAAAAAAAACCCCACAACTTGATACTTCTACATGTCTATCGGAAACGGCTTAAAAGGCAAACTGACAATACCAAGTGCTGTCAAGAACGTGAAAGCACCAATCTCTCAGATCCTGCTAGTGGGAGACGAGTGCCCCAGCGGGCTAGCTGTGTGTACACACTTACCAGCAGACATCCACATCACCCAATGACGGAGAAAGCCTCTGTGGCCCTGGATGAGTCAAGAGGCTGTGACACATTGAACCATGGGATGCTGCAGCTCTAAAAGGAACATGCTGACACACGGAGACCCTGGCTGAACCCCAAGTGTCTCATGCTGAGCCTCAAAAGGCTGCATATCAAATGAGTCCCATTGTAGGGAGAGCATAGGGACTATTTTTTTCACGACACTGTCTACAGTGAAATATATATGTTCTAGAAAAAAAAACAAAACTATAGGGCCTAAGAAACAGATGAGTGGCTGCTGGGGTGAGAACAGACCCGAGGGGGTGGGGTCTCAGAGGAAACAGAAGGTTTGTGGATGACAGAGTAGTTCTGTACTTGCTGTGTGGGACAATGGTTTTACCCTGTAAAGATTTGTTTCTTGTTCTTGTTTAATAAAATGCTGATTGGCCAGTAGCCAGGCAGGAAGTAGAGGCGGTGCAATAAGAACAGGAGAATTCTGGGAGAGGAAAGCTCAGTCTGCAGTTGTCACCCAGAGAGAGAGGAAGCAAGATGTGATTGCCCCAACGAAAAAGGTACCAAACCACATGGCTAACACAGACAAGAATTATGAGCTAATATAAGTTATAAGAGTTAATAAGAAGCCTGAGCTACTAGACCAATCAGTTTATGATTAATGTAGATCTTTGTGTGTTTATTTGGGACTAAACGGATGTGGGACCTGGTGGGACAGAAAACTTGGTCAACATGTACTTGGGTTGCTGTGGGAAGTAACTCCACACATGTGATGTAACTAACACAAACACACACACACACACACACACACACACTTTAATCCCAAAAAAAAAGCCATTCTAAATGTTATATCTGTTTAATATATCTCACTCTGGCTTTTCTGAATACAGAGATACCGTAGGAAGTGTTAAGTGTATGGGTCCCTCTATGTACACATTTCCAGGGGCATCCAATAAGTCACAAGCACACACAGGCATCGTGACCTTGGTTGCTAAGTACCTGGGTGATAAACTGGATGTAGCACTGGGGCAGGGAAAGCTCAAGGTGTGCCTAAGGAAGAAACAGAAAAGGGAAATGAGAGGAGAAACCGTGAGGGCAAGCCCAAAGAGCCCTGGGGCCAGGACAAACATTCCTGAGGCTGAAGTCAGGAAAACAGGACAGCTAGGGGATGGTTGGGAGATGGCTTGGGAGGAAGGAGTTGCCAGAGGCAAAGAAGTGCACACGAGGTTGGTGTGAGCAATAAACTGTATACTTGTGAAACAAGGGCCAGGTGCAATGCTGGAGAGAGGCTCCAGAGTGACTCCAAACTCCTGGGCTGAGCAACGGTGAGGAAGGATTTACCTGTGCAGAGAGAAACAGGCAGGGAGGAAGGGGTGCTGAGGGCGAGCCGAGGAGCTCGGTATAGCACGTGTTCCATCTGGGACGTCATCAGATGCCAGGTGATGCAATATTAAGGAAGCAGGACATGGGTCTGAAATCCAGAGAGCTGGGTGCAAGAGACACCAGCAAATGGAGTAGAGGCACAGAGGGGAGGCGAGGAGCCCTTAGTTCTTTGTCTGGGGGTAAAAGTAGTCTCAGGGGCTCTGTATAGTGCTCCAGAACAGAGGCATCCCAAAACACCTCTGTGCCAGCCCCATTACCAACCTCACCCTCGGGTGAAAACATCCAAAATGCCCCAAACAAGTAAATCGCTCCTAGGCCATCCTGCTCACTTACCCTTCCTGACTTCAGAACCAACTGCCACCATTTCCAAACACATGACCCCAAGGTCAATAGCATCTCTAATACCAAAAGCTGGAAAGAACCAAATTCCCCCATGCCTTCCCGCAAAAATCATAATACCTGAAGTCTATAATCCCAGATGCTGAAAACCTGCTGTCAATGCCCCCAAACAACAATTCCCATGGAATAAGAACAGCACGTATCTATAATCCCAGCACTTGGGTGAGACAGGAGGATTGGCTATGAGGTAAGTTTGAGGCCATCCTGGGATACACCCAAGATCTTGTCTCAAAACAAGACTGAGAGGTGGGAGGGAGGGAGGGAGGTAGAAGGGAGGGAGAGGGGATAATCAAGCCCCTCACCATGTTCTGCATGTTGTAACACGGCTGCCATGTTGTTCTTCCATGGACCTGTCCATCCCTTCCCACACTGCCTCACTTGCCTTTGAATGAAGCACCGTTCATCCAAGAATAAATGGAACTCCAGAAGCTCAGGCCCTCTCCGAACCAAAGGCTGACTCAGATCTTCCTCCAGACTGAAAACCTCATTTCTGTGAGCCCTATGGGGCTGAAATTCAGCACTAAATACAACACCCAGGCACCAGCTGGAGCTCCACAAGACCCCGGGGCAGCGCTGTTGAAAACTGCCCACACTTTACCAAACAGAAGTTAAATCCTACCCTGGTGGCTCTTCAAAATTCCAGGACTTATCAGCTGTGTTAATAAGGTGGGGGTCAAGGGTGCCGTATAAACACTTCAAGATTCAATGGCTCTGCAACAGACAAGCTGAATTCACAGACCCTAGGGTGGAGAAGCTGAAGATCAAGTTTCAGCAAGGTGCTGCCAGGAAAGGCGCATCTTTCCACTTTCCCAGCAGGTCTGGCGAAAACATCGCATGAATGGGCTGTCCGTGAGGGGTGATGAGGAAAACTCCAGCTTGAGAATGCGTCACTGGCTTGCCCCAGCATTCCTTCCAGCTGACAGAATTTCAGGAGCTTTCAGTGTGGAGAAGCCAGCTGAGCCAGGCTACCTTGAAGACAGTCACAATCAGAAAGGGAGCAATGCCACTAGCCATTGCAGCGCTGTTTGTAAACCTGTGTCCTCCGACAATGAGCGCAGAATTTGGGTCTGTGTGTGACACTGGTGGAACGGACATAGAACAAAGGTGGCACAGGACTGAGGAGTGGGGTGCCATGATGGGCCCAGTCAAATACTTCTACTCCACGTTCAGAATCTGGTTTTCCAACCTTCTCTAGAGTGTTTCCAAAAGGATTTGGGGGAGAGGGGCTAGAGAGATACTTCATCAGTTAAGGATTTGGGGGACTAGAGAGATAGTTCATCAGTTAAGAGCAGTTGTTGCTCTTGCCAGTGAAAGGTCAAGGAAAAAAATGACATAACAAAGTCCTTGAGGAGGTGACCTCGAGGCCCTCACTAGGGGCCAGTGAGGCGGCCCACAGGGCTAAGGAGCTTACAGCCAAAACCAACAACCTGAGTTTGAAACTTGGACCCAATGATGGAAGCTGCTCTCTGACCTCCACGCACAAGCCAATGATGTGCACGCGTGTGTGTGTGTGCGCACACACACACACACACACAATAAATAAGTATAAATAAATAAATGTAATGAAATGAAAAGGCTTCCTGAAATGACTCTTATCAAGGCTCTTCAAGGGCAATTCCCCATAATTGGTGCTGCCTGAGCCCTCCTGCCATGTTATCAGAGAGATCCACATCCTCAGGGACACTAATCAGCATTGATTCTCTGCTAATTCTATGCAAAATTGCTTCCACTCCTAGAGACCATTAATGACAGCAAGAGAACCAGCTGTTCTTAGGACTTCAGCTTTCTTCAAGGTGAAGGCCTCCTTGGGCCCTCTCCTCCCACTTGCTGAGCCTCACCCAGACCTCAAGCCCGCCCTTCCTTCACAGGAGACAAAATTCTGACCTCTCCTCAGGTACTGGGGAACCACCAGAAGAGTCTGGCATGTGGACTATGGCCATGAAGCATCCCCTCTTGACACTACCTGGCCCCACAGGCCCTTCCCAGGCTTGACTGGGTGGGGTCAGCCCTCAGCTCCCTGCCTGCAGCCGCCAGAGTGCTGGCAAAGCCATTAGATGGACACTTGAATGTTGTGATACATAAGTCCAGCTCGGTAGAGTTCATACCTTTAAAAAGTAATGTCTGCTTTGACTGTCAATCAACTCTCTGCCCAGGGTCTCCTGCAACCAGCCAGCTGAAGATGACAGGCAACAGCAGCCTGGCCCTGTCTCTACTTGTGTCCGGTGACAAGAAAAGGGAGAACTCCACTGAGATTCATTCATTAAAAAAACTGCCCTGCGGTCTACTCTGCCCAAGAACCTGGCTTCAAGTTGTCCCACTTGGTGGTGCAAGGCTTGGTTCCAGCCAGCATGCTCATCCACCACCCAGTCTTTCAGGGAACACCAGCCAGATCATTCAGCTTAGGCTTCGGAGCCTCCCACCTTGCTGTGAACGTGACCTTCAGCCAAAAATTCACTCCCCTGGCTGGCTTCTCTGAACTTTTATTGCTGACCTTCAAGTTCACCCAGCAACCCCTTCTCGCTGGGGATGAATGAACCGTGCTTGGGAGCAAGCCACCAAGTTTCAGTCCTCACTCTCCACTCTTTGAGATGTGCCTCTTTGCCGGTTTGCTGTCTGGTTTGCTGTCGTGTGTGCCAGGTTAGCTGCCCCTCCCTTCCCCGCAGCTTCCAGGGAGTCTCCTGTCGCTGCCTCCCATCTCCCTATGGGGGTGCTGGGATTACATACACTGCGCTACAGCATCTGGTGTTTACTCCCATCCTTGGGGTTTGAATGCAGGTCCTCAGGCTGGCACAACCACGCATTCACCTACCCTGCCACCTCCCCAGCATGACCTTAGACTTTTCAGATCTAAAACATCAACAGCACAAAGTCCTTTTCGAGGTGCAGGGCTCTTCAAGTCCCTGCCTCAGGGATGGGTCTGGGGGTCAGAACAGGAAGGGCCAAGCTTTCCGCGGACAGAGAGGCTGAGGATAGAGGAAGGCTGAGAAGGCAGGTGGCAGGGGCTATACAGCAGCTGGGACTAAGGGGCCCTGGGGATAGGGCTGCTCCAGGCAGAGAAAGGAGCAGGAGGGAGGGACAGGTGGGACCCAGGAACAGAGGTTAGCAGGTAAGTCCCTGAGGAAGGGGCCCAGGGCCACACTGGAGGTAGCAGGGTCAGAAGTTGGACCCTTTGCAATGACCAATGAGCAATGACCACCCAAAGCTATACTCTAGGTGCCCTGGAAGCAGATTCCTCTGCAGGGCCCTCGGTATCTGGTGGAGTGGAGAGGGCAGAAAGAAGAGGAGGGAGGTCTGAGGATGAAGAGAGGGGAAAAATAAGGGCAGGGAGACAGACAGGTAAGGGAAGGAAAGGTAGGTCACTGTGAGTGAGGACTGGAGGTCTCTGGCTGATGGCCCTAGTCCTTCCTGCCCTTCCCCCACAGCACTTTTAAGGCCTCAGGAGCTACTGAGCACTGGAATGGCCCTCGAGGTCACACTCCCTGGGTCTCACTGGGGTTCAGAAATGCCCAGCAAAGGCTGCGCAGGGCTGGCAGGAGGCCATTCCCATGGCCTCCTCTCTCACCATGGTGATGGATATTAGTGCCACCATGTCAATCCCAGGCCCTCCCTGCGTCTGAGCACATTCTTCCTTCCCGTTCACCCTGGAGACAGACCCCGACGCGCCTGTCCGCTTCTAAGCCCCACCCCCTGCTATTTGTAATCTCAACGTTATCAGGCTCCCATTCCAGCGAAAACTGGTTCTGTGTGTCCAGGGATTCGGCCCACACATTGTAATGATTTTTATTGCACAAGTTTTTGAAGGGCTGGTGAGATGGCTCAGCAGACACAGGCACCTGCTACCAAGTCTGACAGCCTGGGTTCAAGGCCCTGTCCCACGGACGGAAGAAAAGAACTGACTCCTGCAAGTTTTTGACATGCACACACCTGTGTACACACACACCCCTGTGTACACACACACACACACACACACCCCTACGTGTACACACACACACACACACACACACACACAAAGAACTTTAAAAAGGGGGGGCACTCATGCTGCGGTGATAGTTCAGGTGGTGAAGTGCCAGGCAAGCATCAGGACATGAGCTCAGATCCTGAGAACCACGTACAAAAGGCAAGCACGGTATAGATCTGTAATCCCATCTCTGAGAAGAGACACAAGGATCCCTGGGCCCCACGGGTCAGCCAGCCTAGCTGAGCTGCTGAGCTCAAGTGGCCACCCTGTCTCCAAAAAGTAAAATGGAAGGTAACTGAGGGAGACACGAACTTCACCCTGTGACCTCCATGTGCATGCACATATAAATGAAAACGCGTGAAAATTAAGCAGTTGACGCAAAGCACTGCGGATGCCTGGGGGCAGTTGGCAGCCATCACTGATCTACAGGCCCTGGACTTGCTAGCCACTTCCGCTTCTTGCTGCTCCAGATTGCAGATTTATACAAGAGAACAAACCTTCTTATAAATGGGTTGAGGACTTGGGTCAGTGCAGAGTGCGCCTGCCTAGAATGCAAGAGACCCCGGATTTGATCCCCAGAACTGCAGAAACCAAGCAGGTAGAGAAGGGCTATCAGGTGTTCAAGGTCATCCTCAGCAAGTTTGAGGCCAGCCTGGGCTACAGACTACCTCAAAGGGAGGAATATGTTCTAAAATTGTAAGGAATTTTATGGACAGATCTGGAAGCTGGGGGAAGACCTGCAAAGGCCCCTGGGGAGGTCTGCTTGCAAAATGTTTTCAAGAGAAAAAAGGCCCAGGGCAGCACCCAATGGTACATTTCTACAGTCCACTTCTGAATGATGAACACATCTTTTCTCCAAACGTCACAGATGACAAGTGGCCACCAGATGCTGGGGACAGGAAACACAGCTATGGTTTATTTTCTGTTTTCAAGAGACCCAAAAATTAACAATGCCATTTAAAAAAAATATTCAGGCAAAGAAAAACAGTGATTCTTTTTGCTTTTTGGTGTGTGTGTGTGTGTGTGTGTGTGTGTGTGTGTGTGTGTGTGTTGAGGGGCAGGTTCCTTCCCTTACAGACTGCCTCAGGGTTGATGCTAGACACACCTAAAGCCAAACTTCTCCAAAGGAGAACCCCAAACACAACCTGTAATCAATTTCATGTATGTGAACGGCCGTGAGAAAGTTTCTGGGAGCCAAGAAGCCAACACCTGAATCCAAAGAGCTTTCTTCAAGGCACAGAACACGGACACATATCAGGCTGTGACGCAAGTTCACCTAAGGAAACATCACAAAAACTACCCTCAAGTGTTCTTTGGAATCTCAGCTGCTACCCCACCCAGGGCTTGGACCCAAAGCTCTCCTAGGTCCCAGAAGTTGCAGTCTGGCTATGACAAGAGGCACCCTGCCCTTCATCACCCACTTCTAGTCTTCCTTGGGGGTGAGGCATGCTGGGGAGTATTCTTTTCAGGTGTGTGACTTTTGTTTACACTGCATTTGTTTAACTCTGTGAAGCTGTGATTCTTTGCCTGTCTGAAACACCTGATGGTCCTAATAAAGAGCTGAATGGCCAATAGTGAGGCAGGAGCAAGGATAGGCGGGCCTGGCAGGCAGAGAGAATAAATAGAAGGAGATTGAGGCGCAAGAGGAGGACATCAGGAGCCAGCCAGCCAGCCAGCCAGCCAGCCAGCCAGCCAGCCAGTCAGCCAGCCATGGAGTAAGAAGGAGAGTAAGATATACAGATGTAAGATCAGGATAATTTAAGATAAGAAAAGCTGGCTAGAAACAAGTCAAGCTAAGGCCGGGCATTCATAACTAAGAATAAGGCTCTGTGTGTGATTTATTTGGGAGCTGGATGGCAGACCCCCCCCCCCAAAAAAAATTCAAAAGAATAAAACATCACACAACAGAGGTACCTGACGCTAGGCTACTGGAACTACCCAGCACCCCAGATCAGACATACCTGAACTTCATGTTCTACCTTCAGAGACACCAAGTCTCTGTGTCAGTGGGTTTGGTCTAGATTGTCATCAGTATCTCACACAGAAAGCCACCAGCCAAGGACTTAATGGGGTCCCGACTCTAGGGACTGAGGTCCAGCTGTGACCACCCTTAAATCACCCATCTGTTCAGCAAGAGTGAGGGTCTACTACCTACAAGTCTCGTGGGACTGTCCAGCATCTGCTCCCTCAGCCCTCCACCACTCTGGGACAGTACGTTCTGAGCCCACTCTGCTCTACCCAGCAGGGCTGGTAAGGATGATTCTGTGACTCAGACTGATGGAGATGCTGCTGCTGCTGCTGCTGATAACAGGGATGCTAATGTTGACAATGGTGATGCTGCTGATGATGATGTAATCCTGCCTATAATCACAGCGCCATCAAGACCTTCCTGGGCTCTCAGAAGAAGTACCAGTCACAGCCCAAGTGTCTTCATGAAGCATCTCATTTAACAGACCATCCCCTGAGGTGGGCATCATTACCTTCATGCTACAGATAGGGAAGCATGAAGAAACTGAAAAGTGGCCAGGCTCGGATCACACCTATCTCGGCCCTCCCCAGCCACCTACAACACTGATCAAGCTGACACTTTTGAGGCCTCACATCAGTGCATCCCTTTCCTTCACATCCCATGTTCAACCTGCTCCGACCTAAGGAAGCCCAGGCTCCTCGGCTCTTGTTCATCGACTGCTCCTCTGCTATCCAGCTGTGGACAGGACTGTAGAGGCAAAGTCTGGGCTCCAGCAGCCCTAGGAAGCTAGGCTCAGTCGCTTGTCCCAGTAGAAACAGGTAAAAGTGGAAGGACGAGAACAAATTTACTCAGTTAGGGCTAAAGGACAAGAGGCCTACATACCTAAACAGGGTTGGTACAGGTGTGGCCCTGCCCATCACTGACCCATCTTCGTCTTGGCTTTGAAATGCCCTCCGGAAAGGCAGGTTTTCTCTCTGGCTGTCACCAGGGCTTCAGCCTGTCCCTCCTCATAGCGTGAAATTCCTAGAGAGATTTTAATTCTTCGGGGTCTGTGTTTAAATATCCTGGTATCAGAAGTGCCTCAGCTTAGAATGTCACCTCTGCTGCCAGAATGGTGACACAGCCAAATTCAGGCTTAGTCTCTGTCACACCGTATCAGCCTCTACTCCATCTACTCCAGAGGCATCGATCCCCACCCTCAGACTTCACCTCCTGCCCCGGCTCTTGCCACGCAGCACCAGCCTCCCCACTGCCCCAGTTACACAGCGGGACCAGCACCAGGGTCTCCACACTTGCTCTGCTCACCACCTGAATCTTTGCTCCTCACACATCAGCTTGCACCAGCCCCAACTTTCTTCCAAACTATTCCAACATCACTCTCTATCTCCACACAACTCAGCCAGAGAACAACTCACAGCGCTCTACGCTCCTGTTCTCGTCCCCACCAACCGGCATTCTCTGTATTTTATTTGTCCATTGTCCTCACACCAGACCTTCAAGCTTGTTCAGCGCCATAGCACCTAGTGGCCATACCACCTGAAGGCACATGCTTAAAACACATAACATATTCATGAATGAATACAGAAGCAAATGCATGAATTAGTGTGTGAATGAATGAGTGAGAAAATGAATGAGTAGGTAAATGAATGAAAAGTGGGTAGGTGAATGAACAAATGTGCACGAGGGCATGAATGAATGAGTAAATGCATGGATGAATGAACAGGAGAATGAACGACTGAACAAGTAGAAGAGGGGGTAGATTTGAGTGATAATGAATGAATGAATGAATGGATGAATGAATGAATGAATAAATAGTGAGTGAATGAGGAGGGGGGGGAAAGTGCTGTGGTCTCTCAATCTATCCCAAAGCTCCTCTAAACTCAACCTCCTTGACATGGATCTGTCTCAGTAGACAACTCTGGTCTCTGAGAGAAACAGAACTGGAACAAGCTCACATTCAGAAGCAGTGGGTCTGTTGACCTACCATGACCCACAGTGCACAGCTCCAAGAAGGCAGGTGGCAGGGTCACCTGGGGAAGCCTCCTGCCTGGAGCTGGAGATGCAGAAGCCTGGCTCTACCTTGGAGTCACAGCCCAGGGCTCAGATCATAGAGCCTGGGGGTGGGGGACTCCTCCCTAGAGCGGGCCAAGGGTAGCAGGCCACGGAAGTGAGTCCCTGAACTCCTGTCCCTCCCTGACAGACCCCCGAGGAACAGCCAGGCTTACTATCTCCTCCCCGCTAGTGTCTCCTAGCTGGCTTTGAGCAGCGCCTCCTCACAGCCAACTTGCCCATCTACACAGCACCAGAAGACTTTTCAAAATAAACTCCCCTCGTGCGCCTTCTCTGCTTCAAACCTCCCGTCCCCCCAGGGCCTGGCTTCCCACATAGCTAGGAAAAAAGCCACAGTTCACACGTCACCACATATCCCCACTTGACTCTGCCACATGCTTCTGCCTGACAGGCCCTGCGGCCTCCCCACTCTCACCCACCTTGTACCCCAGGACCTCTGCACTTGACAAACTCCCTATACCAGCACCACATGGCTGCTCTCTCCCATCACTCACTGACAAAGCTAACCCTTGTGAGGCCTACCCTGACCACACAGGCTAGGGCAGTTCAGATGCATCCACTTCTGACGCCATAACCCATACTGACTGCTTGGGGTATTGCTAGCCCTCATCACTATCTGAAGTGATCCCTGCCTCTTTTCCTCTGTTTCTATCTGCCTCCCACCCAAACTTCCTCTGACATAAGCACATCAAAGGCAGGGATGAGAACTCTGTTTCCCCAGACAGCCAGTACCCACCCCCTCCAGGAGCATGAGAAACATTTGGCAAGTCAAAAAGCAAAACCCTATCTGGGATTCCAGCTCATTATCATCCTCAGGCAGAGAGGTCTGGGTACCCTCTCAGGGTTCTGTAGCAAGAGCTGTGCACAAGGCACAGGGCCACCCCAGCCATCTATGCTCTCACACACAGGAGAAACAGCTGGCAGAAACCCACACTGAGGGAAAACAGGGCACCAGGACCTGGCGCAGGCCTGGCAGCTTGCACCCTTAGCAATGTATATCCCCACATAGACCCTGCAAGGCTGGGAAGGGACAAACTGGCAGCAACGCTAGCAAATGTGTCAACTTTGACATCAGTAACAATGGCTGTCACACTGGATCCAGGAGCTCACGAGTATCGTTAAAGATGGGAGAAAGGCTGTAAAGCAGGAGCTCAGAATCAGTAAAAATAGCACAGTAAATATTACGGTAGCTGCTAAGTGGAAAACAAGGCTGATACTACGGTGAGTGAACTCAGAAAACACTGATTGGATGGGCACATGACAGATGGACAGTGGATGGGTCGATTGATGAAGGGTGGATAGGTAGTAAGTGGATGCGTGTCAGGATGGTGGATGGATGGATGGATGGATGGACGGATGGTGGATGGGAGGGAGGAAGGGGAGAGAGGGAGGGAGGGAGGGACGGAGGGAGGGAGGGATATGTGGAAGGATATGTGAACGTGTGGGTGGGTGGACATACAGGTGGATGGGAGGTATGGGGGACGGGTGGATGGATGAATAAACATTCAAGTGGTTAGGTGAGTGGGTAAATATACAAGCAGATAGATGGGTGGGAGGGTGGGTGGATAGATGGATACAAAAGCAGATAGATGGGTGAGTGGGTGGTGGACATACAAGTGGAAGAATGGGTAGGTGGGTAGATGGATGGGTGAGTGGAAGTATGGATAGATGGGTGGGTGAGTGGGTGGAAGGACATACAGGTAGAGAAATGGATGGGTGGGTAGGTGGATGGGTAAATGAATGGATGGGTGGGTGGGTATCTAGATGGTGGATATAGAGGAGGAAAATGGGCCCAGCACACAGTTGCACTCAGCAAGCATAATGAATGAGCCCACCAGCAAAGGGGGCAGCACAGGACTGTGGTCAGGAGCATAGGCCCTGAGACCTGAATCTCCACCTAGCTCGGCCTTCTGCTCACTGAGGGACCCTGTGTATATGACAGAGTCTATGTGTCTCAGGCTCCCTGACAGCAAGGCAGCAGGGGAAAATAAAAGCATTGCTTTGATGTCTGTTTGCTTGTTTCAAAACAGGGTTTCTATAGCTTTGGAGCCTGTCCTGGAACTAAAGGCGTGAGTCATCGCCACCCGGCAAAATAAAAGCATTGAAGTGCACAAGGCTCAGGACACATGGGACACTGCCCTCACACTCCACACATGTCAGCTGATGATCTAATGACCCAATGGCTAAAGCCATCCTGGGACAAGGACAGGAAAAAGCCCCAGCTCGACACACCTCCTCAGAAGCAACATGAAGTCAGGCCCATTGGCTGGGGACTGTCATCCCAGCTACTCCAGAGACTGAGGCAGCCTAAGAATGCTAACAAGTTCAGGCTCCAGAGTGAGTTCAGGGCCAACGTGGGCATGATAGTGGGATCCTATCTCAGAGTAAAGAGTGTAAATGAGACTAAAGCGTCTCACGGTGAGCAAGAGTGAAGCACTAGATTCAGCCCTCCAGCCCTGCAACCAAAAATGAAGCGGGGGAGTAACACCCAGTTGATGTCCCCAGAGAGTTCTGCAGGAAGAGGGAGAAAGTGGGGAACAAAAGGCTCTGTGTCTACAAATGCTCAGGAAAAGAGGGGAGTGAGCGGCAAGGTGACATAAGAAGCCTGGGAAGGAGGAAGGGAATCTGGTGGTCAAGTGGGAAAGGTAGCCGGGTCTCTTCTACACTGACTCTGTCCTCTTTGGTTTGTCTCAGACTCCAAGAAGCCTGGGCCTAAAAGAGTGCCTGCCATATGCTGCGAGAAGAAACAGAAGGTGTGGGTGGATACAGAGAAAGGCTCCAGGGATTGATGGGCAGGACTGGGGAAACTGAGTTCCCTCTATCCATCCAGAGTCCAGTGTCAAGACAGTGAACAGAGGACCCAGGACCTTTCCCTCAGCCACTCCACCAGCTGGGGTCACAGACAAACCCTGGGGTCACACAATAGTACCCACCAACCTAGCTCAGGGACCCAGTCCCTCCTCCCACCACATCCCCGCTCCCCTCACCACTAGCTGAAATAATCCTGAATGCCCAGAGATGTGTTTTCCGGGCCCAAGAACCCCAGGGTGCATTTATTTCCAGAGATGTAGGAAAGCAAGCTAGGGGGAGTGGGTGTAGGTACAGGAGTATGCACACGAATAATGACACGCTCATCCGCAGGAGACACACGTGCAGCAAACAGCCCCCGTCTAGCAGGTTCGAGCTGTGCTGCGCCACGTGCACACATGAACCCCACTTCTGCAGAAAACACAAAGACAGTGCATGTGGGAGACGCCCCTCTGCCTGATGGTAGAGTGTGGCCTAGTCACGTGCAGGCAATAGCCAGGACCAGTGCCCTTGAGCTCTGCATGCCAGACGCTCCGGGGGGGGGGGGGGGCACCACTCAGCAGGTGGGAACACTGAGCTCAACTCAGCAGCCCAGGATCATACACACTGCTGATGAGAGTCAGACAGGTAGCATTCATGACTTTACAACCCAAAGAGGTGATGAGGGATCCCAAAATGACCGTTAACCTCTCCCTCACTCAGTGAGGGGTCACGTTAGAACAGAAGAGGAACAAGCTTGAGCCAGTATCAGGCTGCACCCCCAAAAGAAGAGTCCCTGGTTCAGTCAAGGCCTTTGTCCAGCAGATCTCCTCCCTCCTGCCAGCAAGTGACCAGAGGGCAGAGTGGGGGCTGGCAGCCAGTGTGGACCACAGATGTGTTGTGTTTGGCTCCTGAATTGTTTGGTGCAAATGTGACTGACTTGCCAGCTTTGAAAAAGCAAATGATTTCATACCAAAAAGTCCGCATTTCCGGCTGTTGGAAATCTCTTGCAATGCTGGACTCATGAGCTGTGGCCAGGAACCGGGGCTCTGTCCTTGGAAGCAGTTGCTCATTCCCTTACATGGAACTCACGGTCACTGGTTCTCCAGAAACCCCAGATGCGTGTGGATCAGGGGCCTGGGCTCTGCAACAAAGCTGCCAGGCCTCACTTGGGCCTACTACGCTCTGTTGTCTCCTGTGTGACTTTTGGCAACTTCATGCTTCTACACCTCAGTTTTCTCATCTACAAAACAGCCAGACCACAGGAACCCTGGCTGCACCCAGGGAGCCCTTGGAGTCAAAGGGACCCCTAGTCTCCCCAGTGTCCAGGCTCGATTCCTCTGTAATATCAAGAATACACACAGCTAGTACCTATCCCATTTAACAGACACACTGTTCAAACTCAGTCCGTCCAAGAAAGCCCAAACCATATCTGGGTGTGTACTCAGAACAATGAAAACACACGTGTATGAAATGCCACACACGAACACTCGCAGTCATGAGCACTCCTCACAACAGCCCAGCAGTGGAAACCCAAATAACAGCTGACCGCACTAACGAAATGTGGTACATCCATACACTAGAATATGACTGGGGCATGAAAAGGAATGGAATTCTGACACTTGCTGCCCTGCCCTCTGAACACACTAAGCCAAAGAAGCCAGGCACAAAGGACCACAGCTTGTGTGATACGATTAGCATGAGATGTTCAAACCAGATAAAGAGTAGGTCTGTGGTTTCCACAGGTGAGGAGGAGAAGGATGGAAGTGACCGCTAATGGGCTTTAGGAATACTTCCAAAGTAATTAAAATGCTCTAGGATTATCAGTCTTCAAGATGGTTCAGCGGGTAAAGGTGCTCGCCACCAGGCCCGACCACCTGAGTCTGATCCCCGTTATCCACATGACAGAGAAAATGACAAGCCTTCAAACTGTCCTCTAATCTCCACACAGGTACGGTGGCATGCATGCACCCACATAAACAAACAAACAAAATAAATAAAAGTAAACTTTAAAGTTCTCAGATTAAAACCTAGGGGTGGCTGGCTGTGGCACTCTGTGAACTATGAAAAGGAGAACCCACTAAAGCGGGCTACAAAGAAAGGGTCCATTTCATGCTATGTGGATTCTATTCTCAATAAAAATAGGGGCTGGGAAGGTGGCTCAGTGGGTGATGTAGTTGCCAGCCAAGTGTGAGGGTGTGGGTTCGAATCCCTGGAACACTCATAAAGCCAGACATACCCATAATCGTGACACTCTAATAGGGAGATAGAAGAGGGAGACAAGAGCAAGAAACCCTGTCACAAACAAGATGAAGACCCACACATGAGGTTGACCTCTAACTTCCACAGGTACACCTGAGAGACAGGTGTCTTGTGACCCCCATTTTACACATAAGGAAACCAAGGCTCAGAGAGCTGAAGGAGAGATGAGCATTTGCCTATCCACTCCGACAGCGGAGGTGGAGCGAAGGCCAGAGGACAGGGTCACACACCTGGCTACCTGACATGCCCAGCTTTGCTCAGGCAGGCCACTGTCTCTCAAGCTTAGGTCAAAGGCCACACTGGGACACCTCTTAACCCCGACCCCACCAAGGTCTCCAAGGACCCTCCAAGTGTAGCACTCTGGGTGGAAGCATCACTTATTCGTAGCTTCAGAACAGCTGCGACCGTTCATAAACGGTGACCTTAACGACCCACAGGGGGACTGTCCTTGTCATGGAGGATGGGAAGAAAACACGGAGGCTTTCCTAAGAGATTAAGTTCTTCACGTGACTGGGTCAGGGTCAGAACATGGGATCTGTAGCCCACCTCCCCGACATGGGTGTGACCAGGGATTTCCCATGAAGTGATCCTTCTTCTCCTTCTGGATAGAGGGTCCTCTCAAAGTCCAGAAAGTACCTCACTCTCCAGGAGTCTCCATGGAGCAAGAGGCCTCCTGAGACACCCTTCTCCTTCTTAAGGACAGCTAGGTCCCTGCACTGTGGTAAGGGTACAGATGAGCCCCTCTACAGCAAGGTACTGCTTCTGGGCTGAGAAAGGACCTGGAGGTCCTGCAGTCAAGGCTCTGAGCCAGCCCATTCTGAGATTCGGGAATCATGGGTAAAGTCCTGGCATCCAGCCAGAGATGGGGAGACAGAGGGAGGGGTGGTGGGTAAGGAAGACTAGCGTTGGCTGGCAGTGCCCCAGAGCACAGGAGGCAATGCAATGGACAGGAACAAAAAGGGCAAAGCCAGACACTAAAATCAAGAAGCAACTCCCAGGAAAGGAAGAGGTCAGGAGGCTGGAAACCCAAAAGTCGTCTTCCCTGCAGGCCCTACCCAGAAGCCTCCAGCAGTGAGGGTAGGAGGTGATTCCCAGGACAGTGGGAAGAGGAAGCTGCTCCAGGCTGGGAGCTGGGACTAGGACTGGAAGTGCCAAGCGGCCAGTCAGGTTGCCATGGCCACAGAGACAAAGAAAGTGGCTGAGGAGTGGCTAGGAACGGGGAACCCCAAGAGGGGCCCCAGTAGCTGGTGGGCCCTATGGAAGCCCAGGCTCTCTCTACTGGACAGGAGCTCGGGATTGTGGGCGAACAGGCAGTCTTTCAGGAGGGTCTACAGGGTCAGTTCTACTCAGGTGCCAGGCCTGTTCCAAGTGTCGGGACTCTAGGTCCTGTCCACCTGCCTGAGCCTCAACTTCGCCATTGGTTTCTTCATCTGCTCAGTAGCTGGAGCCCCTCAACTGTCCTAGCTCCCGAGGGACAACAGGGAGAAGAGCACAACCAACCTTCAGACCAACATGAGCCACCCAGGGAACAGCTTTCTCCCTCCTTAACACCCAATCCATTTGAGACTGATACTTTTGTAAAATGCAATAAAATGAATTACGAGAAACACGCAGTCCAAAGACAGACTACACGCCTAATGTCTTTTAAGCCTGGGAAGCAAATGGCACAAAAGCTTAAACTCTCGCTCTGGCTTCCTCACTGCCTGAGCGGCCTCTCTCGGGCCTCCCCAGGACAGGGCAATCGGCCTAGAGGCAGCATGACAGAGGGACCAGGGACTCTCGAACCTGAGCTCCGCACTTCCTGGCCAGAGACGTCACATCTTCACTCCTCGACCGTGCCGGAAGACTGACCTGAGCAGCCGTTATCTCCCAGGCGTTTCCGCGGCAAGTCTCTGAGTTAGTCATGGGGACTCTAGCGCCACACCTGACGAACAGAAACCCTCCCACGCCCACTGTCATCATAAAATGTCACTAAATGTCAGGTGGCACCGCAGCAGTGACGTTCTCAGTTCTCATCTCCCGACCCCGTCACCATCTGACACATCATGTGGGCGTCCGACGTCTGGCTTCCGACCCCAACGCTACCTAGAATGTCAGCCTATGCCAGTAGGGGTGAGAGCCGATCCCACCACCCCCAAACGCCCGGCTCACCCTACAACCAGGTCTGGTTCTGGGTGAGTGTCCAACAAGTGCGAAGGAGTGGGAGTCGGGATCCCAGTTCAGCCACATGCTTGCTGTGTGACCTCAAGAAAGTGAGTCAACCTTCCCAAGCCTCCATCTCCTTATCTGTGGAACACAAATACCATTGTGCCAGATTTACCTGTGTGCGGAGGGCCTGAGACAAGGCGGTTGGCTCCCTACAGCACAGCCTCACTACAGGCCTGAGATATCCACATGGTCACCATTGGGCATCCCCAACCTGGGAGGGAGCTGGCCTCAGCTAGTAGGTAGAATTGAGGACAGATCAGTCCCCTGACAAAAGGGTATCCAGGGAGATGGGGACAAGCTGGTGAACTCCAGCAGCCACACTGAGAAACAGCAGGCAGGAGACAGGAGTAGGCCAGCGCCACACAAAGCAACAAAAAACCATACCACGGACACCTGCTCCTCAAAGCCAGCATCTGCCAGCACAGATGCTGGGCCTCTGCCCTGAGAGACTCAGATCCAACTGAAGAGTGAGGCTCTGGGGTCCGACGACACCACTGGGCTGTGGCCTCAACTCACAGACTCCTACACACAAAAGTCATCTGTCACTGCAGTGGGCTCGGTTTTAACCATCAGTGACATGAACTCACAGCAAAGGGTCTGGAAGGCCAGGGTATTACTTGCCTGCAGCACATTTTCTATCAGAACACATCCATGTCTGTCAGATAGTTAAAGCAATAAAAAGTGTCCAGACACAGTAGTGCACACCTTTAATCCCAGCACTCAGGAGGCAGAGGCAGGTGGATCTCTGTGAGTTCAAGGCCAGCCTGGTCTACATAATTGAGTTCAGGACAGCTGGAGCTACATAGTGAGATTCTGTCTCAAACAAACAAAAAAAGAAATGCATGAATTACTAACAAATAGAAATCCCGACCCTGGAAAAGTATCAGCCCAGAGATGAGGCCTGATCTATGCCTGCCAGACCATTGTTTTAAACAATGTCCAACAACAGGGGTTAGTGTAAGCACACGCATAGTACATCCACCTGATGGAGACCCAAGCAGATACTACTGGTTAGATGAAGCCACCATGTGACATCTTCCATAGCAAAGTGGCAAGACCTGTGTCACTTTAAGTCACATATTCTACACTGTACACATGGATACATGGCTACCTCTGGCACATATGTAAATGTTACACATGGGTCATGTTTCATATACATACTACACAGGGTTGATTGTATTTGGTTGGTTTTTTTAGCGGGTATGTGTATGTGTATATGTGTGTGTGTGTGTGTTTCTTTGTCTGTGTGTGTCTGTGTGTGTGTGTGTGTGTATTTCTTTGTCCATGCAGGCCTGAGAAATTGAGCTCAGATCTTCAGGCTTATGCCTGTTAATTTTCTTGGTCATCTCCCAGATTGGCTAGATTTTTTTAAGGCAGGGTTTCACTGTGTATACCAAGCTGACCTGAAACCCATGGCAATCCCCCTGCTTCAGTCTACCAAGTGATAGGATTGCCACTATGCCCAGCTGTGCTATCTAGTTTTACATAAGCATATCTAAAGTAACTATAATATTGTTAAGTTAATTTAAAAGACACAAAAGGGATGTGAGGGTAATGTGATTACGGCATCTGTCACTCCGCTGGTCACCAGGGTTGATCTGGCTGACACAGCTAGCCAGGCAGGCGTCCCTCCTTCCTCGCCATGCCATGTGCATCCCTCCCCAGGCTGCATGCTTGTGAAAGACGAACTTCCCAGACAGGGGCACACAAGTGACTGTGTCACACACACACACAGAGGGCACACAGGTAGCTGTGCTCCCCAGACAGAGAGCACACAGGTAGCTGTGCTCCCCAGACAGAGAACACAGGTAGCTGTGCCCCCACACACAGAGGGCACACAAGTAACTGTGCCTCCCCAGATAGAGGGCACACAGGTAACTGTGCCCCCCCCAGAGAGAGAGCACACAGGTAGCTGTGCCTCCCCAGGCAGAGGACACACAGGTAGCTGCTGTCCCCCACCAGAACCTATAAACAAGCTCTCAAGAAACAAAAGGTCACACGCAATGGTATTCTAGCTTAAAGTCCAAAACCAGGCAACGTTAACACTCAGTGACAGAAATCAGGGCTGGGATGTGGCTCAGTTGGCAGGACCCTCACCTAACATCCAGGAGGTCCCCAGCATCCTATAAAGCAGGTGTTACAGTGCATAACCTATAATATATAATCTACAACCTGTAATCCAGCAGGAGGATCAGGTGTTCAACATCATCCTTGGCCAGTCTGGGACACACAAGATGCTTTCTTGAAACAACAAATCAGAATTGTGGGTACTGGAGGGAACACCTTATGGGCCAGAGAAGGGAACAGAGAAGGGCCAGCCTTATGGGTGCTGGTGACCCTCCCTCCCTGAACTGGAAACCCATCGCGCAGACATCACATCACAAGTCCACAAGCCTCACTTAACATTGAGCATTCTGCACATAAGACTTTCCTAAAAGAGTCAAACACGTAAATGCCATGGGAAAAATGGAGCTAGCCAGCGGATCATAGTGGACAGCATATATGGCAGAGCCCCCAAATTCCATTACTACCCCTTCCCAAACAGAGTACTCTGCTGGGGGCAAAGCCCCCTACTGCTCCCCAAGAAAGCAGCAAGTGAGAATCAAGCTGGCCTTTGTGGCTGGGTTCAATACAGCAGGACAAAGAGCCAAATGACAGGCAGAGGGGGGGACTGCAGCCCCCCAGGACACTGAAGCTCATTCATGTTGGAGACTGGCCATTTCCCCAGGGAGCTGGGAACAATATTCCCTTTTACCTCCCTTCTTGTGTCCTACTTCCGCATTTAATTGCAAGTTCATGGGTATTAAAGCTCACACAGCTGACCTAGCTCTCTCCCCCAGCCCCATCCCCCCAAAAAGACGGGCACAGCATGGTCTCTGTTCCCAGCCCCTCTGTGTGTCTTCCCAGTGATCTTTGCCCAGGGAAGAGAAAACAACCATCCCAACACCCCACTCTGTCCCCACTTTTCTCACCTAGCCAGCCAGGCTGCCCCTGTCCTCTGCACCCCTACTCAAAGGGGCCTCCATAATGGCCTCCACTCTGACCTTCCATGCCTTGCAAGCCCCTTCTCCTCTCACTGTAACTCCATCTTACTCCTGGGAAACTACAGCCTGTCAGGCAACCAGAGCCAGAGCCAAGAGCAAGCTTTCTCATCCAGGTTTGAGTGCTAAACCACCGCCTGGCCCCTACCTCAGCAGATGCCCAACACCCTGGATCTTTCACCTCTTCAGCACAGCAGGCCTTAGGGCAGGGCCTGGTGGCCAAGGAAGGTTGGGAGAACTTCACAAGCCACCCTCCTGCCCTTCACAAGTGCTTCTCCACCTGCACTCCTAAGATTCCCACCTCCAGAATGTCACCAAGCCTGAGGCACACATCCTGGAAGACTCCATCTTCTTTCGAAAGTCTCCCAGATGACTCTCCTCCACTGAGGCGCCTCACCTACACCCTTCCTCTTCCAATCCCAGGTCTCTGCTTGGTCTCCTGGTCACTAAGACATGGTCCAAGCTGCCACAGACCCATGCCAGATACTGCCATACACAGCACCCCAATAGTCTTGTTGCTTGTCTAGTTCAGTCTCCTCACTTGACCCAAGGGACCCCAGAGAAGCACACGGTAGACCTCCTCTTCTGTCTGCTTAAAGCCCTTACAGCATCTGCCCTCATCCCTATCCCCTACCCCCATACCTCCAGAAGTCCTGTTCTGCCCTCTCTGCGGGGCAGGCCCTGAGCTGATGGCCAAATCACTTGCCTCATCTCAGACTCAAGCCCTGTGCCCCCTGAGAAGGGGTCTAAGCATAGGGTGTCTACAGAGAGTGGGGGTCAGAGCAGACTCCCAGACTACCAGCCCCCAGAGCACACCCGGGGACAGCAGAGACAGAAGCACTTATGCTCCCAGCAGGTAATGGACATTTGCCAGAATTAGGGACCTGGAAACATCTAGTCTTGGTTCTCGGGCTGTCAGGGAATCTCACCTCAAGGCAGGATCCTGACTTTCAACAGAAACAAGTAGGCGTGTCACTGAGAAAGCAATCACTGCCCCATATATGTCTCACTCCACGTATTTCTCAAGACCCCACACCCAGGTTAGGGGCCCAGGGGCTGGCTGCATGGAGATCTCTCCCATCACGCTCACCTGACAACAGAGAGATGTGTGAATTCCTTTGACTTGTACCCCGGAGCCAGGGCAACTCCTGGAAGACACTCGGAGCTGCAGGTGTCAGGCTCTGGGGTCTGCACACAGAGGTGTCACCTGCTTCAAACCGGAAGCTTTCGGTCTAAAGACCACACTTTCCCCAACATGTACCCACATACAAAGGAGGCCCTGGTACCCACGTAACCATGGGTAGAGCTCTCCCAAATGACATCAGAGAGGAAAGGGGTGGGGAGGGGTGGCCTGTCCTACACTGTACCTTGCTGGACACCTCCATCCAGACAGCACTTCCCTCTAATAGGCCTCTGGGCCTGGGGCCAAGTGCCACAAAACGGGGGGGGGGGGAGAGTGGGGAGGGGGCTTTGATGTGGTGGTGGAGGAGGAGCCAGCCTGACACAGGAATCTAGCCAACAGTGGAATGAAGGTGAGGACCAAAGCAAGTCTCACCAGGGCAACTAGCATAAAACTATCCCGCCAAGCCCCCACGTCATCATTTCCCGTGAACCACACGATGCTCCCTGGAGCTAAGCTTTCCTGTCACTCCCTATTTATGGGTGGAAAAAGCAAGGCACAGAGAGGCTAAATAATCTGCTTTGGGTCACACAGCTTCCCAGAATTGGACTCGAATCCAAACTTGGCAAACCTTCATCTCTCGCTGAACCTGAAGTCAGGCTGGCAGCCGACGAGTTCCAGCAACCCTGTCTCTACCCCCACAGCACTGGGGTGGCATGAACATATGCAGCCATGCCTGGCTTTTTATGTGAGGGGTGGGGGAGTCAAAACTCAGGTCCCCATGCTAGTGTGACCAACACTTTTACCCACCGAGCATCTCCTCTGCCCCAAATGTGGAACTTTAGAGCTGTAAAATCAAGTCAGAGAAACCAAGACGGCTGCAGCTAAAACACATAAGATTGGTATAGGAATCCCCAGGACCTCTGTGACTGGGTTTTGACAGGCATCCTGAGCGGGTGTTGCTGAGGAAGGAAGAAAGAACTGAGGAGGGCTTCCCCAAGAACAGGACTGTGACCAGTGGCATCTTGTCCAGCCTCGTCTCCTAAAGCCTGTGAGATACTCAGGGGGCCCCACATTAGTACAGAGAGTAAAATTGAAGTGTCTCAGCTTGGACCTCAGGTTAAGAAGGACAGGCATGACTGGTTCAGGGCATTCCTGGGAACCAAGAGTCCCAGCAAGCTAAAGAGACTACACTTTCACTTCCAGAAAGAGTAAGGATCAGTCAGGACCCCCTGAGCATCCTCTCTCAGCCCCGAAATAAGATCCAAAAGGCCCAGAGGCGACATATGCAGAAGAAGGGAGAGGGGGACACACGCCAACAGTTATAAAGCGACAGACTCCCCATGAGCCAAGCCATCTGGAGTCCCCTTGTGATAAAGGGAGGGGACCCAACAAGACTGGGATGTTTATAAGACATGAGGTAGCGGTGAGGGACAAGCAAAGCTGCCTGTCATCAAAGCCCACAGGCCCCCATTTCCACGAGCAAACTCCACAGACCCATTCCAAACCCCTTCTACAGCTCCTGGTTCCCAGTTTCAGAAAGTTGATCCTTAAGCACTTATCCTGGTATAAGCAGTCTGGGAGGCATTTGGGGAGGAGGTATGTCAGTCGGGCCAGTCAAAGCAGTGCTCTTCTACACAATGGAAGGACACAGGGAGAAGGCCAAGGAGCTCCTGGATCGAGCTGTGCCTGACGTCCAAGTGTGAGTCAATTGAATACATGGAGACGTCTTTTATTGAAGACGGAGTTGGGATCTCTGCAAACATCCTGGGTGGTACACCCACTTCAAGCATTTACTGCCCCAAAGTGTTATAACCTGTGTGTCCACTGTATCTCCTCTAGACACACACACCATAGGTCACCTCTGATCATGGAAAGAGACAGGTGACAATGACCAGGAGGCTCTTCCCTCAGCAGGAAACAAAAAAGACAAAAATCTCTCAACTCCAGGAGTTTTGGTTCCACTGACACAAGAACCAGAAGTGACAGAGCAGAGAGAGGACACAGAAGGTAACTCATCAGACATGTCAGGGAGCGGGGTATCCACAGGTCAGGGAGCGGGGTACCCACAGGTCAGGGAGTGGGGTACCCACAGGTCAGGGAGCGGGGTACCCACAGGTCAGGGAGCGAGGTACCCACAGGTCAGGGGGCAGGGTATCCAGAGGTCAGGGGGTGGGGAACCCACAGGTCAGGGAGCGGGGTACCCAGAGGTCAGGGAGCGGGGTATCCACAGGTCAGGGAGCGGGGCATCCACAGGTCAGGGAGCAGGGCATCCACAGGTCAGGGAGTGGGGTATCCACAGGTCAAGGAGCGGGGCATCCAGAGGAAAGATGCCTGGACAGAGACCTGAAGGTAAAGAATGTGAAGATACTCCAGGAGCATTTTAGACCAAGCACGTGTTAAGGCCCTGAGGCAGGAGGTGTCAGGTCTGTGTGCAGACACAGTCAGAGAAGTGGAAACAGTGGAGGTGACACTGTGAGGCTGCTGGGGCTACACCAGAGCAGAAAGGAGCAAGGCCTGATTTACACAAGGTCCCAGGGGGGAGCCAAGTGCTAGGATCAGGATTGGAAGCAGGAAGCCAGGAGAAGGTCGAGACAGAGGAGGCTGAGACCATCACCATAAGGTGTGGCTGACAGAAGAAGGAAAGAGGAGAGGCATGGCCAGACTCTGGCTACTGCCTAGATGAAAGGGCAGGAGATATCCTGGTGGCTGGAGCAGGTTCGAGAGGAAGAACAGACAGGAGGTTAAGCAGTGACATGCCGAGGCTAAAAGGCTACAAAGCCAGTGGAAAGGCAGTAGGCTCTCGGTGTCTGCCAGACACTCAAGCAGATGTCTGGTACCAGAGTCACCCAGGTTGGCACAGAAGTCAGTGAGAGAAGATGTGAATTTGGGCGAAGGTCAACCAGCAGATAACCTTGACAGTGACAGAACATGACATCAGTCACAGAATGCAAAAGTGGTGAAGACCTGAAGGATAGGGTCACCTGGGTTCCTTGTCACTGGACCTCCACAACCCCAGGCTCCTGGTGGGGGGGGGTACCAAGAACCCTGATCCCCACAGGGTGACTTTATACAGACACGGGATTTGCAACCACCACCACTCTGCTCCCAAGAGAGGAGGGTGAACATCGGCTCTCTCCCAGTCCCAGCCTACTGCTCAGATGAGAAACTGAGACTCGGGAGAACAACACCATGTGCTGTCTGCCTGGAGCAGCAGAGATCCTTCCTGCCGCCTTCCCGGGGTTTGAAAGTCCTGACATACAGCGTGGGGTGGACCGGTGTCTTGGTAGGGGCACTATGGTGACTGGCAGGCAGCTATGCAGCCAGGACAGACAGCCACCAACAAACACAGGCAGGGGCTTCCAAGTCCTCCTAATCCTGTTCCCTCCCTCTGGACTTACAGGACAGCATGGAGAGCCGCCAGCGATCTCTGTGCACCCTCCACACACCACAAGCCCCTGGCTGCTGCACGCTGGTTCAAATCCCAGTTCTAGCTCAACTGACAGAAACTTTGCACAGGCTATGAGATCTCCACAGGTCCCGATCACCTCATCTGTAGGAAGGTGCCCCACATGGAAGCACCCTAATCAACTGTCACCTTAGCAAGTGACATCTGTCAGCTCTGACCACACGCACTGCTAAGAGCACAGCGGCACACACCTTTAATCCTAGTACTCTTAGCAGTAACGGGCAGATCTCTGTGAGTTCAAGGTCAGCCTGATCTACACAGTGAATTCCAGGCCAACCAAGACTATAGAGCATAACTGTCTTACTTAGGGTTTCTACTGCTGTGAAGAGACACTGCAACCCATAGAAAGGAAACATTTCATTGGGTGGTTTACAGTTTGGAGGTTTAGTCCATTATCATCATGGTACATAATGCAGTGGGCAGGCAGCTGAGAGTTTTACATCTTGATATGCAGGCAACAGGAAGTGAACTGTCTTACTGAGCATGGCTTGAGCATATATGAGACCTCAAAGGCTACCTCCACAGTGACACACTTCCTCCAACAAAACCACACCTACTCCAAAAGCGCCGTTCCTTTGGGGGGGGGGTGGCATTTTCTTTCAATCCACAACAACCTTCCTTCAAACAAACAGAAAGAGCCAGCCTTGCTGACCAGACCTTTCTCTGCAGGACCATCAGTTGGTTGTCTGTTCCCTTTTCTATGTGTATGTGTGTGCATGCCTGCCTGTGCATATGCATACTCACATGTGGGATGAACATGTATACATGTGCACATACATATTATCTTAGTTTGATTTCTATTGCTGTGATAAATCCATGACCAAAAGTAATTTGAAGAAGAAAGTTTATGTGGCTTACACTTCCACATTAAAATCCGTCACTGAGAGAAGTTGGGCAGGAACGGAAGCCAGGAATTTGGAGGCAGGAGCTGAAGCAGAGGCCGTAGAGGAATGCTGCTTACCGACTTGTTCCCCATGGCTTGTTCAGCCTGTTTTCTAATATCTCCCAGGACACCCAGGATGGCACCATTCTCAGTGAGTTTGGCCTCCCCACATCAATCCTTAATCAAGAAAATGCCCCGAAGGCCAATCTTTTGGAGACATTTTCTCAATTGAAAGTCCCTGACCTTAGATGATTCTAGCTTGTGTCAGGCTAACACAAAACTAACCAACACAAAGTCAGAAGCTGATATTAGCTCTCCTCCTCCATTGCTCCACTTTATTCATCAAGGCAAGGTCTCATTGAACCCAGAGCCCAGTGACCAGCTAGTCTGGCTAGCCCACTTATCCCAAGATCTGGTCTCTGCATTACAGGTGGCCATCGTACCTGCCTGAGTTTTTCGTGGGTTCTAGGGATCTGAATTCTGGCCTTCATGCCTATTCGGCAAGCGTTTTACCTGCTGAGCCACCTGCCCAGCCCCAGACACCTCACAACATTCCTGTGCTACCCACCGAAAGTAGTCTTCCTTCCCCGTCCTGACAGTCCGGTGACACCACATCTCTGCATGTTTCCCGGTAGGCAAAACAAGCCTCATTCTACAGCCAAGATTGAATACCCATTACACTGGTTACAGAGGCCCATCACTGGGTTTAAGGGATCCAGGGCTATATCCTAGGTGTTCTCCAAAGGGTCTCTCTTTTTTTTTTTCCTGTTTTTCTGACTTGTTTGTCCTGTTTATTCTGAAATCCAGGCTTGGCTGGCTCCCCTGCACAACACCTACAATGAGTCACCTAGCACATGCCCAGCATGCACAGCAGCACAATACACAGCTTCTCCAATCCTGCCCTGACTCAGGCGGAACGTGGACAAGGATTGGAGGCAGGGGAGGGGGGACAAGGGGGAGGGGCCCCATTTTACAAAGAATAAAGCTAAGGCTCAAAATGATAAACAGGGGTCGGAGAGATGGTTCAATCAGAAATTACCATGAGAACCTGAAAGAAAAGTGACTGACAGATAGATACACAGACACATACAGGCAGATGATAGATAGATAGATAGATAGATAGATAGATAGATAGATAGATAGATAGATAGATAGATAGATAGATAGATAGATACAGGCAGATGATAGATAGATAGATAGATAGATAGATAGATAGATAGATAGATAGATAGATAGATAGATAGATAGATAGATAGATAGATAGATACAGGCAGATGATAGATAGATAGATAGATAGATAGATAGATAGATAGATAGATAGATAGATAGATAGATAGAGATAGGCAGGCAGGCAGGCAGACAGACAGACAGACACATACAGGCAGATGATAGATAGATAGATAGATAGATAGATAGATAGATAGATAGATAGATAGACGGACGGACGGACAGATGGATGATTGATGGATGGATGGATGATGGACGGATGGATGGACGGACGGACGGACGGATGATGGATGATGGATGGATGAATGGATGGAGGGATGGATGGAGGGATGGATGGATGGATGGACGGACGGACGGGCGGACGGATACTTGTAGCTCAATGCCTACTCTACATGCTGTGCACTATGTGTGCTATGGTACAGTTTGTAAGTCGGGCAAGAGGCTGGAGACCGAAACACACATATAGACAGAGACACGAGTCACCCTTGAAACAAGAATGCCAAGAATGCTCCCTTAAATCAAGAAGGCCAACCTTATTGTGTTCTAAGGCAGCTTATATAAGGCCTCCTTGACCAATGGCTACTCCCTAACTCTTAGCTACAAGCCCGCCAGAAACCATTCCCCTGTCTCACTCCCCTGCTCAGAGAAGCTGCAACCACAGGAAAACAAGCTGTTTACTCAGAGCGGCTGCAGGAAAATAAGTTATTTACCCCCAGCAGGCAGGGGGTCACAGGAAATTCAGGGTCTGGGGGTCCACAGTCCCCAACAGATACACACACACACACACACACACACACACACACACACACATACAGGCAGATGAGAAAGACAGATAAACAACCTTGCCCCAAGTCACATAGCTGGACATGAGAAAGATAAACAGGCTTCCATACTCTGGGCCTTTAGACTGGGAAGTTCTCTGACAAGGGAGCAAGGAGCTTCACCTTCACACCCACTATGAACCAGGCCATGGGCCTAGCATCTCCAGTGCCAAAGTCAGGCTGTACCAGTCAAAAAGTCCCATAAGGATTGGAGTGATGGAGCAGGGGACAAGGAGGACCACATTCAGGGTGTGGGACCAGCTACTCAGAAGTACTCAGTGGATGAGAAACCAGTGGACCCAACCCCTATCTAAACATGGATGGGACAGTCAGGGAAGGGATCTTCCTGAGCAGTAACATCCCAGCAGAGTGGGGCTGAAGATGGAGCTGAGCTGTTCTGAGGTCTGGCAGGGCCAGAAGAATAAAGGGCCACATTAGGTACACTGAAGGGATGGGCGAGGGCGACAGACGGCACCCAGCAGAGCCGGCAAGAGGGCAAGGACAGTCTCAGTCTTGGTGAACAACAGATTACAATGCAACTGTCTTTTATGTCCCTGACCCAGCAGGACTACGGGCTCACAGAGTGCCCAGACAGGGTCCTGCACACTACCATCACCTGCCAAGGTGCATGTGTGCCAAACAGCAGTGCAGGAAATCCAGGTCTGCCTCAAGCCTCAGCACAGCTTGCAGTGGCTTTCTCCAAGCTACTGTGTGCTGATACGGTTTGAATTACTATTAATGTATTCTACACCCATTTGAAAATGTGTTCATTATAACCAAGGCAGCAACGCACAAAAGTAGACAGAGATGAAGATGCATCTCCCCCCACTCTCAGGCTGAGGCCCCCGACACTGGAGTCCTGGTGCCCACCCACAGCTTAGGGTGTCCTTGAGTTCACACACCTGCTGCTCCGTCTTCTGACCAGCACATGCCATCACAGACAGTGGGCTGGATCTCGAGTACCCCTGCTAAAGCCTCAGTCACCAGTCTGGGTGCTACCTTTAGGAGGCATGGCCTAGCAAAAGACTCTCAGCTCGCTGGAGACAGATCACTGCAGGGGATATGGGGGGCCCAAGCCCCTCTCTCTCCTCCCCCTCAGCTTCTTAGCCACCCTGAGGTGAGCAAGCTTCCTCCAACTGTTCCCACTGCCACAGCTTTATCACAGGCCCAAAGGCAACTGAACCAACCAAGGCTGTGACCTCAGAAACTGTGAGCCAAAATGTATCTTCCATTCTTTCAAACCATTTTCCTTTGATAATTGTCTCAGCAACAGGAATCTGACTGACACACCACCCAGAAAGCTTTTGGCTGTTTTTTGTTTTTCTCCTATTTCCTCTTCTTTTAAGATAAAATCCCAAGTAGCCCGGGCTAGCCTGTATAGCCAAGGATGACCTTCAATGCACATCCCAATCCTCCTGCCTCCACCTCCCCTCCTGGAATTAGACAAAGCCCAGTTTCTGTGCTCTTTTTGTATCTTTGTTGATTTTCTTCCCTTAACATTGGGACTGCCCCATATCCAGACAGAGGTCAGCAGTTAGATCGTTCTTTGAAAAGCCTGCTTGATAGGCCTAACAATTCAATGAACAACCATAGTCCGATATCTGCTAATGACCACTTCTGTGGTTTTTACTGTGTTATTATAAACACAGCTGGGAAAAGAAAAAACACAGCTTTACGTCTTTCACATGCTCGTATGTGTGTGCGTGCGTGTGTGTGTGTGTGTGTGTGTGTGTGTGTGTGTGTACAGCCATGACAATGACTGTGCATGCAGAAGACAGAAGAGGGCCTCTGGTATCTTCCTTTATCATTCTCCTTACCTTAGTGTTCTGAGGCAGGGTCTGTCACTGAACCAGAAACTCATCATTGGGCTGGGCGGGCTGGCCAGCAAGCTCCTGGGATGTGCCTATCTTTGCCCCCACCCCCTGTGCTGAGTTTAGAGGCACACGCAGCCTGTACAGCTTTTTGCATGCATGTAGGGATTCTAACTCAAAGCAAGGGCTCTCACCCACTGAGCCTTCTCCACGGCCCCACCTGCTTTTCCCCCCTTGATTTTATTTGAGAGATTCCCCAGGGAACCGAGCCAAGCTGCTGAGTTGTTCTAAAGACACCGCCAAGCTAGTTTAACACCCGTGCTGCTCCGCCTGTCCCCTGCAGCCATGCCAGCCTGGCATCACAGCTGCCATGCTCACATGCAGTAGAAAGGACAGAAGGTTGACGCAGACACGTGGCTTCTCAACAGAACCAGTTCTGCGCAGTTCTCATTCCACAAGATAAGAGGAGCCTACAGCGTGCTGGCTGAGCACAGACACACCTGCAATCCCTAGTCCACGAAGCTAAGGCAGTGGGACTGCTTGCTCCCTGAGGCCAGCCTGGGCTACACAGCCAGATTCTCTCAAAAAAATAAAGAAAACAGGGCACTGTCGGGAGGGGTAGCTCAGTGAGTGAGCACTTGTCTAGCATGTCTGAAGACTTGGGTTCTAACCCCCACCTCCCTACACCCCCGGAGAAGGGGCAAAAAAATCATTCTGGCCCAAATGAAAGCAGGGGTAAATGGGGAAAAGGCTTCCCCATTACACAGTCCTGTAGGGATGAGGGCACCTCAGCCCAGTCCCCCTCCCACACACACACACACACAGCAAGCTGACTCCAGAGCCTACACTGTCTCCCCCTCTGGAATGATTTCACACCCGAACAGGACAAAGATGCCTTTGTCGCTCGGAGAGCGAGCCAGCACTGCCGGAACATTCTGGGTTCTGTTCATTCAGATCTCTGTGTGTGGAGAGGGGAGGGCAGAGCAGAACAGGATGCTTCCCACTGGGGCTGACCTCAGCCTGGACTGCTCAGCAGGCCTGGAGCAGGCCCCAAGCCCCTGCTGAGTTAGTTGGTTCACTCCACAAACACTCGCTGTGAACTCAGGCTGGGCCAGGCACTGGAAGCCATCTTCCCATTTTATCCCCCAACCCAAGAATGTAACACCACTGACAGGCCATTCACAGATACAAACAGGCTGGATGGGTCCCAGGTCACACAGCGTTCACTAACACTTAGTTCCTGGGAAGCCACTGTGCTTGGAGCAAACACTTCAGACCTGTGACCACGGGTGCTAATAGGAGATCCATGGAACGAGCCCCAACAGACAGGGAGGAGGCAGTGGGACCATGGCTTTGAAAGCAAGCAGAGGTGGCAAGATGGCTTAGGAGAGAAAGGATTTCCAATCCTGGATAGAGGTCCCAACAAAGAGAAAAAACACCCCACATCCCGACCCTCTCCAGTCCAAATACTCTACACTCTACAGTCTTCTTTCAAGGAACACGCATGCATGCATACACACACACACACACACACACACACACACACACACACACACACACAAACATCCCTCCATGGCACAGGGAGGTTCTCACCTGAGTCTCAATGAAGGCTTAAACACAGTCACAGGATCTGTGATAGCCAATCAGAGCCCACCCAGGACATGACCCTTCTGTAAATCAGGCCTCTCAACTGCTGGTTTTTATTGTTGTAGCTGCTACTTGGTTTTTTGTTTTTGAGACAGGTTCTCACTATGCAACCCTGACTCTCCTGGAACGCATTGCAGACCAGACTTCCAGAATGTCACAGGTGCACACCACTGCACCTCATTTAATATTTTTAATTTTATATACATATATACATATATACATACATACATGCATATGTGAGTGTATATGTATATCTAGAGAGAAAGAATATACATGTGCACGCACTTGCACGAGTCAATTCTTTCCTACCAATACATAGGTCCCAGAGATCAAACTCCAACCATCAGGCTTGGCACAAGCACCTTTACCTGCTAAGCCATCTTGCTAGCCTCCAGTTCTTGCTCTTATTGAAGCCAGTGGGATTTGTTTGTTTTTGGTTTTTATTTTTCGAGACAGGGTTTCTCTGTGTAGCCATCCTGAAACTTACTCTGTAGACCAGGCTGGCCAAGACATCTTCCTGCCTCTGCCTCCCGAGTTTCGGGGTTAAAGGTGTATGTTCTCACTGCCCAGCTGAGATGGGCTTTTCTGTCACTTGCCACCAAAGAATCCTGATAGCCAGCTAACTCTTGCTGGTGGCTATTGTTTCAAAAAACACTTGGTTCTTTTAGGGAGAACCAAGAGCAATGGAGCCAGTTTAGACGCAAGGGCAGGAAGATCTGATGGCAAATGAGGGGTCGACACACGGTCGCGGGGTGGGGGAACGGGGACACAGACTCCTCGGTTCCTCACAGGAGTCTCTATGGGGCCCTCCCAAAGGAGCACAGAGCAGTAGGTGGACAGATGGATACGAGTACACCCTATGCAATAGCTGACACTGCAAAAGAGACTGCCCACAGGCCACAGGAAGGAAGAAGCTGGGCCACAGAATCAGACCCTCTGGAGACAACTTTCTCCCCTCAGAGAAAGAGGAGGACCACCCAAGAGCTAGCAGACACCTCCAACTCAAATACCCATGGCCCACCACAAACAGACAAAGGGAGGGTCCTTCAAAACAACCTCTCTCTCCTGCAATAGGAGCATGTTAGAAGAAATGCTCCTTTATCCTCTTAGGTAGTCAATTATTAAAAAAAAAAAAAAAAACAGTGTAAATGCAATGGCAGCCAACATAGATGCTGTTTTTGGTGTTGGCAGAGCATTGAAAAAGGTGAAGACTATGGTAAACTAAAGCCTGTGGTCAGGGCTGCCTGCAGGAACCTGAACTAGGTACCCCCCCTCCCACAAGACAGGGTTTCTCTGCATAGCCCTGGCTGTCCTGGAACTTGCTCTGTAAATCAGACTGGCCTCAAACTCAGTGATTCGCCTGCCTCTGTCTCCTAAGGGCTGGGATTAAAGGTGTGCACCTCCACTGACCAGGTTGACAACTAACAAGAAAACTCTTAAAACATGATGCAGGCCAACAACACCCACTTACAGGTCTGATCTGGCCTGAAGAGGCTCAGTTTGCAGCCTGTATTCTAATCATGAAGGACAAGGAAAAGGCTCGATCATAGCAGCTCCTCAGTCACAGCTGAAATCTGACCCCAACCCAACAGTGACTTCCTGCAAGAAACACAGCCCACCCTCCCCATCCTGGTCACTGAAATCAAAGACACTGCACTTCCCAGACACACAGTGCCAGTGAATCCAACTCATCCAGAGAGGCCTCCCCCCTCCCCGCCCCTGTCCCCCCTCCCCGCCCCTGTCCCCCACATCCCCGTCTCCTGCCCCACCCACTTGGTGTTCAAGAGCACCTGGCAGGAGGGTTCAAGCTGTCATCATCTCAGCCATCAACTCGCTGGGTACCTCAGTTTCCCTTCCTGGGAAGGGGAGATCATGGATGTGCTGTCTCTGCCTCAGCCAGCCCCGACCTCATTCTAAGATTCCAGCGTTCCGGGGCCAATTGTATGGCCCGGTGTTCTACAAAACTGTCAAAAAACTGGCATGGGCTGGCGAGCTGGTCCAGCGGGTAATGAGTTTGCCTTGCAAGCACCAGGACCTGAGTTTAACCCCAAAAACCATGTTTCAAAAGCCAGGCGTGAAGCCAGCGAGTGCTTTAATGCCAGCACTCTTAGAGACGGAGGCAGGTGGACCTCTCCGAGTTCTAGGTCAGCCTGGTCTACACACTGAGTTCCAGGACAGCAGAAACTTAGAGAGACCTTGTCTCAAAAAATAAATAAACAAACAAACAAACAAACAAACCTAGGTGTGGGGCCCAAGTCCAAGTCTGCTTCACAGAATGGGGAGAGAGAATGAAGAAGATTCCTAGAGTTAACTGCATCATCAGCCTAGCCTGCAGGGCAAGTTACAGGCCAGGGAGAGAGACTGTCTCTAAAGGAAAAGAAGTGGAAAATACCGGAAAAAGGACACCTAATGTTGCCCTCTGACCGACCTACGCACACACGCATACATGCAGACACTCAAAGACACACATAGCTTCTGTTTTAGTTAGGGTATCTATCGCTGTGAAGAGACACCATGACCATGGCAACTCTTCTAAGGAAAACATTTGATTGGGGTGGCAGCTTACAGTTCAGAGGTTTCAGTCCATTATCATCATGGCAGGGACATGGCGGCATGCAGGCAGACGTGGTGCTGGGGAAGTAGCTAAGAGTCCTACATCTTGCAAGCAACAGGAAGTAGTCTGAGAAACTAGGTGGTATCTTAAGTATATATGAGACCCCAAAGCCCACCTCCACAGTGGCACACTTCCTCCAACACCACACCTACTCCAATAAGGCCACACCTCCTAATGGTGCCAATGAGCTAATGGGGATCAATTACATTCAGACTACTACAGCTTCTAACTCTGAATTACTGAAAATTGCCCACAGGTCCAATGTAAGAGGAATGGTTGAATAATAATGCAAACTTTATTAGACTGGCATTATATATAGCATAATTAGTGTTTTAGTAGTATAACCTGCTCTTATTACTAAGATAATTTATAGCTAATATACACAGAGTGCTTACCATGTGGCAGACACTGCCCTAAGAGACTTGCAGTTCCCCTCCCCCCCATAGGGCACACCCCATCAGTCCAAGGCATCACCACTTTTAGAAAGGGGGGACCAGGTAAAGCAGCAAACACCGGCCACACAGCCAAACCAGGATCTGAACTGGATGGTGAGGATTCAGAGTTCTCTGTCTTTCATCAGGGTGCCATCAAGGGCCCTGGGCACAAAGAGCGCTTCACGGCAGCACACTGCTTTCTGTCTAGGGCAGAAGAGGCAAGGCACGCCAACATACGCTGATGATCAACATAAGAAGGAGAAGCAGAGAGCAAGCAAAGGCAGCATGGGCCTGGCTGTGGGAAGGGGACGATCTGCCTACCCACCTCCATTCCTTGACCATTCTACAACATGCATGCCTATCTCAAGTACAGATAGTCAGTGCAGGATGCGCATGCAGGAAGCAGGGTCCAGGTCTGGTACTTGGCTACTATGCTACTGGCCCCACATCGTCCTCCAGTGCCCGGCGGGAGGGGGAGAACACCACAAGGGAGCCAGATGTTCATCTATCTGTCCTACACTGATGCAGCCAGCGTCCAAGCCATGAACAGGCAAACAGCAGTGCTCAAAAGATGTGTCACTAATATGAAGGACACTAAGAGACAAAATCAGAGGCCCCATTTCACAGCTGAGAAAGCAAAAGCACAAGAGCCTGGGTCCAAAGGTCACAGCGGCAGCTGAGGAAAGCACCAGGGCAAATGTGAGCAGAAGCGCATCGCAGTGGGGACTTCTCATCTCCCAAAGCAGGACTCAGGGGAGAGCACTCATGGCGTGGGTGTGAATGGCTGGTTTCACCCTAGCACTGCAAAGGGGAGAGGAAGAAACAGCAGCCTGGGAGATGGGCTGGGGATGCCAAGGAGAGGCGTCCTAGTTTCATCTCTGGGGGAGCAGGGTTTATCTGACTTACAATTCCAGGTCCCAGTCCATCACTCAAGGAAGTCAGGGCAGGCACTTGAATGCAGACCTGCTTGCTCTTCCACACAGCATCACCTCTAACCAGGGACCTCACTTCATAGCCCAGGAAGCAAGGCAGGAATAGTTGGGGGAGGGGGTGCTGCTAGCAGGCTGGTAGACAGGCTTGCCCTCAGCTAGCTTTCTCTTTCCTTTTTTTTTTTTTTTTTTTTTTTTTTTGTTTTCCGAGGCAAGATTTCTCTATGTAAGTGACTGTTCCTGACTGTCCCAGAACTCGCTCTGTAGGCCAGGCTGTCCTCTAACTCAGAGAGTTCAGAGGCCGGGCTCTGCCTCTGCCTCCGAGTGCGGGGATTAAAGGCATGCACCACCAGACTCTCAGCTAGCTTTCTTACACAGCTCAGGTCCGCCTAGCGAATGGTGGCGCCCACAGTGGGCTGGGCCCTCCTACATCAAGTCTCAATCAAGACATTCCCACACAGACACACCTACAGGCCAGTTTGGGCTAGGCAATTCCTCAACTGGAAGTCTATTTCAAGATAATCCTAGGTTGTGCAGAGCTGACAACTAAAGCTACCAGAACAGGACACTGGGGGAAATAGGGGAGTTTAAGATACTAACTTCAGAGTGGAGAATTCAGTATCAAGATTAAACTTCCTAACTTTGTACACCGAGCTGTGGTTACCTGGCATCGTTCCTGTTTGGGAGACTCCAGTTTACACACTGCAAGTCCACAGTCATTCTCAGAGAGACCCAAGTAGTAATAAGAACGTGTGCAAGTCCACAGTCATTCTCAGAGAGACCCAAGTAGTAACAAGAACGTGTGTGTGCAGGGTGGGGCTAGCAGAAAAGGCAAGGAAGCAGCTCTAAAGGTTAACTGGAGACCCCGTGTGGAGACCCATGAGCAGGCCTACCTGGGCTCCAGTCCTAGCACCTGTGTTATAATGATAGGACATGTACCAGCTGTGCAAGGTTGGGATCCAGGCCTCTGGCATGCATCCCTTCGCTGTGGTACTCCTCCGTGATCCTGTGAGCCTCCCAGACAACAACTGCCACCCTGAGCTGGTAGCCAGGACCGCACAGAGCTCTGACCCTCCGACATCCAGGTGTGGTGATGAGAGACCAAGAAGCCTCATGGGGGTGTACACTCCCAGAGATCACAGGTGCTGAGGCTTCCTTCACATGGTAAAACATTTCCAACCCTTCTTATGCATCCACTCCCTCCTCTAATACCAACGGGTACCTGTTAAATGACAGATCCCAGGGATATGCCAATGGCATGCCAGAACAGACAGGATGTGGCTTCCAGGGCCCTCCTGGAGAGTCTGAGGAGTAAACAGTTGGCTTGTTTGGATGTGTGAATCCCTGGGAATGCAGTGATGTGGAGAAAAAACAAGGGAGGATCAGAAGACGAGACGGGGAGCTTGAGGCCAGGGTGGGGACACTCTTTAGGCAGAGTAGGTGGTGGTGATCCACACAGAAGGAACAGCAAAAGAAAGACTCAGGCTGGGATGGGTGAAGAAAGATCGCAAGCAAAAAGAAAGCTAATGGGGCCAGAGCAGAGCGACTGAAGCGGGAGCGGGAGGGGGCGGGGGGGGGCAGCCACATGGAGGACGTAAGATTCAACCAACCTCCTCGGTCCATTCCTTCCACCTCCAGCAGGGTGGCTAGGAGAGAGGAAGGCTGTCCCTCTGTAATTGTCACTATGCCTAGCAGACAAATCAGAAGGATGTGGCAAGACACTGGATCTAAAACCAACCCTGTCTGTCAATCATAGAAATAAGCATATGTGAGCTAAATTGCCTAATTAAAAAGCAGAGGCTGTCAGAATGGATTTGAAAAAGCAGCCTAACCGTATGGTGCCTGTAAGAGATGTACATGGTGATAAAAAGACACGAAGAGGCCGGGGCAGGAGGTAGAAAGCAAAGAAAAAGGGCAGCTCACAGTAACACACAAAATAGTCTGCAAGACAAGGAGCATGGCGAGGGGACAGAGATGTGCTCCAGGATGACAAAGGGGTCACCACTTCTTCAAGAAGATAGAACTGAAAAGTCACATCACACAGAACAAAATGCACAAAGTAAATAAAAACTGAGACATCTCCATCCTCGCCAAAGACCACAGCCTTCTTGGTGAGCAATAGAGAAGGTGTTGAAACCAGGAAGGCCGCATATACCCAGAAAAGCACCTCAGACCATCAGCCCAGCACAAGAGGACATACATTCTTTTCTGATGCATTCGGAAGGATTGCTCGGCCAGTCAGTCAATGCTAGGCCACAGACCAAATTTCAATCCAGTTTGAAAGGTTGAGAGTCCCCATTACACTCTCTGAGCACTGCAGAATTCAATCAGAAGTCACTATAGCATAAGTTGCCTGGAAAAGCCTCAATATTGAGACACTAACACAGCAGAATGGCTTCCTTGACCCCTGCCAACTCACAGAGAAAGAGCAGATGGTATCTGGGGGCAAGAGGATAATCAGGCAGCCACCCCACACTACCCTCAGGTCTGAGTCCAAAGTTCCCAATGGAAGGGTACCATGAGCAGGGCTCCAGGCTCATCCCTCCAGCCCTATAACCCAATCAGTCAATATTTCAGAAACTACTCACTGTAGCCAGCAGGGAAAGTGGAACCTTGGGGTCTCTAAAACAGCAACATGAATTCTACCCACAGTCTCCCGCAGAGCACAGCCTGGGGGCACGGCAGAGCTAGGTTGGAAATCCCCCCAGTCATCACCTAGGGGTGTGGGTCAGCAGTAGAGCACCCGCCTAAAGACCCTGGGTGAGCAGCTGATGACTGGCTTAGCGGTAGAGTACTTGTTTAGACTTCTACTCCTGGGGGAAGGAGGAAGTAACTCAGTGGTAGAGCACTTGCCTAGACAGAGTCTACCCTACGGTAGGGGGTGTAGCTGAGCGCGGTGATAGAACACTGCTACCACACGCAAAGCCCTGTGTGCACTGCCATCTCCTCACACAGTAAAGTGACAGTAGTAATCAGCTACTGTTGAAACTAAGCCCCTCCCTCCCCACTCTCGGCCGGCACCCCAGCCCTGGCTGACACCTGGACTGCAGTTTCAGCAAGCTACACCCGACCTCTGACCCACAGAAACCCTAGGAAATACACAGGGGTTCTTTTAAGTCACTTAGCTTACTGGAACTCCTTATCAACGACGGACATAGCATCTCTGTGGGACCTGACAAGTGACCTCAGCAGGGAGCACCGCACTGGCTCCGCCCACAACAGCAGCCTCCTTGCCCTTTCATCTTTGTTGTACTTGAGAAACAGACTCCTCTTTTCCGTCTTAAGGTTCCCTTGCAGCAACAATGGGGAACAGCCTCTCATTCACTGGCAGCTATGCTGGTCAGGTACCTGCTCTCAGTGTCCAGCGTGCAGAGCCAAGGAGAGACACCAGCTTAGGGCAGGTCCTGCTGACTTCAAGCTTCTGTCCTTGTGTAAATAGAAGGGACACAGAGGAAACGGGAAACATGATCCAAAGAATAGGACCACAGCAATGCACGGACCAAAGCATCCCAAACTAGTTTTCAGGCAAGGAAACCAAGGCCCAGAGAGGGATGGCTCCTTGCCCTAGTTCACACAGCCCCAGAGGCAGAGATGAGCAGTGACAGTCTATGATGGAATGGCCTGGGATCTTAGCAGAGTGCCATATAGTAGAACATTCTTCCACACCAAATCCCCTCAGCCTGCACACACCCACGTATCTTTGGCTACATTAGAAAACACTAGACTGTCTTAATCTCAGATTCCCAGAGTCTATACAAAAATACTAGCTAGCAGTTACATAATCCAAACCCATCATGTTACGTAACAACAAAGACACGTATATCAAAAGGCAAGGCTCTCCATTCAACAAGTCTTTAGTGTGCGTCTGCTCCACTCCAGGTGGTGTTCTGAAAGCCAGAGAGGAGTGAATGAAACAGAGGGATATCCCCATCCTGGCCCAGCTAACGTCCTGGGGAAAGGGAAAGACATCGCTCATTAAATAAAACACCCCAAGTGTCAGCTCCTGAGGAAATCACACCAGAAAAGCAGATACAGAAAGGCTGAGGTGGGGTGATGAGAGAGGTCAGACAGGACCTAGGGGAGAGGAGGGCTGAGCAAAGGCCTGAAAGCAGTGAAGGAGGTGGGGTCTAGGAGGAGAAGGCCGCGCAGAGGAAATGAAGAGACTCGTGCATTTCAGAAAGGGCAAATGAGACATGGGGGGAGCTAAGATGAGGTTTGCACGACTTCACCAATAAACTCAGAACCACAAGGCTTTAAGCTTGGGAAAGATGAGGGTTATGGCGCATGAATCATATCTCAATTAAAGAGAAGCGCTCGAGAAGGAGGGGCTAAGGCCTGGAGCAGCCCACAGTGCAATCTGCAGTCCGTGCAGGAGGATTACTTGATCCTGAGAAACAGCTGAGGTCCTGACCAAGCCTCCTGCCTCCAGAGTCCCTCCCCCAAAATGGGTCTGAACACCAGCCAGGCAGGGGTGCAGGACCCACACAGAGGACCTGCTATGACGTGGCTGAGTGCAGGGTGGGGCCCGGAGTGCCAACAGACTGTTTTTAATCAGGCAATAACTTCCTGAGCAGAAAACAAAGCTGTCTTCCTCTATCACAGGAAAGCCTGGGCCATCACACACAACACCACAGCCGGGCTTAGAGGCTCAGAGGGCGGCCACCAGCAGACCTCACCGACAGGCTGGTTATAAACAGCCCAAGCTCTATACCTCCTTTATGACCCCTGTGACTGGCCAGACCCAGAGGGGAGCAGGGTCCTTGCCACTCTGGGGAACACAGCAGCCTGCAGGCATTTAAAAGGGGTCTGCCTGGAGGAGGTGAAGTCACCTGCCTCCTAGATAGATACCCAGAGGAAGGAGGAGGCTCCAGAGACTTCCACACAAGCTGCCTTCCCCCACGGCCCTGCTGAACACTGTTATAGGCTCTTCACATCTTCATTGAACCCAGTGTTCAACACGCACACAGACATGCACATATCATTCTCTCTCTCTCTCTCTCTCTCTCTCTCTCTCTCTCTCTCTCTCTCTCTCTCTCACACACACACACACACACACACACACACACAGAGTCTGAGCCACCTGGCCCCAACCCACCACAGCCACTGCACCCCATCTTCTCCCCTCCAACCACACTCCAGCTTCTGACCGTTCAACCAGTCAGGTAGCACCACGCCCTAGGGCCTTTGCGCAAGCAGCTCCCACTGCCTGTAACACACTTCTTGAAGCTCTCTCACCTCCAGAGAGGCCCTTCTTGGCCACTCCACTTGAGCAGGTGTCATCATATCTGTCACCTACATTTGATTTCAGGTGTCATCATCTCAGCTGCAGACCTGAATACCTTCTCAAACCTCTCTGGGCCTTCCTTTCCTCATATGTGCGGCAGCTACGGTGCTATCTACAGGAGCGTGTGCAAAGGGTCAGAGATGACCCTGGAGTGCCTGGCACACAGCGGGGCATCCTGTTGTCACTCTTATAATAACTGGTCACTTTCAAGTGCTCTCTTTCTGTGAGGACTCTGTGAGGTAGGGACCCGTTCATTACATCCTAGTCGTATACCAAGACAAAACACAATACTTGGAACCTAGTAGGTACTTTGTGTCCACTGACCAAATGGGAAGTGAATTCATGAATGAAAGCTCTCGGTGCAACTTAGCAGGTACTTACGTCCACTGACCAAATGGGAATAAAAGCTCTCAGCAGAAGCAGCTTCCTTGTCCTCCATACCGGTCTCCTGAACAGATAGAAGACTGACTACTCAGGCCCCAGAGGCCCACGACCTACACCAGCCTGGCCTCCCCTGGCCCAGAGTCAAGGGATCGTTGTCAGTTCCACATTGGGGAAGGAACTAGGCCACCGAAAGACTCAGATTGAGCACCCGACCACAAGACAAAGGAGGAGCCCAGCCGCTCTTGAAAGAGTAGAGAAAGCACACTAAACTTCCCCAACTTGGGAACAGGGAGGCTTGAGGTCCTTCCTCTCCAACTTCCAGGGCCAACAGTGAGTCTGCAGCCACCAGCGTGAATCCAGAGCACGGGGCACCTTCTCCAGATCAGATCGCTTCATGCAGTGCAAGAAGGAATCCGGAATGGCTCCAAGCAGCCACACTTCACAGACCAGGGGACAGAGGTGTAGGGTTAAGTCCAAGGTCACAGGGCCAGAGTGCTAATATGGTCTCAGCCCCTGAGTCAGCACTCTTACCTGTAAGGAAAGAGAATACAGGGGCCACACCGCTGGTAAAGGCCTCACCTAAACACACACACATATACATGTGCATGTGGGCTCCCATACCGCTGCTAATGTGTGTGAACACCCAAAGGTTGGAACCATAAGCTAGAAGCCAGAAAGGGCCCACCAGTCCAGGGGTTCTTATCAGGAAACTCTGTTTGCTCCACCCTCATGGGACATCTGGCAACTTCTGAGACTTTCCTGATAGTCCTATGGGGTAGAAACTGTTCTGGCATCTAACTGGTGACAGATGACACTGACAATTGTCCCCCAATGTACATGGTAGCCCCACTAAGTGGAACACCAGCACAGAGTGCCCTCTCAGCAGCTGGCTCCTCCAGGACAGTCCCCAGGGATCTGCGGACAGGACCCTGGCTAACTTCAGGAAACTGCCCCTCACAGAGATCATAGCATCTCACCTGTAAACAAAAGACTCAGCCCATGATCCTCAGCTTGCTCTCCACCTGGCAGACTTCTAAAGACCAGGGTGAGGGTCTGCTCTACCCTGGCTCAGTGGCTAGGAGACACTACACACTGGCTTAGGTAAGTACGCTCTGTCAGGATTCTCTCCTGAGAACTATCTTCCAGGAAAACCAAAAGCAATCGACAAATAACTGCTGATGCTTGCTAGGCTCCACCGCTCCAAAGACAGCCTTCTGAGGAAAACACCTGAGTGAGGAAGACAGCCGCCCAGTAGGGCCTGCTCCTTGGCCTGATCAAGGGAGTACTCTCTCTACTCCTGCCTAAGGTCTCCCAGACCAGAAACACCAGCACCATCCACCTCTCCTGACGTGACAGGATCCAGGGCTACCAGGGAGAGTGTAAGGATAATGGTGAATGAGCTTCCTGTATCTGAGCAAAAGCCATTCATTCACAGGTGCAGTTATCCTCCTAGAGACAAGGACCACATGTGCCCTGTTGGCAGCTGCATTCCCAGGGCCTGGCTCATAGTCTGGATGGGATAGCAGGCATCTCATAAATACCTGCATGCTGAGAAATGCAGTCGGTGTCCAGGGCTCTGCTTGCAAAAACATAGAAATGGGGCCACAGAACCTTGACATCTAAGATGTTATCACCACGGGGTTCTCACTGGGGCCAGGAATACAGTTCGGTGGTAGAATGCTTGCTTAGTATATGCAAGGCCTTGGGTTGCATTTCTAATACCACAAGCAATTAAGCAGCTCAGCAGGCAGAGTACTTGCCTGGCATACAAGAAGTCCCGAGTTCAATCCCCAGCAATATATACATGGGTGGTGTATACAGGCACATGCCTGTAACCTCAGCACTTAGAAGGGAAAACAGGAGGATCAAAAATTGTATAAGTGTCTCCCCCAAGATTAAAACCTTTCAGGGGAGCTTCTTAAGCAGAGAATCAGCAAAACAGGATTGAAAAAACTACTTCAAGTAGTCTCTGAAGCTCACCAGATTGACTAGGCTCCATCCTGCCAGAAAAAGTAAAACCAGAAGCAATGAAGACACTGGTCCAGCCCAGCTGCCTGAAAGAGCACCTGGAAAGAGCACTCTCCAACCTGTGGAGCTGCCTGCAGGCTGTGCAGTGTGCTCCATGTTCCCAGGGTCATGAGCCGTCACCCATGCTGGGATGGGCTTTGGTGATACAGCTGTCTTTGAGGCATTCCTGCTCATGTAAGCAACCATCCATATTCCTGCAAGTAACCCCAAAAAAACTCATTGGTTCATCAAGCTGGGCTTTGGTGGTATTCGTGCTTTGGTCTATTTTGAGTTCTCTATGTGCGGTGAGTAGATGAGTGTGTTTTGTCTCCCCAGGAAAACATTTTGTCACACAACATAATCGGCGCCCAAACAGGGACATGCCAGACCCCAAGATGAGTTGGGGAAGGACTGAGTGTATAGTCCTGGCTACGGGTATCAAGGCATACAACTGAGGTTGAGGCAGTCTAAGGGGGAGCATCCACAGAGGAAATTCTGAGAGTTGTCCTTTCCTGTATGATGTGTGAGAGTGTGCCTCTATACTATGACAGCAGTTTGCATGGTTCTTGGGAGTGAGACAGGCAACTAAGGCCAAGTCATCAGGTTAGGAGTGTCTGTGGGAGCCATCCTGGGATGACAGTCTTCATATATGTGGTATGGGATGACATGCCTGCTTGATGAGTGGGGTCCACCATGTGAATATGGAGATGACCTGAACACAGTCTAGAGGAAACCTTGCCATCTTTGGGATTAGCATACAAGAGTTGAGACTGCTGGCAAGAGGTGGCAGAGGTTGTCTGGCCTCTGTTGTGTGGAGTAAGAAATGCATCTGAAGCCGAAAAGGCACCTAGGCAGAAGAGTGTCTGTGTAAAGGAGCAACTGCAACAAGAAAGGGAGATGTGGCTAGCCATGTTAGCCTCTGATTTGACACCTGAATTAGATAAACAAGAGAATGGGAGGTGGTAAGAGTAATAAAACATACCCCTCAAGACCAAGCTTCAGTAGAAAAAGGGAAAATTTGTAATCCAGCAGGCAGATGTGTGCATTAACCATGATCCAATGCAAGCCAGTGCGAACAGAAAAGGGAAAATCTGTAATCCAGCATGCAGATGTGTGCGTTAACCATGATCCAATGCAGCCAGTGCGAACAGAAAAGGGAAAATCTGTAATCCAGCAGGCAGATGTGTGCATTAACCATGATCCAATGCAGCCAGTGTGATCAGAAAAGGGAAAATCTGTAATCCAGGAGGCAGATGTGTGCATCAACCATGACCCAATGCAAGCCAGTGTGAACAGAGAGCACTCAGCACTTAGCTGGCTGGATGGATGGCAGCCTTTTAAACACAGAGAGAGAGTCTGTTTCAGCCTGGCTTGTGAGGCTGTGGGACATGGGAGAGAGCAGGATCAGTCTGGCTGCAGTGGAACTTGTTATCCCTCCTTAAGGCAAAGGCTGCATAACCTAAGACACTATGAGGGAAATCAGTCCGTGACTGAGTGGCTTCTCAGAGCCTTTAGGAACACTTGGTTATCTCCACCTAAGGTCCCCATAAATATCATAAACTACAGAACCATAGAGGAGGGGCATGCTATTGAGGGCATGTAATAAGGGGAATTGTAAGCCGGGATGTGGTGACTCATGCCTTTACTCCCAACACTCTAGAGGCAGAGGCAGGCAGATCTCTGAGTTCAAGGACAGCCTGGATTACAGAGTTCTAGGACAGTCAGGGCTACACAGAGAAACCCTGTCTCTGATTGGGGAGAGAGGCCATGGTTGAACCCCAGCTCACGGGGCCAGAAAGAGCTGTGTTCACAAAGGAGTTAAAGAAAAGACTGATCCAGCAGGGACTGGTGTGGAGCTTTAGTGTCTTTGCTGAGTCCACTGATAGGGCAAGATCTTTATAAAGAAATGCTCTGGCAGATTTCAGTGGCTTATGCCAAGATGAAAATAGAGTTTTTAAACTGAGAGAGCAACATAGTAAAAAGGTAAAGCAGACGGAGGTCTGTCTGGGTTACTGGAAGACAATGTGGCAAGATTCATACTCACCAGAAGACATCTGTGATAGACCAAAACAAGTAAAGACCATCAAGCCTGGCCCAGAAGTGGGTAATCATCCCCCCGCCCCAAACTAAGGAGGGTACAGTCACCTCCAGCAAAAGGTTATGCTAGCGGTGGAGATAGTCTCCCCAGTCAGGAACTCCCCCAACCACCAGGTATGGCTGGATGGAGTAGCAAGATACAACAACATGCACGTTGTCAACTCAGGGCAGCTCTCACCCTGGGAGCCAGCAAGTGCAGCAGCGGAGAGCAGGGCCTCATTCCCTCTTGGTCTTGATTAAGTCTGAGCAAATTAAGTCAGGCCCACTGAGTTTATTGGGTGTGGAGAAATGTGGGCTCTGAGGAAGAACTCCAGGATATGGAAATGTAACAGCTCAGAGAGAATGACTTAAGGATTACAGGGAGCTAATTAGGTTAGTGCCTCCTATCCATGGCCTGTACCCAATCCTGATCTGTGAAGAAAGCAACTGATACAAATGGATAGAACCTTCCCGTGCTGTATTAGACCCTATTTACACTAGGCTTTAGTATCTTCTTAGCTGTGAATCTCTGGGGTCACCTGACCATAAGAACAGGCGGCAGCAGACTTCCAGAGTGCTTCCCCAAGGCTACCTTTGTAACCCTAGTTTGTTATGGGTTGGTGGCTGAGGATGTTGCCTTGTCCTGTCCATCATCTGGAAAAGGGTTTTGTTCTACAGACGACATAATGCTATCCTCTGAGTGTTCTGCGGATTTGGAAAGCCAGTGGTACTTCCACCTATCCTGCAATCCTACTTGGGCTGGGTTAATTAAAAGAAAAATAACTCTAAAGGACACTTTCAGAGGCCATGAAGTGACTAAATGAAAACCCTAGTCCCAGGGGTGGACTACCTCCCTGAGTTCTTGGCCAGGGAAGCTCTTGAGGCCCACAAAACATAAAGGCTATTGCTGCAGTTGTTGGTTGTATGTCAAAACTAGATGTAAGACCCTATGGCTAAAGACTCCCCACGTGCATGCTTTGACTGCAAACGGCTGGTGGAGAACTGTCACCATCATTCCTGCTTGGCTATGGACCCTGCATGCTAAAACACTGACATGTCAGGCAGGATGCACCTGCTTGTGCAATAGTGGTTCAGCTATCATGAGTGAAACCAACCAGAGCTGTCCAATTGGATTTAAGGCTCACTCCACAAGAAAGAGTTCATTCATATCTGGTATTGTAAGCCAAGACAAAAACCTGGGACTTAAGGGCGGTCCTAAGTCTCAATGGGGGAGCAATTTCTATGGTTTTAGTGGTGGATATGATGTGCCTGTTAGACCTGCCTTGTAAATATGGGCGTTTACGTCCACAGATCAAGTATTATCAGTCTCAACTCATAACCACCATTGGAGCTCCTAGGACCAAGGGGCTGTTACTGTGACATGGTGGCCTATTTCTTAGTCATAGATGGACACCCTTCCAAGGCTCAGGGATCATTGGGGGAAAGGGGGTGGGAAGGATGTAAGACAGGGAGAAGGGGCGGAGTGTTGTATCACTGTCTCCAAGATCAAAACATTCCTTCCTGCAGGCTAGCTCCCTAAGCAGGGAGGCAAACAACAACAACAAAAAAGTAGCTTCAAGAAACTCGCTGCTGGACCAGCTGCCTGGAAGATGTAGACCAACAGAGGCACCTGGAAAGGGCGCTCTCCAACCTGTTAATCTGCCTGCAGGCTGTGCAGTGTGCTCCAGGTTCCCAGCTTTGTGAGCTGTCACCCATGCTGGGGTGGGCTTTGGTGATGTGGCTGTCTTTGAGTCATTCCTGCTCCTGTGGGTAGCCCCTCACCCATATTCCTGTAAGTAACCCCAATAAAACTCATTGGTTCACTAAGCTGGGCTTTGGTAGTATCCGTACTTTGGTCTGTCATGGGTTTCCTATCTGGACATGTAAAAGAGAGTGTTTTGTCTCCCTAAGCAAAGTTTTATCATACAACACAAGGTCATTCTCCGCTGCACGTCAGGTCGGCTGCCAGCTTGGGCTACATGAGGTATTACCTCAAAAACAAATAAATAAATTGAAGTTGGGGGGCTGGTAAGATGGTTCAGTGGTCAAAGACAGGCTTCCAGGACTGAAGACCTGAGTTTGATCCCTGGAACTCACATGGTAGGGGAGAAACCTGACCGCCTCACACTATCCTGACCTTCACACATGCACTGTGGCATACACACACACACACACACACACACACACACACACAAGCAAATGTAATGTAATACGTTTCAAAACAAATTTTTGAAGGATTTCATAGGTTTCTGGTTCAGGCTCCCTGTGCTGTGCCTGTACAAATGCATGTTCACATGTGTGCAGGTGCACATATATATGCATGTGTGAGCATGCACATGTATGCATATGACTATGGAGACCCAAAGTTGAAGGCAGTTGTCTTTCTTGGTCACTCTCCCCTTCATATATTGAAGCAGGGTTTTCAGTTAGACCCATGGCTTTCCCACTAGCTAGTCCCGTTGCCCTAAGGGTCCCAGCTCCACCTCCCAAGTGCCAAGATTATGGATGGACAGTCACACCTGCCTACCTTTTATGTGGGTTCTAGAGATCTGAACCCTGGTCCTCACATTTGCAAGGCAAGTGCTTTATCCACTGAGCCATCTCCCCAGACCTGTGATTACTGCTTACATCCCCAAAGCAGACCTGCTCTGCCCACACGTCACAGCTCCCTCCTTTTCCAGACACAAGCACGTGAATATGCCCAAAGCCATGAAGTTAGTCATCCTAACTGGATGACTGCAGACTCTGGTGTGCCCTGCACCCCCAGGCCTTCTCCCTGGGGTAGAGCTAGAAACACAGGAGCTTTTAAAAAACAAAACACAGAGTGACTGTGCAAACCACAATTTCTTGTTTTGGTGAGCAGGCTCCAGAGAGAAAATCTTTGGTCTCCTCCCCCACCTCTTAAAAAGCAGAACCACCAGATGCATTCTGGGAGCTCTGTGCCCATAATCCTTGCTCCTTTCAAAGACCCCAGCTAGGGTGGTTCTGAGAAGATCTTCTGGGTACCAGGAAATGACAGGTCTCCGTCCTCAGCCAAGGGCAGTCCCCAGGGCAAGGCTGACTGGTCCCACTAGGGTTCTCTGTGCATCATGCCAGGACTCTAACCAACAACCAAAAACGGGGTGAAAAACTCACTCAGCCCCTTCCTTTAGGGAAGAGACTCCAAGGACCCTTGCGCCCCCAAACACCATCATCGGGTCTCCAACCACCTACTGTGTGTCACGCACGCAGTAGTTAACTTCAGGCTCATTCAAGTTTAATAACACCCCTGTCAAACAGGCGCTACCATACACCCACAGTACAGATGTGGAAACTGAGGCACAGTACAAGTTCATCTCGCTCTAGAGTTCCACACTCAACCTTTGCACCATCAACAAACCTAGCACAGAGGACATGGGCCACCAGGAAGCTCACTTCAACCTGCCACCTCAGTTTCCTCATCTGTCAGTGGGATACCGACAGCACCTTTCTCCAGGTAGGTTGATTGACTGCCTCTGGCAAAAGGCTGCACAGTAAACAAGGGTCAGCTCAGACAAGACGACACCTGTCATGTTACTGTCCCCACCAGCACTGCCCAAGACAACCCAGGATCTCAAAGGTTCCGAGTCAAGATCCCATTCTGTGCCACAAAGCCTTTGGTCCATCCCTGCATGGTCACTCAACCTCCTGAGACTGCGCCAACATCTCCACGAAATGTCCTGCTTCTTTCTGATTCTCTAGAAAGAACTCCTAGGACCTTGGGGAGGCAAGGAAGGGTACAGTCCACGGCCTAGGTGTCGCCCAAATCTACAGTGGACACACTGAAGAGCCCCAAAGCCCCAGGATGGGAAGGGAACAGAACAGAGCCAGTGGTTTCCTTGGCTAGAGTTCAAAGGTCAAAAGGAAACTCATTGCAAGTCCCCGAGGCTTCAGTAGACTCAGACCTCACTTCCTCCAGGCAGCCTCCTGTGATCCACCTTGTTCTCCAGCAGCTGAGCCTACTACCCGACCCACCTGTAAGAGTAATTACCACATAATTATAACTCATAATTTCAGTTGATATTTGCATAGCTAACTGCCTGCAGGCACTGCTTGGAGGGCTCTAAGTAGTTACACAACTTACCTACCCTAAAAAGCCCACAGAACAAGACCTATTCTCTCCGATTTTACAAGGGAACAAAGGACTGAAGATTTCAATCCAACTTGCCTAAAGCCACCGGTCCAAAGACCTCACACCAAGCAATCTGGTTCCGAAATTGGAGCTCTGGATCTTTTTATATTATATTATCTATTTACTCATTTACATATTGGGGGGAGGATATGTATGTCATGGTGGGGTCTCAGGGATCAAATTCAGGTCCTCAGACTTAGGGGCAAGTGCCTTTAACTCACTGAGCCATCTGGCCAGCTCTTGCTCTAGACTTTTTAAAGTGTCATTTAAAGTCATTTTGCCACTATAGACTAGGTTGGCCCCTCCCAGAGAGCCAGGAGTCCAGGGAACCCCTATGGGGTGTACAAAAGCTAACAAGTTGGGGCTGCCAGCCCCTCTGTGCTACAGTGCATGAAGGAAAGCCAGGAAAGCCGGGGTGACAAGGAGCTTGCAGCTCTCACTCCAGGCTTCCAGGACTAAATGGCCTTGGGTTGCCTGAGGGCCATTCCCCAGAGGCCAGAGGTAGCCTCCTGGGCTCACAGGGCAGGGCAGGCTACTCAGGTTACACAATCAGCCCTCTGCTTTCTGGCACTAGCTTGGGGACTCAAGCAAGGGCAAGGCACAAAAGCAGCCTGGGGTCTCCTACTCCTGTACAGGTTGGGAAACTGAGATCAGCAGAGGTGGCAGGAGCGCTCCAAGAAACACCAGGTCAGTCTCAGAATGCCCCTGTCACACCCATCCACAAACGACAAACAGGTGTCCTGAGGGTGGCACGAAAGCCGGAGAAACTTTTTTGGGTTTCTTTAATTCTAAGAATGTGGACTCCGATCAATTTCCATTATCCTAGCTTCCCCAGACTCTTCATGGGGATAGTTTAAAACCGCAGTTAACCCAGCACAATGGCCAGGGGCGAACATGGGAAGTGTGTATCTCCCCCCCCAACACACCCCCATTAATATAAAAACTGGTTTACATTTCCTGTTTCTTTTTAAGGCTGAGAAGCTAAGCCACTGCTGAGGGGGAAGTGAGGAGTTCCCTAGAATCTGTCACTGCTCAGCAATGCCAGAGTGGCTGCAGCACTCATTTAGAAACTGCCAGCTTCAAGCCGGGGAGCTGTGAGAAAGGAAGAGATGGGAAAGAAAGCCAACCCTGTGTTATTCTCACAGGCCTTTCCAGAAGGATCCTTGGGCCAAACGGCTTTCAATACCTCTACACAGCTCCTCCCCCCCCCCTTGATACTCCCTCCTCCCTAAGTGGGAACCCTCGACCTCACACAGACTCCCCTGCACCCCAGAATGCCCCTCTCAGGGGTCTCCCCCCAGCTTTCTCTCTCTCTCTCTCTCTCTCTCTCTCTCTCTCTCTCTCTCTCTCTCTCTCTCACACACACACACACACACACACACACACACACCGTCCCTTCCTGAAGCAGGGTTAAGACCGAAGTTAAAGCGGTCTCAGCAGGAGGCACGGAGATTAAAGCCCTCAGGTCTCCGAGACCAGCCCATCCCACCCCCCCTCCAGTTTTCTCACTTCCTAGGAGGGTAGGGAAGTGGCCCCTTCCTCATTCTCACTGGAGACACAAGAGCAGCTAAGCACCCGAGTTTAAAGCACCCGAGGGGCTGCCCTAGGTCACCGCCCTGCATCCAACCCCACTTAGTCAAACTGCAATCCAGAGCAAGGGACTCGACCTCTCTGGAGCCGAACTCTTCCCCGGTCTTAAAGATCGGAAAATATATGCGCGGTACTGATGAGCCCGATAACGGCTCAGCCTGCTAAGAACCGTGTAAGGTGCGTGGTACAAGGGCGCACTCGGATGCTGTTTTGCAGTCTAAAGCTGTGGCTGTGTAATTCGAACTGGGGGCACGGCTTCAAAGCCCAGAGGTCCCCGGTACAGCCGAGGGTGCGCGGGGGCCCTGTCCCGGCTTCTCCCCACACCGACCCCCAAAGGGGCCCCGGGCAGCGGCCGCGCGGATGTAACCATTTTCAAACTATGCGCAAGGCGGGGAACCACAGACAAAAGCGCTGCGCGGGCCGGCCGGCCACAGGTGGCGGGAGCTCACCGACTGCAGGAAGCGCAAGGTGCCCACGTAGTCGCGCTCGGTGCCCAGAATCTCGTTGAGCACGCACAGACGGAGGCGCAGCTGCCGCTCCGACTCGCGGGCGGCCGCGCACGGCCCGGAGCCGGGACCGCGGGCGTCGGGCTGCGCACCGTCCCCGCCTGGGTCCCCGCCGCTGTCGCCGCCACCACTGCCGGGCGCCTCCATCGCCTCGCGGCGCCCGAACTTCCCGCGCCGAGGTCGCGCCGCGGCTCAGGCGTCCGGGCTCCGCATCCCGGACAGGCGCCGCTCAGCGGGCCCGGGGCAGGCGGAGCGGGGGCGGGGCCTGGGCGGGGCCCAGGGGCAGGAGGGCGGGGTGGGGCGGGGCCTTGCTGGAGAGGGTGGGCGGGGTCTTTCGTGGGGTGGGCGGGGCCTGGTGAAAATGGACTGACTGGGCAGGGGTGGGACTTTGGGGGGGAACCTGGGCGGGGACTAATGCAGAATGAATGTGGTTGGGGGGGTAATGGGGGGCTGGGCGGGACCTAGTGGGGACTGGGCGGAGCTTCAACCCAGCTGCCAGGGAGCGTCGGACAAGAGCAGGTTCGTGCGCGCGCCGCACAGTCGGAGTTCGGGGCTGTAGACACGTCGCCCTGACTACCCGGAGTCGTAGTTCTGCTGAGTAAAGGCCAAGATCCACTAAGCGGCTCCGAGTTCTCTCGGCACCCACGCATAGGGAACGCCCCTCGGGACCGAACTAGCGACCGACCACCGCGCGCTTCGCGGGACGCCCGGAAGAACCCTTCGACGCCCCGCCGCCCGGCCGCCTGTATCCTGGGCCTGTGGCGACCTTGGAAGAAAAATTCTGACTGCATCTTTTTCTGTTCTTCTGTTTTTCTTTCTGTCGGATCTCTGCGGCCGCTCTCTCGGCTCACCCCATCCCCAGCAAAGGTGCCCACTCAGATGACCGGTGCAGGGTGTAGCCCGTGTCCCACCCGAGATGAGGCCGTGGGAACCCCGCTACCAGCCAGCCGCTCCGTGTGACCTTGATCTTGCAATCTAACGTGAGCTCATCTAACATGCTCACTCCTCTTACAGCAAAGTGTGCACTGTCAAGGTGCACTGGGGCAGCCTCTCACTGGTGACCTTGGTTGGTATCCACCCTCCCACCCGCTTCAGGCTCCTCGGTTTACCTCCATACAATGGGAAGAACAATAACGACCAGCTCTTAGGAACCAGAACAAGGCTGGGCCGTAATCCCTGGGAATTGTTTGTAACCGCCTAGAAAGTCTACCTCCGTTTTTAATTATACCTGCGTGTGTTAACTGCCCTCTTGACCTGGCCCCTGTCTAAACATAGGTTCAGTCCTACCTGGCCGGTCACAAATCACATAATAGCCCCTCTGGACTGTCATCACCTCGGACAGGACCATTATTGCCTTTTTCTCCCCTTCAAGATACCTAGAGATGGAGTAAAACTGCCTTTTGTCCAGGATAGAGGAGAGTGTGGTAGCTGCTACCATCCATGGCCTTGTTCCTTTGGGGCCTTGGGCACTGTGACATTTGATGTGGGCCTTGGGATGAGCAAGGTATCCTGGGTGTGCTGCTGTGAACTGGTAAGCCCATCGGGTATTCATCACGGAGTCGAGTGTCTCTGAAAGGCCATTAGCTTCTTGTCCCGGACCTTCCCTGGCATAGCACTGTTTCTGTCCTTAGGGAGATCCAGCACCTTTCTGAGTTTAGTGGCCCCTGACTTGAAATCATTACTCCTTAGCAGACGACAACATCATGAACCAGCCAAATTCAGCTGGCCAAATCAAAACAAGCCAAATTAAGAAATATCCAGGTTTAATGGGAGTCCTGCACTCTCGGGTGGCCCTGAGGGGGAACCAGGAGGCCTCCACCGGGAGGAAGCAAAAGGGACCATGTGATCCTCTTTTGGGAATTCACTTAAATACTCTGTGGGAGTGGTCCTGACCCCCCCACACACACACACACACAGGGGTCAGGACCTGGCATCCTGGGATTTGGAGTCCAGACCAATACTACTCTCAGACCTGGGGGCGGGGGCTACGCTCCCAACTTAACATTCTAGACTCTTTGGATATAGGGATGATAGAAAATTGAAATGATAATTAACAATTTGGGCTCTCTAGGAACAAGCAAAGAAAATTAGGAACTGGGGAGACAGCACAGAAGGCAATTGTGCTTGCCACCAAGCCTGACTACCTGAGTTTGATCCCCAGAACCCACGGAAAGGTAGAAGGAAGAAAACAAAATTCCATATGGCCTGGCCACTACAGGCACATTTATATTCTTTCTCTCTCTCTCTCTCTCTCTCTCTCTCTCTCTCTCTCTCTCTCTCTCACACACACACACACACACACACACACACACACACACACACAGACAAAATGATAATAAATTTTAAGGAAAAAGCAAAACCAGGGCTGAGCCTTGTACCCCATCCCAAATGGACCAGGAGTGAATCACGGGTTTCTGAACTAGGACTGGTCATTTCCTAAGTGTGATCGTGTGTGGGATAAGTGGAAATCTTTCCTACTCATCTTTAAACAGTTTGTTGCAGAGAGGAGGAGAGTTCTCTCTGCCCTGGGAACTGGAGAGACAGCTGTACCACTCTCAGTTCCATGCTGGTCACGTAGAAGACTCGGCTTTCCTGCTTCAGGCTAAAGCTTGACTCTGTCCCAGAGAGTCATACAGTTAGGCTACTCCCTCTGTCTCGGTAGAAACTGCTCCAGAGAAGCCTCCCTGATGGACACAGGTGTCCCTGGGAAATCTCCCTCAAGATGTAATAGGATCATCACTGTTATATGGGAGCTTCCTCGAGATTGAAACATTCCATCCTGCAAAGAAGTGCTTTAAACGTCATGGTAAACAACTCCAAATAGCTTCAGGAAGTTCCTGAAACCCACCAGATTCACTAGGCCCCTCCCTGCCCCAGAATTAAAAGCTGACAGTCCCTCAAGACAAACTGAAGCTGAGCTGCAAAGAAGACTCTCAGAAGAGAAAACTACAAAGACTGAAACCAAATCTACTGTCTGGAAGAAGCAAAAACCAGCTGAGCTCCAAAGAAGAGGTTTAGACAACCAAGGTGCCTAGAAAAGAAAAGATGCTGTGTAACCTGTGGACTGTCTGCAGGAAATGCAGTGTGCTCCAGGTCCCCAGCTTTGTGAGCTGTCCACCCATGCTGGGGTGGACTTTGGTGATGTGTTTGAGTTGTTTCTGCTTCTGTAAGTGACCCCTGTAAAATTCATTGGTTCACCAAGTTGGACTTTGGTGGTTTCCATACTTTGGTCTGTCATGGGCTCCCTATGGCGTGAGTAGACAAGGCTGTTGCCTCTCTCCAGGGAAAGTTTTGCCACACAACAACCGAGGAATTGGCCCCATGGTCTGTCAAATCGTATTAGTGCAAACACTTGTTGGAGGAAAAAGGGAAATGCCTGCTGCCTCCATTCGTACCTGCCTTCTTTTCTAGCCTTTGGGGGTACTTGATCTGGAGATCAGCTACCTGGGTTCAAGCCCAGCACTACTACTTCTGAGTGACTTTGTGCGAATATCTTAATGTCTTGGAGCTTCAAGGTTCCGATCTGGGCCAATAGGAGTTTCTTACCTCACAGAGCTGTTGCATGGATTAAAGTGCTTGTGATATCCAAAGTGCTTAGATTGCTGCCCAGTCCTACATTGACTATGAACTGTTTTAATTGGGTGAGGGCATGAGGTATGTCAGCCCTCGTGAGATCACGAGGAAGGACATTGCTGAATGTGCAATGTGTCAGAAGTGAGAAGACAGATGGGAAAGAACTTGTTATCTTCAATGTCGCTGACTTCCTGAATTAATGAACTACAGAAGTGCCATCTCTGAGCCTTTTGTATTATAATTTTTTTAAATGTCTTTGTTTCTTAAGTTAATCAAAGGCAGTATCCTTGATCTGTAGCTGCAACACTTTAATTGACTTGCCTTCTCTTCTTCAATTGCTCCCCACTTAGATGAGCTGATTCCTCTATTCCAGGATGAAGACAACAAGCCAGGGTTTGTAGAGTCAACCCCAGGTCAGGCCTGCTGTGTCCGCATGGTTATTAATAACACACCATATGGCCACCCTCATCTTCCAAAGAAGCACCATCATCATCTACCTGCCCCCCCCTCCTTCCTATGAAAGAAGGTCCCATATATCCCAGGCTAGCCTCAAACTCAGTACATACCTCATATCTAAGGATGACCTTCAACTTCTGATCCTACTGCTTCCACTTTCTCAAGTGCTAGGATTACAGACATGCACCACCACACCTGGTTAGTGACACAGTGCTGGGGATGGAACCTGAGGCATTGTGCATGCCAAACAGGCACTCTGCTTACTGAGCCACAGCCCTGCTTCTCTCCTTCTTTTTGAAAACACAGATGATCGTCAGGAGTGCTGATCCCCAGCACACTACTTTCCAAGGGAGAGAAGAATTCTTGAATTTGAACCTTGTGTGTCTTGAATTCTGCAGTGGGCCCACCAGATGGCTTCAGCAGATGTAGGGACACACACATTCACAAGTCTGGCTCCCCTCATTCCAGTGTGCTTCCTGGATCTAGAGATCGAAAACAGGGCTGCCAAGTCCAAAGCCAGATTCCCAGCAGTGCCCCATGGCAACTTTGACAAGGGCCAACAGTTTGTTCCACACAAATTGCCACACCCTCTCCAAGTGCTGCTTGTGCAGCAGCTGGCCCGCAAATTTTGAAGGCAAATCCTGTTTCCCGGAGTCTTTGTCAAAAGAGCAGTTTAGAGACAGTCGTCGTCATTTTCTTCTTCTTTGGGGCTGTGCTGGGACTGTTCCCAGCCCCTCTGTCACACCAGCCCCGTCATCAGTGTTTCTGAGCCTCGCCATGCACCAGGCATCAGATTTGTCCCCTCTTCCCTTGGTGGGGTCATGAACATCCCTGTTTCACAGGTGAGACGGGAGCTCTGAAGAAACCTGAACTGTGTCTCTCTGGCAGTTGGGACATAAACTTACTAATGTTCAATCACAAATAGTAACAATTTTTTTTTTCAAATAGAAGCTTATGCTGGGCGTAATGGCACATGCCCTAAATCCCAGTACTCAAGAGGCTGAGACAAGGGAATTGTCATCCATTCAAGGCCATCTGGGCTGTACAGTAAGACTCTGTCTCAGAGAGAGAGAGAGAGAGAGAGAGAGAGAGAGAGAGAGAGAGAGAGAGAGAGAGAGAAAGCTGGTGCAGGCCTGTGCTTGGGAGGTAGAGGCAAGATGTTCAGGAGTCATCCTCACCACATAGCAAGTGCAAGGCAATGTGAGATCCAGTCTCAAAAAAATAAAATAAATAAAGCTAAACGGGAGCTTATGTTTCTGTCATGTCAGGCAGGCAGAAGACAGGCATAGGGGACCCAGATGTGGGGAACCCAGCTTCTAGTGTAAGTTCAAAGCTAGTCTGGTCTACAGACCAAGTTCCAAGACAGCCAGAGCTATACAGAGAGACACTGTTTTTTTGGGGGGGGGGGGGGGCAACAACAAAATCAGGCTGGAGAGATGACTCAGCAGTTACGAGTTTTGGTTGCTCTTCCAGAGGACCTGGGTTCAATTCCCAGCACCCACACGACAGCTCACAACTGTCTGTAATTCCAGTTCTGGGGGATCTGATGTTCCCACACAGACATGCATGCAAACAATACACCAGTGCACAGAAAATAAAAAACAAAAGCTTTCTCAAAAAGAAAAAAAGAAGATGAAGAAGAGGAGGAGGAGGAGGAAGCAGAGGAAGAGGATGAGAAAGAGAAGGAAGAAGAAGAGGAGGAGGAGGAGAAGACAAAAGAAAAGAGAGCTGATGGTGATGGTGCATTCCTTTAATCCCAGCACTCGGGAGGCAGAGGCAGGCAGAGTTTGAAGCCAGCCTGGCCTACAGGGTGAGTTCCAGGACAGTCAGTGCTACACAGAAAAACCGTGTCTCAAAAAAAAAATTAAAAGAAAGAAATAAAGAGAAAGAAAAGAAAAGAAAATTCTGAGAAAGAGAGTCTGGTACTCAAAGAAGGAATCCAGAAGTCTCTTATGTGCCTACCTCTGTGACCAGAACTTGGCCACCCTAATGTCAGAACCCAAGTCCATACCACATCACCTGTCACTTCCAAGATGCTGCCAGTGGCCTGTGGGAACCTTGTGACCTCTGTGCAGGAACACTACCAGCAAGCGAATGTCAGCCAGATGGGTGAAGGAAGGAAGGAAGGACTGAACGCAGTAAACACTTTGGATTCTAGCTTGAGAGAAACTTCACCCTGAATGTTTGGTGTGTTCTGGGCACAGCGCTGAGAGCAGTGAACATCAGATGAAAGGTACCAGCTAGCACCAACATTTTTATGTCTGAAAAGGCCAGGAAAACGGGAGCCTGAGGCCCGGCAGGAACAGCAAGCAGAGCCTAGAGGCTAGCCCCTCATCTTCAGGAAACTGTAAGGAATCACGATAGGGGGAGCTGTGAAAGGGAGGGGAGTCAGGTGAGTATGATCATAAAGACTTGTTACATCTGGGGTTGGGGAGACGCCTCCTTGGGTGAGATGTTTATGAAGGAAATATGAGGACCTGAGGTCATGTCACGCCAACATCTGTGTAAAAACCAGTCGTGATGGTGCACACCTACAATCCTAGAGTGGGGAAGAGAGAGAGACAGATGGATGCCAGAGCCAGACATGGTGGGGCACACCCGCAGCCGTAGTGTGGGGAGATAGAGACAGATGGATGCCAAGGACTGGCTGGCCAGGCCAACTAGCTGGAACATCAATTCTACATTCAATGAAAGAGGCTTTCTTGAAAGGTAAGGACAAAAAAGACATCCTTATATCTATTTTTGGTCTTCATACATGCCTAAATGGACACTGAACCCACAGACAAGCATACACAACAGACGGGGAGAGACTTTGGCTGTGAAGAGACACCATGACCACAGCAACTCTTATAAAGGAAAGCATTTAATTGGTGCTGGCTTACAGTTCTGAGGTTTAGTCCATTACTATCATGGTGGAAAGCATGCAGGCAGCCAAGGTAGTTAAGAGTTCTGCATCTGGATTTGCAGGCAGCAGGAAGAGAGTGACACTGGACCTGGCTTGAGCGTCTGAAACCTCAAAACCCACCTCCAGTGACACACTTCCTCCAACAAGGCCACCCTTCCTAATTGTGCCACTGTCTATGAGCCTGTGAGGGTTTCCTTTCAAACCGTCACATGATAGCTATTTTCCTCATTGCTGTAACCAAGTGCCTGACCAGAAGCAGCTTAGAGAGGGACAGTTTATTTTTGGCTCCCAGTTTAAAGGGATACGGTTCATCACGGTGGAGGTGGGGAGAAGGCAGACGGCAGAATATAAGGCTGCTTGCTCACATCTGGGCAGATCAGGAGGGTGAGAAAGGAGAGCCTCATGCCCCGCCAGCTTTCTCCTCTTGCCCTGTTTATCTGGTCCAGAACACAATCCATTAGGTGCTGTAGCACACCTTGAGCATGAGAATTCCCTTGTCAGTCAACCCTCTCTGGAAACATTCTTAAAGGTGTATCCAAAGGTATACTTCTCTGGACGTTTTAAAACAATAGGTCATAGCAAAGATCATCTTTCCCAAGTCCTATGAAAACTCCATAGCAACACACATCACTTTTGGGGGGTGTGTGTGTGTGTGTGTGTGTGTGTGTGTGTGTGTGTGTGTGTACACGCGTGCACGCACGCCCAAGCTTGCCACGGTACCAAGCTTGCCACAGTGTACGTGTTGGAGGTTGAAGGACAACTTCCGGGAGTCAGTTCTCTGTTGCCACTAGAGGGTCCAGGAATATCTAATCTAAGTTGTTAAACCTGCATACCAAGTAAAACCCACTGAGTCATCTTACCAGCCTAGCACGTAATTTTCAAACTGCAAGTTTCCACCTCTGATCTCCACAGGGTCATGGCCATCTCGTAATAAAAAAGAAATTCAGTCCAACTTCAGAAGTCCCCATAGACTTTAATAGCCCCAACCTCCTGCAGCCCAAGACAAACTCTTAATCCCTGTAAAATTCAAAGGCAAGCAGCATACTTCCAGTAGACATTGACCGCAAGGTAAACACACCTCTCTTTCAAAATGGAGGACTAGGGGCACAGCCAGAAGAGATCAGATCAAACAAGACTTCTGAAGCCCAGGATGGCAAACACCAAATATCCTGTAGCTCCATGTTTGGCACCTGGGTCTCATGAAGGAATCACTGGGCTCCGAGGGCTTGAGGGCTTGTGTAGCTTTTCCAGTTTTGTCACCTACTGGCTCCACTCTGTGCCTACAGCTGTCCTCTGGGTCTCTAACATTCTTCCACTTGAGCTTCACCTCCACAGCTTCATGAAAAAGCCTCTCAGGGCACCCTTGCAGGAATTCTGGCCTTGCTGTGTATTTCCTGGCCTTGGTGACTTTCCAGAACCTGATGCATTCCTCCCCGACCCTGTCCTCCCTGACCGCGCAGGTCTTGCATTTTGCATGGCTGCACAACCAGCATCACAAGGATGCTGCTGTCACATTTTCTCTTGTCGGCTGAAGATGTAGCATGACCCCCATTTGCACAGCTGCAGCAGCTTTGGCAGCTGAACCTAGGAAAGCATTTCCCTAAATATCTGTTCTCCCCTGGAGTACCCTGAAGGCTGTTTCTTCTCCAGGAGTCTTCTTTTGAACAAATTTGCATTGTTATGCCCTGGAGTTCTAGGTGGTCAAAGTCTCACCCTCAAGGCACCTTTCCCTGTACGAACCTTGAGGTACCCCTGTAACTGCAGTGCTCTCTTAACAATACAGCTGAATTCCGTGTCCTGTTTTCTCAACTTTGTTACTGGTTTTGGCTTTTTTTTAGAATCTCCTTTTAATCTTCACCTTATACTCTTTTTACATTATAAATCTGACCAAAAGCCATGAGTGGTAACCATGCCACTGCCTGACTGCTTTGTTGTCTACAAAAAAAATTTCCTCTACAAAACAAATTGGTCCGTTACTTTTCAAATCAACCTTACTCACAACAAAGCCAGAGTCTTTGTCAGACTATTTCATGTGTGGCCTCTAGCCAGACTCCTGCTGTGTCTGCTTCCCTCTGACGCCACATGAGCACAGTCTGTGCTATCCTCATTCCTATCAGCAGTCTGGTCTTCAGCACTCAGGCCACAAAGGCCCAGCCAGCTGCTTACAGGACTCCAGGGTTTCTCTAGTCCAGGGTTCTAAGTTTTTCCACATTCTTCCCCAAACCAGTTTGAAGGCCTGCGAACCAGTTGGTCAGGTTATTCTGCAGCAGCCCTTTATCTTTTTCTTTCTTTTTTGTTTTGTTTTCGTTTGTTTTTCAAGATAGGGTTTCTCTGTGTAACAGCCCTAGCTGACCAGGCTGGCCTCGAACTCACAGAGATCTGCCTACCCCTGACTTACAAATGCTGGGATTAATGCAGGTGCTACCACAGCCCGGCTGACACAAACTTTCTGTATTAGCTGCTTTTGTGTTGCTTTGACAAAATGCCCAATTAAGAAGGCATTTAGTGGAGGAGGGATTTATTTGTCTCTGGGTTTGAGGAGATTTGGACCTTCACATCAGGGCAGGCATGGCATCTGGTGCATAAGACTGTTTGTCCACGTCGGGGTAGGGACCAGGAAGCAGAGACAGGATTGCTGGTGCAACGCGGATGTTCTTTTCTTCCTTGCCCCACCCCTTTGTACTTGGTCCAGTTTTTCAGCCCATAAGATAGTGACACTCACATTGAGGGCAGATCTTCTCCCTCAGTTCACCCTCTCTGGGGACATTCTCACAGACACAGCCAATGGAGTACTTTTCTAGTACGCTGGGTAGTTTTTAATCCAATCATGTTGATACTGAAGCTTGACTGTTACAGATGTCAATTTAAAACTCCACAGGGAGATGCTCTGTGGACAGTAAGATCAATTCTGAGGTCCGGGGGAGACACTGTCAGGGTGAGCAATGGGTGATGTCAAAGCTACTGAAGGGGGTGAGATATCCCAGAGAGAGAGAGAGAGAGAGAATACATGTACACTTGACACAGAGCCCGAGTGACGTTCAGAGGCCTTGTGGATAATGTTGGTTCTCTCCTTCCTCCAATGAGTCCCAAGATCAGATACTCAGGCTTTGCAGCAAGTGCCTTCCCACTGAGCCACCTTGCTGGCCCAAAAGCGTAAAAGAAAACAAAAGCCTATGATAAGAGTCCATGTAGAGAGCTTAGAAGCAGACGGCAAGACTATGGTGGTCACTGGCGAGCACTTTGATGGTGCAACAGTGTGAACTGTGAACTTGGTGGCACTCCGGGCATTTTATCACAGCAGCAGACTGAGGCAGATGGCAAGGGACCGGGACAAACAGGCTGAGCATGGGTTTCCTCTAGGCTGGGGAGGGTCTAGCATCCAGATGGGCCTGTGAGACCCCGAAGAGGGTGGAGATGTCATGTGTTAACTTTAAAATAATCTGTGACATTTATGCTTTTTGTTTTCTTTTTTAACCTTGACTTGGGGGAGGGTAATGGTACTGCATGTTGAGATCAGAGGACAACTATGGAGAGTCATTTCTCTCTCCACACGTAGATCCTAGGGATCAAACACAAATGCTCAGACTTAGCAACAAGCTCCTTTACCCACTGGCCCATCTTGCCAGCCCCACATTTTATTATTTAAGCATTTTTTCTTTAAAAAAAAAAAAAGGTGTTCTCTTTTCTTCCCTAATTTAAAAATGCCCCCAAAGCCTTAAAAATAAAAACATACACACTTAGATTCATGCTCTTTGATGAAATTATTTTCATTCTGGCCATCCGAATGACAGGAATAACTTCCCATCCAGGCAATCTGCTGTCCAAAGAGGGCGGTCATGGTGTCACCTACGCCAGCCCACCCCAGAAAGACCCTGCATCCCCACAAGTCAGCAAGCAGTTAATCACAGACTAGTCAGCCGCAGCATGGAAACTATTCAGCCACCGGACCATCCGCTCAAAGAATACTTAGTGGAATGGGGAAAACGGCTGTGAGAAATGGCTGTGAAGAGAGTGGAAACGAGCGTCGTAAATAAACTCGCTGTAGCCTGGCCTGTGCGCACTGTATAGCCACGCAGAAAACACGGTAAGGGATTCTATAACAATAACAAAAAGGGTAAATGAGATGGTTCATCAGGCAAGGGGGCTTTGTTGCCAAGCCTGGCAGTTTGAGTTCTGTCCCCAGGTCCCATGTGGTAGAAGAAAAGAAGTAACTTCCTGCTGGTTGTCCTCTGACCTCCACATGTGTGCTGTCACTTGCTGTGCACACACACACACACACACACACACACACACACACACACACAGTCACACCTGTAGACTGGATTATGGGTATTGATTTCTTTATATATTTCCCAAAATTTCCACAATGGATTTAACTTTTTTTCTGTTTTTGGTTTTTTTTGAGTCAGGATTTCCCTGTACATAGCCCTGATCGTCTTGGAACTTGTTCTGTATTTGTAGACCAGGCTGGCCTCAAACTCACAGAGATCCGCCTGCCTCTGCCTCAATAATGCTAGGATAAAAGGTGTGTGCCGCCACCACCACCTGGCTGATGGTAGTAGCTTTTATTCTTTATCTCATTTCTTTTTCTCCTGCCCCACGACCTCTATTGAACCTAGGACTCCCTGTATTCTAGGCAAACCCTCTCCCAAGCTGAACCCCTACCTTGCCCCAGCCCACTACCCCAACTTGGACTCGAGCCTTAGCTTGGTTTGATTTTAATGTCTTATTTTTGCCTTCTTTCTTCTCCACTCCTCAGAGTCCCGTCCCCCACAGACACCCACTCAGGTGTATTTAAAGCGTGTTCCTTCTGCCCATCTGCCATACATTTGTTTAGATATATGTGTATCCAAACAGACATGGGGAGAAATACAAAGGCGAGAAAGACCTCGTGCTGGGCTGTTTTCTGTGTCTCTGTTTTTGTGTCAAAGATGCAGCGCCCGCAGTCTCTTCCTTTTTTTTTCCCCTCAGCATCTTCTCTCTTCTGTGTCTGTCACTCCTGTTCCTGTCTGTGAGGATCATTTAAGGTTCTATCCTGGGTCTGGACCACCTGGTACAGACCACCGGCCAGTCTAGCACACCTAAGGACTACATTTCCCAGTGTCCCTTGTAGGTGGGCAGAACCATGGGACTGGCTTTTAAGCTCCTGGAAGCCTATGACCTCTGTGCCTGGCCTTCTAGGCCAAATCCCTGAAGCCTTCCCATACACTCTCCATCTTGCCCTTTTGGTGACCTCTAGAATGACCTTGAAGGCTGTGGGTGGAGCCACAACAGCCTGATCTGAAAGGGTCTCAGTGTTGTGCACAGCCAAGCCACCAGTCAGTTGAGTGTTTTACATTGGTCACAGTGGGTCAGGTCAGGTCACTCTCAACAGAGAGCTGTGCTCTGTACTTCCACTCCCCAGTGCTGGGAGCCATGTCTCCTGTCCTTCTAGATCAGCCTCCCACTCTGGGTCAGCCTCCTTGCGTCTGTTTCCCCTTGAATGGGTGAGCAAGTATCTTCCATCCATCCACAGGAGAGCAAGGTGGCTCTCTGTGTATAGATTATGCCCACCAGACCAAAGTCTGACCTAGGGAAACTGAAGACACAGATAGCTGGGTTCTGGCTTTCCGGTTGACTCATGTGAACATGTGGCCGTAAGAGACCCTGATGAACCCATTTCTAAGAGCATCACTCTTGATGGCTAGCATTTTTACCCACAAAGCTGTGATCTCTTTTATGCTGGCCTGGGGCCACTAACTCCCATGAATGGCAGACAACAGATCATTCTCATTTCATGGATGTGCAGTGTCTACTCCATAGTTTAGCTCTGAAGTGTCAAGGGGATTAGAAATGCATGGGCATGGCCAGCTTTCAATAAAGTTTTATTCACAAAAACAATACCCCAGAACCTGTGGCTGCTGAATCTTAAGCAGAGAAAGAGAAAGAGAAAGAGAGAGAGAGAGAGAGAGAGAGAGAGAGAGAGAGAGAGAAAGCTCCCTCTCCTTAAATCTTTATGGACACCACATTTTCTGGTCTTAGCTGCCTATTAAGCATTTTTTCCTATACAGGGAGTAATCACAGAGCCCAACACTTTAGTCCATCATAGAGTGTTGATGGAGTCCACTCGTTTGTTTCCCACCCACCCAGACCCGAAATAATCACACAGGAACTATATTAATTAAAACACTGCTTGGCCTATTAGCGTAGGCTTCTTATTAACTAACTCTTACATCTTAAATTAATCCATTTCTATTATTCTGTGTTTTGCCACAAGTCTGTGACTTACAGGGTAATGTTCCAGCATCTGTCTCCTTCGGCAGCTACATGGCATCTCTCTGACTCCACCTGCTTTTCTCCTCTGTTCTGCTTGGAATTCCTGCCTTGCTCTATTCTGTGCTGCCCATAGGCCCAAGCAGATTCTTTATTAACCAATGGTAATAAAACATTCGCAGTATACAGATGGGAATTCCACCTCAGTAGAGTGACTGACTGAATGGATGAGAGTGAAGGAATGGATCTCATTTAGAAGGGGTCCCAGTGAACAACCTAGCCGATACCAACTTGGGCACAACCAGAACAACAAGCCTTCATGCCCCAGGGGAGTCTGGCCCAGGATAGAGACTCACTCATTCTTGTTCCATGGAGACTATCCAGTCTCCCAACCCCCAACCCACGCCAGACATCAGCCGAAAGCGTTGCTCTCCAAATTCACCAAACTAATGAACAAGGACAGCCACAGGGGGGCCGAGTTCTCAGAAGCAAGCTGCTCCAAGTGAGGAATCCATCCCCCACTCCTGGCATTTTCGTGAGTCCTGAAGTAATGAGCGTGAGTCACAGCTCTTGCCAGAGAGTGTTTTCAAATGTACTCTTGTGTGTCTATCTCCTTAGTGCAGACCTGTAGGTCTGGGTGCCGCTGGCAGGGGGCTAAGGATTTCAGCTGCAACAACAAACGCTGTCAAGTCTCGCTCACCAGCCCTCTGTCCCCATACCACCAGCATCCAATACATAAAGGAGAGGCAGGCTTTGTGTGGGGATGTGAAGTGAGTCAGTTAGCCAGGTTTCCCTGCCACTGACCACCTCCGTCCAGAAAGCCTTTGTTAATCTGATCCCGAAGCCCAGCTCAGAAACTACTATGACCTGTGCATCCGATCCCCCTCTGCCGCCCACACAGCTGTCCTGGTATGTCCTGCTGCAACTTTTCAATCAACTCCGAGCTCACTTTGAGGAGGAGCAGGAGACACGTGAGGTCATTTCCACGTGGCTGTGTTTTCTCTCTCCAGCCTGGTGTGGCAAACACAGCTGACTTGGAAATTATGAAATCAGAAGTCAGATCGGCTCTTGGCCTCTGACTGGCTGTGTGACTTCATGTCTGGGGCCTGTCCTCCTGCGTGTGTAAATGGGGACGGTGGTCGCCATGGTAATGGAACAGACGCAGATTGTCTCTCCTGGGCAGTCCACTGACTAAGTATGACAGGGGTTTCTCTCTACTGCTACATCTGAGCCCCAGCACAGAACCCAGCCTGAAGGGACCTGTTGACTTTGTGTGTGTGTCCCAAAGACCTCGTGCTGGAATCTTTATCCCTAGGGCAATGGCAGGGTCTGTAGAAGGAGGTCAGTCCCGGAAGACTCTGAACTCCTGCATGGCCTGATGATGTTCTTGTGGGAGGGGCTTAGACCACAGACTGGATTTGTCTGTCATTAAAGTTCAATGGGGTGTGGTTGCACAGTCCTCTCATCCCAGCACCCTGGAAATGGAGGCCGGAAAATCTGGTATCCAAGGTCATCCTCAGCTACATAGAAGTTCAAAACCACCCAGTCTCTAAAAATAAATAAATCAAAATAAAATAAAAGTAGGGGCTGGGGAGATGACTCAGGGGTAACGTGCTAACCTAAGGACTAATGTGTTTGCCTGGGGACTTGACTTGGGATCCCTGACACCATGTAAAAAGCCAGGTATGGCCATGTGCATTTATAACCCCAGAGACAGGTGAGTGGAGGCAGGGGGACCCCTGGGGCTTTCCGACCAGCTAGTCTGACTGAATCAGTGAGCTCCAGTTTCAAGGAGAGATGCTGTTTCAAAACATAAAGTGGTAGGGTCTGGAGAGATGTCCCTGCAGTTCAAAGACCTTGCTGCTCTTGCGGAAGACCTGAGCTTAGTGCCCATCATCCCAGTGAGGCAGATCCTAAGTATGTATAATGCCAGCTTCAGGGAATCCATTGCCCTCTTCTGACCTCTCTGATCATCCACTACACATGACAGGCACTCACAGAATCAGACACATGCACTCCATGTGCGTGCATGCACACACATGCACGCGCGCGCGCGCGCGCGCGCGCGCGCACACACACACACACACAAATAAATTAAGCCAGGTGGTGGTGCACTCCTATAATCCCAGCACTTGGGAGGCAGAGGCAGGCAGATCTCAGTGAGTTTGAGGCCAACTTGGTCTACAAAGCAAGTTCCAGGACAGCCAGAACTGTTACACAGAGAAACCCTGTTTCAAAAACCAAAAACCAAACCAAACCAAAACAAAACAAAACAAAAAAAAACAGAAGTCGACCTTGGGCCTCCACATAAGCTCCCACACAGACACATGCATTAAGCACATTCAGCTGTGTCCTGTGCTTCTGTTCTGGGATGACACAGCAGGAGGGTCCTCTCTAGACCCCAGCCCTGTCTGTTGTTTATAAATTGCTCTGTGTCCGATACTGACACGAGAGGAATACGGATTAACATTGTAGCTCCACAGGTGTGTGCGAATGAATGAATGGACGGTGGTCTCTCACACCTGCCTGACCTTAGAAGGCCCAACATCCTCTGGGAAGATGCCTTCAAGGCCATCCTTGACCCCTTGGTGGTCCCTATCCAGAACTCTCAGCCCTCTCGTTGTTTAACTCCTGTGATATTCTCGGACCCTTACGATGAGACGGCAAAAACACAGTTCAAGCCGGCACCAGCAGAGGAGAGCATATCTTGATCCATCTGAACCAGGCAGATCCAAGTATCCACAGAACTGCCCCTTTCCCACAGGAAGACTGGCTAGACTTGTTCCATATGCTGGTCACCGTGACTGAGTGGGGAGGGACTGGGAGCCTCTAGGGTCCACAGTGGGACTAGACGAAGGAGATATCAACCAGGCAAAACCACGACTCCTTCACCCACCCTCCAACCTCATGTCCTGCCAGGATACCCTAGAAAGGACAACTGGGACCCCATTGTGCCCTTACTGTCTCCCTGCTGTGGACAGAAGCTGGACTTTTCGGAGTGACACTCGACCTCTCCAGCCTGGAGGCAGCCCGTGGAAAAGCAAGGCTGGGGCTGGTGGCATTTACCTGTCGGGAGGATTTCATGTGCCAGACCAAGCTGGGTATGGCGACAGATGCCTTTAATCCAAGCTCTGAAGCACTGGGAAGGCAGAGGCAGTAACATCCGGCTGCATAGTGAATGTCGGCCTCAAGAGCAAGCAAACAAATAAATGAAATGGAAAGCAGAGTGGTGGGGTGGGGGCATGTTTTGCCCCTTCTGATTCCTTTTTCTGGGTGGGGAAGGATCCCAAAGTGGCTTCTGCTCGGGGCCTCCCTGACCATCTCTATGTGTGGGAGTCTCTGCTGTCACCTACCCTACAGCACATCCACTGTAATGGACTGTTAAATGAATCCCCTCCTGCCCCCTAGAATGACCTGTCGGCTGTGCCCACAGCTGGGACCTGAGTCCAGCACTGACCTGCTCCCTGTCCTGTGTCACTCTGCAGCCCAAGTTTCCCATGTACTCCTGGGCTCCTGCGGAACTTCTGTGCAGTGGGTCAAAGGTTACCCCACTGTGCTAGACCGCCTCAGAGAGCCCCATGGCCCTGTGACAAAACCAAATCGCCTGACCTTTTTCAGGGTGACTGGGGTTTCTGAAAACTCCCATGGGTGTCTTCCTGCCCCACAGGAGCTGCGAGGTCACCTCTCAGTTCCTCATCAGCCCTGGGACCAGGCAGTGGCTGACAGTCAGGGACACCTGGCAATGGCATGACAATCCGGGACCCAAGGAAAGTACCCTGTCCTCCAGGGCTAGGAATGAGGTTGGCAGAAGGGCAGGTCTCAGGAAGAAATCAGGGAGAACTTCATGGAGGAGTCAGCTTTGCCCCATGGTGGGAAAGGCCTGGGCTGCAACTTCAGGGTGGAGAACCGGCCTGCCTAGCACAGGACCCTGGGCTTGATCCCTAGCCTTGCAGGAACAGCGACCCAAAGGGCTGAGAGGGCTGTTCTCTCACCGGTCCTCCCTATTCCTGGCTGTGTACATGCATGCGTGCGTGTGTGCGTGCGTGCATGTGTGTGTGTGTGTGTGATGAAAATCATGAACATTAATATTCTACCACCAAGCTACATCCCCAGCACTCCTCTTCTTCTGTTTATATTTATTTATGTGTGTGCACGTGTGTGCACATGTGTGCAGTGCCCACAGAGTCCAGAAGAGGTTCCGATCTCCAGAGCTGGAGTTACCAGCAGTAGTGAACTTTCATGTGGGTGCTGGGAACTGAACTTGGATCCTCTACCACCCTGGTTCTCCACATTGCTAATGTTGTGACCCTTTAATGCTGTTCGTGTTGTGGTGATGCGGGAGAATTGTCTGTATTCTGTCAATCATATTTTAATAAAACGCTGATTGGCCAGGCAGGCAGTATAGGCGGGAAAGCCAGACAGGAAGTAGATATGATACAATGAGAACAGGAGAATTCTGGGAAGCAGAGAGGTCCCTCCGCCACTCCTGCGCAGACCACCAAAGAGACAGCATGTAACCTGCCCAGCTAAAAAAGGTATGGAGCCATATGCTAACATAGATAATGATAATGGATTAATATAAGTTACAAAAACTAATAAGGAGCCTGACCTAATGGGCCGATCAGCTTTATAACTTATAAAGTTCTCTATATGATTAATTTTCTTTGGGGCTTGCCGGTTGTGGGGTACTGGGCGGGACAGATACCCCAACAAGCCGGCCCTCATGCTACATTGTTGTGACCCCAACCTTAAAATTATTTCACTGCTGCTTCATAACTGTAATTTTGCTACTGTAATGAATAGTAATGAGTATTTTGGAGATAGAGGCTTGTCAAAGGGGTCACGACCCACAGATTGGGAACCACTGCCCTAGAACAAACAGTGCTCTTAGCCACTGAGTCCTCTCTCCAGGCCTGTGGGTTTTTTCCCTCTCTTTCTCTTTCTTCCTTCCTTCTCTCTCTCTTTCTTCTCTCTTTCTCTCTTCTTTCTTCATTCCTTTCTTTCTTTTAATTTTAAAGACAGTCTCTCAGTATCCCAAGCCATTCTAGGGCTCACTGTGAAACTTGAACTCATGACGGTCCTCCTGCTTCAGCCTCTCATGGGCTGTTGTTCTAGGTATGACCCACGATGCCTGACTTTCTTGCCTTCGTTTACTATTTATTGTACTCTACTATTTTTAATTTTACTTTACTTGTGTGTGTGTGTGTGTGCATGTGTGTGTCCATGTATTTGCCACATGTGTGCAAATGCCCTCTGAAGCCCGAGAAGGGTATGGAATCCCCCGAAGATGAAGCTATGAGAGGTTTTCATGTTGCCCAGCACAGGTACGGGAGCCAAACTCAGGTCCTCTGAAAGAGCAGCCAGTGTTCCTAACCACTGTACCACCTCTCTAGCCCCTTGCTTTCTTTAAAAGAACGTAAGAAAAGGCCCTTTCTGAAAAGACTTAAACAACAAAAGATGCAGAAAAGCAGCCGCGGGTTCTTTTCCATAAACACACGGGTCACGTGACTTCAGAAGCTTTCTTCCTGGTCTCTGGAGGCACAAGTAAGCACGGTTTCTGACTCCTTCCAAAACCCAGAGGAGCAGAGGGAAGAAAATGAAAATCACCTGTTTCCGTACAGTCTTCCACGGCTGCCTGTGTCTGGGCTGTGTCTGCCCGGGGTGCCTCTGCCCACTTTGCAGGGTTTGGCTGGTTTATTACTAAGGTAAGGCTGCCTTGCCGAGTGAAATGGGCAGATCCGAAGATGTGGGGTTAGAGAATGTTGATGGATTCCTGGGGCCTGTATGTACACCCCTCCAAGCAAGAAAAGACTATTGCCACTGCCCCCAGAAATTCCCCTGGGGTCCCCTTCCAGCCCTGCCTAAATCCCCACAAGCATCCATCCTTCTGATATCTGTCACTGTAGATTAGTCCTGCCTGTCACATAATTAGAATCACATGGCCCAGCGTGCACTTTCTACCATCTGGTTTCTTTCATTCTGCATAGCCATGTCCCTACTTCTGCTGCTCTGGGGCTCAGTCCTCTTTCCTGCTGAGTTATATTCCTCTGTGTGAATGTGTCAGCCTTTTGCCCTGGGATGATCTTTTAGCTTGTCCACGCTGTGGGCTGCCACGGATTACATGTAAATATTCAGGTGTTCACAGATGAGTTAGCATGAGGTGTTTTGTTTGACTTTATTTTTTGGAGACAGAGTTGTACCATGTAGCCCTTGACTAGAACTCACTATGTAGACTAGGTTGGCCTTGAACTCAGAGATCCACTAGCCTCTGCCTCCCAAATGCTGAGTTTAAAGGTATGCACCAACACAACTGGCTAAGTTTTCCTTTTCCCTGAGCAAATACTTAAAAGTGAAGTTGCTGGGACACGTGGCTAAGTTTCGTAGGAAATTGACAGCCATATCTGCAGGGCCTGTACCACTTTAGGATCCCAGCAGGGTTCTAGGGACTCGTGGTGTCGATTTCCATTTACAAAAGTGATACAAGCAGGTTCCCTTGAGGGCCGAGAGCCCTTTGCCTAAGCACTCAGTACCCAGGATCCCGAAGTCCACACACGAACGTAGTGTGGTTCAGGGAGAGCATCCACCCAGAAAGAAAACTGTCTCCCGCTATATTCTCTCCAGCTGTGGCCTACTGTTTCATTACCTACCTCGGACGTTAGCGTGACTGCAGCCAGAGCTCGTGTGTTCCATTCACTGTGACAACCCTGGTGCTGGGAACAGTGTCCAATCCAGTGTGAACCTCTGGGACAGAATACTAGACACTCTGCCCTGCATCTTACTGTGTGTGTACAAGTGTGTGTTAGTGTATACAGGTGTGTTTGCCATGGGCATGTGCGTTTCAGTGTGCATGTGTATGTGTTGGTGTCTTTGCAGGTGTTTGTTAGTGTGCTCAAATGTGTGTTCACATGAGTGCTAGTTTATATGCACATGTGTATTGTGTGTATGTGTTTGTGTGTGTGCATGTGAAGGTCAGTGTTGTTCTTTTCACTCTCCTCTTTTGGGAGCCCGCCACTCAGCTCCCAAATAAATCACACACGGAGGCTTATTCTTAATATGTGCCCAGCCTTAGCTTGGTTTGTTTCTAGCCAGTTTTCCTTAACTTAAAATTATCCCACCTACCTTTTGCCTCTGGACTTTTCCATTCTCTTACTTCTGTAAATCTTACCCTTACTCTGTGACTGGCCATGTAGCTGAGGGGTTGGCCCCTGATGTCTTCCTCCTTCTCTGACTACTTTTCTCATCCCTGATCTTTTCTTCGCTAGAGTTCTATTTATTGTCTCTGCCTGCCAGCCCCACTTATTTCTCTCTCCTGCCTTGCTATTGACTGGTGAGCGCTTTATTAGACCATCAGGTGTTTTACACAGGCAAAGAATCACAGCTTCACAGAGTTAAACAAATGCAACATAAACAAAAGTAACACACCTTAGAATAATACTCTACAACAGGTCAGAAGTCAGGTGTCTTTCTTAATCACTCTCCAGGGACTGAATCAGGTCATCGGGCTTGGCACCAAGCACCTTTACCTATAGAGCCATCTTGTAAGTCTGTCCCTCAGCCCTGATGCTTGTTGCTAAGGACAAAAGGCACTGCCCAGAGTTAAGGGTAAATCCTATTTCAAGGGAGATCTCTCCAGAGTTAAGGGTAAATCCTATTTCAAGGGAGATCTCTCCAGAGTTGAGAGGAGCTGGAGTGGGGCTGGAGCGGAGGTGGAGAACCTGGCGTTGTGATCCCACCTTCCGTCTTAAACCTCACTGCCTTGTCACCTCCCAGCTGCCCTGCCTGTCTGCTTCCCACTCTCTCATCTTTTGGGGTCCCAAACTTTGGCCACCAGCCAAATTCAGCCCTACCACCAGTTTTGTGCAGCTTATGAGCTAAGAATGGTTTCTACATTTTCAGATGGCTGGGAGGAAAATTCTGAAGAGTTCTGTGACAAGACAACATGATATGAAATTCAAATTTCAGTGTCCATAAATAAAGGTTTATTGGCACATGGTCCCTCGTTTACCCACCATCTGGGGCTGTTCTTGTACTTAGAGGGCCCAAGTGGGCATTTGAAACAGAGACCAGTGTGCCCTGCAACATACAAAATGCTCGATGCATGGCTCCACACATGAAATGTGTGCTAAGCCCAGGTCTAAATCCAACCAAAACCAGCATCACTTAGTTAGCTGAAATGGTGAACTTTTTTTACAATGTTCTGGCCAGAACTCCAAATAGGAACCTCAGAAAAACCCTACCAAATACTCAGAGACTATTTGCAATTATACCAGACAGTAATCCTGGAACTTAACCATCATTTTACTTTCACAGGATCCCATAGAAAGAACATCGCCCACTTGACAGCGACATCTTTCCAGTGTGACCTTGCCTTGGTTCCCTGAACCACATTAGTCCAGTAACCAGCTCACTGTCCCATGGTATGAACTGGTTGGCTGCCACTTGCTTGCCACGTTTGTTTTCCTCTCCTTTAAGGACGGAGGCCTGCATTGAGCTGCTTACCTACTAGTGGTGAATATTGTTCTGGTTGTTCTTAAATATTTAAATACTGGAGACCACCTTTTAGCCACTCTGAGCATATTTTTCTCATCTGTGAAGTGGGAGCCTTGATCCCCAAGATCTCTAACACTGTGTTGACCTTACCAGGCTACGTGGGATTGTCCTCATGAACATTAAAAAGACCTTTAGAGAATGGATAAGTTACAGGCTCCAGCACTGCAGGCATGACATCAGCCCAAATATTGCCTGCCCCCCACACACACAAGACCAGAGCATCATGACAACAGGAGTGTGTACACGAGGAGGCGAGACAGAGAGACTTCAGATCTGGTTCCATCCCCCCATGGCCTACTTCCTTCAGCTAAGCTCTGCCCCAAAGTGTCTTTGCTTCCCCAAAGCAATGCCACCAGCTAGGGACCAAGCTGGGCACAGCAGCTTTATAAGGATCTCTCAGAATGAGAAGGGAGTGTGTACTGACTTGTGTTCTGCCACCAATTTGCCTGCACCTGTCTAGATTATATGTGCACCTATCTCTCAGCTCAGTAACCTCACTTTTAGGAATTTGTTTTTCAAACAGCTACTTCTTCAAGCTCAATATATATCCGGGTCCCTGGACATCATTGCAATATCCCAGAGACCAGGAATGTAACTAGATTGGTAGGCCACTTGCCTGGCTTACATGAAGCCCTGGGCTCCATCCCCCAGCACTGCATAGACTGGGCATGCCAGGGGGCACATATAATTCTAGCAATCAGGAAGTAAAGACAGGAAGATATGGAGTCCAAGGTCATCCTCAACTACTGAGTAAACTGAAAGCCAGCCTGGGCTATAAGAGACCCTGCCTTGAAAAAAGAAAGAAGATCCCAACCCAGCAGATCTGGGGAAGAAGTAAAACCAATAACACTGAGATTCGAACAACCCTCTCGGTTGCTAGTTCTGGAATATTCTGAATAGCCAAACTCTAGACCCCACCCCTACGAAAATGATTCATTGTACCATAGTCTTTAATTTTAAGTATTGGAAATAACCTAAGTATCCGTCCATAAGGCACCAGTCAAAATAGGACACATATCCCCGGAAATTCAGAGTGTCGCACAGCCTTGAGAAGCATCCCGCGGCTGTTTATCCTGGGACTTATTAGTGAGTGAAACAACGAAAAGAGGAACAGAGCAGTAATGAGGATCTGCAGTTCTCGGTCACCGTTGATAAAGAGGTGGGGAGGGACACTCATGGCCGTACAGAGAACCAGTCACCTAGCAGAAGACGGAGGCCAGTGATCACCTGTGGGAAGAGGACGCACTGCGTGAGTGGCCAGGAGAGAGGGAGACATATACTTCATTGGATTTTGAACTTAGTGATGCTAACACACCCATTAAAAAGTAAGTGAAGAGTCAGGAATGCAAGCTCATCACAAAGTCCTGAGATTGATCCCCAGCACAGCACAGCAAAAATCAGACTTGTTAATGCATGACTATAATTCCAGTACTCCAGGACTCTAGAGTAAGCCAAAGGCCAGTCTGGGCTACATGACTCTCTCTCTCTCTCTCTCTCTCTCTCTCTCTCTCTCTCTCTCTCCCTCTCCCTCTCTCCCTCTCTCCCTCTCTCCCTCTCTCTCTCCCTCCCACTCACACCGAATTATTAATTTAATTATAATGGTATACAAATAAAGTCATACCACATGTAGTCTAGTGAACCTGCAAATGGCTATATAGTTGAGGCTGCCCTTAAATCACTGGTCCTCCTGCCTCTGCCTCCCAAACGCTGCCTCCCAAACCTGTACCATATCACCAGGCTCTACATTACATCTTTTATTTATTTTTATTATTTATTTATTTATTTGAGACAGGGTTTCTCTGTGTAGCCTTGACTGTCCTAGAACTCACTCTGTAGACCAGGCTGGCCTCGAACTCACAGAGATCTGCCTGCCTCTACCCCCAGCACTGGAATTAAAGGAGTGCACGACCATGCCCAGCTCACATCACGCCATCTAATGGTCAGGTGAGCAAAATCACACAGCTGAGCTGCTATGTCACAGGGAAGGTCATTGCCCATGTCCACACCCTGTGTGCACACTCCACACACGCAGATCTGAAGACATTCTACCCCTCTGCTCCGGAAGCAAACAGGCCTGAGTTCTGCAAACCCTCCACGGACCCTTGTGCCTCAGCAGCAAGGTCAAGCTCAGCAGCCAGCATTCATAAGCCCCACTTCAACAAGAAGCGCTGGCGCCTGTAGCCCTGAGTGACAGAAGCCGTCGCCATCTGCCCAAGGCATAAGGTGAGAGCTCTACAAGGGTGAGCCAGGGTGGGGTGGCCCTAGCCTGGGCTCCCAGGGCCCTGCACACCCTCAGGATAAGGGTGGAAACCCAACACCTTGACCTTTGCTTGAGGCAGCTGCTTGGAGAAGCAGAGCAGTGAGTGCCAAACCCCATCGCTCTCCCATCTGTTCAGCTGTCAGGTTGAGTCACCAGCAGACAGAGGGACAGCACATGACCTGGGTGTGGGGCTGCAGTGATCAGGGTGTCGGAGGCGGGGAGGAAAGACCATCAGACGCAATCATACCTCCTCCTCCAGGAAGCCCACAGGGTATGTGCAGGCTTGTAAGGAGCCTCAGAGAGAAACACATAAAAGGGCGCCGCTGAACTAACTAGAGAGAGTGCCGAGTACCACACATACTGACCGCCATCCTCACCTCCACAGAGGCTCAGCTCAGTGACCCTTGCCCCATACTAACATGCAGGCAGACAGCTGCAATGTCCCTTCACCTGAGGTCACGCAGCTCGGGGTCAGACAGATCCTGCCCCAAAGACCCTACCTTGGCTCCAGGAGCTTCAGCCCTTGAAGAACAGCAGTGGAGTCCTCCGGGCCTTCCCCAGGATGACTGGCTGAATGAGCTGTGTAGTGAGACCTCTGGACCTGATAGCAGGAATAACTCCCTCTTCCTTCTCTTCCCCCTCCTGCTCCTCCTCCCCCTCCCACACCTCTTGTGTCTCACTGTGTGTGTACTTGTGTGGAGACTAGAAAGCTGTCATGTGTGTCTTTCTCTACCACTCTCCTCTTGGTTTTTTGAGACTGGATCTCTACTGAACCTGGAGCTCGCTAATTCTGCTGGACTGGCTGGACCAGTGAGCCCCAGGCTCTGCTGCTACGCCTGGCTTTTACAAGGTGCTGGGGTTCAAAGTCAGCCCTCACACCTGTACAGCCATCTCCCAGACCCAAAACATCTCTTCTCGTTGGTCGGTTCCTGTCATCCACTTTCTACTGTTTCTGTGTGAGAAGTCCTCTGGACACAGCCGCAGCTGTTCGTCACAAGGAAGCCACTTCATTCCGCTTCAAACAGCCTGGTTTCTGAAGAGAGTCTCGCAGAGGAAACCCACCATGGCCCTGGGCCCAAAGCAGTGGCAGGAGGGACAAAGGAAATGTTTCTTTCGAACCCACTTTCACCTCTGTGTCCCTTGGAAACTGCTAGGTGCCTGCTGGGGACTGGGGACAACACAGATGACAGGACAGACAAAAGACAGACAGCCACACGTCTTCATTCTACAGAGCTAGCGTGGTAGGGAAGAGCCTCGAGAAGCGTTAAGATGGATCCCTGAGTAAATGCACTTGCTCCCGAAATGCCGCAGTGAAAAGCCACCACTAAGGAACCAGGCATGGCGGTGCAAGTCTGTGCTCTCAGCACATGGGAGAGGGAAGCCAGAAGATCAGGAATTCAAGGCCATCCTCAGCTACATAACAAATTAAGGCCAGCCTGAGCTACAGGACACCCTGTCCCTCTAAAAAACATAAAGGAGCAGGAGTCCGTAGCGTTCTTGCCTGGCATGCATGAGGCCATCCTTAGCACCATATAAATCAGGCGCGGTGATACATGTGTAGTGCCTGCCTGTAGCTCCTGCTATAGGGACATGGAGCAGGGAGGACCAGATAGTTCTTCTAGGTCATCCTGGTTAAATAGAGAGTTTGAGTTGATCCTGGGCTATGTGAGTCCCTGTTTGAAAATATAGGGGCTGCGGAGATGACTCGGCAGTTGAGAGTGGTTAAGAGTGGTTGCTCTTCCAGAAGACTCAGGTTCAATTCTCAGCACCCACATGGCCATTTACAAACATCTGTAACTCCAGTTCGAAAGGATCCTGATGCCCTCTCTGGCCTCTGTGGGCACTGCACCCATGTGGTATGTGTATATACATGCAGGCAGAACCCCATACTCATAAAATAATAAAAAAGAAAGCTAAAAATTAAAAAAGAAAATATATCTTGGCGGGGGTGGCACACACCTTTAATTCTAGCACTTGGGAAGCAGAGGCAGGTGGATCTGAGTTCAAGGCCAGCCTGGTCTACAGAGTGAGTTTCAGAACAGCCAGGGAAACACAGGGAAACCATGTCTTGAAAAGAGAAAAATAAAAATAAAAGAAATATATGTAGGGCTGGAGAGATGGCTCAGTGGTTAAGAGCATTGACTGCTCTTCCAGAGGACTCAGGTTCAATTCCCACCACCCACATAGCAGCTCACAATTGTCTGTAACTCTAGTTCTAGGGTTTCTAATATCCTCACACAGACATGCATGCAGGCAAAACACCAATATTAAAATAAAAATAAATTATTAAAAAAGAAATATATGTGTATGTCTCTCTTTCTCTCTGTCTCTCTCTCCCTCCCTCCCGTGGGTGTGTATATGAGTGTGTGAGTGTGTGTATCTGTGTGTGTATGTATCTCTCGTGTGTGTGTGTGTGTGTGTGTGTAGCACCTGTACTACAGGACTGTACGCAAGCCAGGAACTAGGCTGGAGATTTAAAAACACACACACACAGACAAAAACACGGGAACACGGGTTATCCCTGAAATAAGAATGCTCACTTTATTGTGCTCCAGGGAAGCTTATATAGGAATCCTTAAATGATAGCCACACCCCAGCTCTTGGGATTTCCAGCTGTAAAACCCACCAGAATTCACTCCCCTGCCATCAGGAACTCATGAGGGTCTTGTGCTCAGAGCAGCTGCAGGCACAGGAAAACAAATTGTTTCATTCCAGCAGGCAAAGGGTCTGAGTCAGGCAAAGAAAGTCAAGGGGCCAGGGGTCTGCAGCCCCCAACAAGTGTGTGTATCTGTATGAGTGTGAGTGTGTGACTATGTGAGTATGTGTATCTGTGTGAATATCTGTGTGTGAGTGTGTGTGTGTAAGGGAAGGAATGGGAGAGGCCTCTTGGAGAGGTTTGAGAGGATAGCTTTTGAAGTGTGAGGACCCTGGGGGGAGAATCCGGGGATGACGGGTATCATGCAAAGGCCCTGTGGTGGGAGGAGCTAATTGGGGGAATGAGCAAGGAAAGCAAACTGGCAAGGCCTTGCTTCTCGCTTGCTTCTTTGCCAAGCTGGAGTGAGAACAGAACCGGTTCTCCTGCTCCCCCCTCAGAAGCTAGTGGACAGGAAAGTGCCAGGGAGGCTGAGCTCGGCCCGGAGGAGTGTCAGTAATGGATGGCCAGCCTGTGCTAGGGGCACTTTGGGACAGTGTGGTTTCTCCTCCCTTCTGGCAAGTGAGTCCTCATCAGTCTAAATACCAGGGCTGAGAGGACCTGTGTATTTTTCACCCTCTCATTTGAGGGCTGGAAAAAGCAGAGCCCAGAGCTGGGAGGAGACCCGCCCCAGGTCACAAAGTGAGTTCTGGACAGAGCAAGGCTTTCAGAAGCAGACTGAGGCTGTGGCAGTATTGACCCACTCCCTTCCCAGGTGGAGAAAGGTCTCTGTTCTTAAGATCTTCCCATTTCCCTAGGACACGAAGTCAGTGAGGCTATTTGCCCTGTGGGCTGCTGGGAAGACACGTCACAGGACAAATTCAACAGGAGCTATGGTTCAACTTCTGTGCTTTCCAGAGTGCCATCCTCACACCTCTGGCTTGTCTGTGTGGTGCTGTTACGGACCCAGGACCTCCCAGGAGCCAGGCAAGTGGGCCGCATCTCCACCCTCACCTGCACCCCCTCGTAACGTTCTTGGGTTTACACAGTTCCAGTTGGGAGATGGAGAAGCTGGGCTCGTGGCCCTGGCCCCAGATGAGGAAACAGAGACCCAGAGCAGTGAAAATTCCTGGGGTTTGTGGACTGTATTTCTTTCTCTGGAAGAAAATTATGAACATAGCCAGGCATGGTGGCACATGCCTGTAATCCCGGCACTTGGGAGATGAATACAAGAGAATTAGGAGTTCAAGGCCAGCCTTGGTCACATAGCAAACTTGGGTTTTGAGGTTAACCTGGGCTACATGAAACCAAGCCTGAAAAGAAAAAGAAAGAGGAGAGGGAGGGAAGGAAAAGGGAAAAGAATGAAGTAATATAACAAACAGGACCATTTCAGAGTTATGGATCAGACGAAACAGAGATCTGGAAAAATTAATTTAGTGGAGGTCAGAGAAGAGGTGGCATACGGGCAGGGCCTGTAGTTTGACACACACTCAGCAGCCATGCTGAAAGCCAGGCTAGGAGATGGTTCCAGGGCAAAGGTCCTGTGGTGAGGAGGAGCTTGGTGCCAGAGGAACAGAGAGCCAGGGCTGGTGGGGCTGGAGCCCAGCAGGTCAGGAGACATCAGGTTAGAGGGGTCAGGCCAGAAGGCCTAACAGAGGCACATGTGGTGGCTCCCATCCCAAGGCCAGGGACCACAACCCGGCTCCAGGGTGGGAGCAGATTGAATTTAGAAGTACAGTCCAATCTCTGAGGCTTGCTTCCCTCGGCTTCCCTGGGGTCCTCATACTGTGGCTTGGTGGTCTGTCATATAACTCAGCCCTGACTTTCACAGATCTACTGCCCTCTTCACACCCCTTCAGGTCTTCACGGTGGCTTCTGGGAAATCACACTCTCTGAGCACGGTGCCAGCAGACAAGTCTGCATCCATACTTAAAGCAGTGGGAACTGACGGTGGGGGCAGGGGAGAGGACAGCCTGGGCTGTGTGGGGGGGGGGGGAGAGGGAGAGAGAGAGAGAGCCTTGCGAGTGCCTCTGTCTTCACTTGGAGTGAAAAGGCAGAGGGCTCAGGCCACACCTGGTGTGTAGAACTTATTAGCCTGTCCCAAGAGCCCTGAGTCAGGTCTTCCTGCCTTCACGCCTGGTCTCAGAGTTGAGAGGCAGGACCCAGGAGTGATGCTGAAGGTAACCTGGCAACAGGGCCAGTGTCTAAGTGACTCTGACTAACACCCTACATTTCCTATAGACTTTCTTGGTGTGATTTTTCTTGGACTCAGGCAGCTGGAGTCTTCCTGCGATACACGGTCATTGAGCACCCATTGTGCTACCTCACGCTACCTAGTACAATGTAACTTAACTTTCTAGGCTAGATGAGAATAGAAGTTACTTAGAAAATGTGGTGGGTGACTTTTTTAAATGAATTTTCACAGACCCACAAGTTCCTTAAGATAGAAAGAAAAGCAAAACCTATGTAAGCTTGACCAGACATCAGGTTTCAGTGCTGCCCAGGTCTCCCACCCCCAAACCTAGAAGAACCCAAAGTACTTGCATCCCTCCTGTCCATCAGTTGGCTGCCACAAAACACAGTGCAGGGTGGGGTGGCTCAGTGTCACAGTAGCCTGGCACATGGGAGGCCTTGGGTTCCGTCTCCAAGAACACAAGGCATAAACTACCTCAAGAAAACCCCAGAGCACCGAGTAGAGGAACAGGAACCCTTGTGCATTGTTGGAGGGGGCAGGGTAGAGTGGGATAAGACTAACCAACTGCAGAGCGAAACAGCCAGAGAGCGCCTTGGAAACTTAAAAACAGAGCTTATCCATCACACACACACACACACACACAAACACACACACGTGCATACACACATACTGTGCACATGTGAACATATGCACACATGCAAAACAATGTGCACACCCATACGCACACATGCACACAATGTGCACATACATGCATACACACATGTGCACGCATATACACACATGCACACATATGTGCGCACGTGCATGCACACATACACACACACCACCCAGGTGTGTGCCCACGGGAACTGAAAGCATCTGAGCAAAGCTTTGGACCCTAGTGTTCAGAGCAGAGGCAAAGGGTAGAAACCACCCAGCTGCCCATCAACAAAATGGGATAGTGTACATAGGAGGGAGTATCAGTCACCCTGGAAATTGAAAGGGAATCTTCCCACAGGCTACGCGGGTAAGCCTGGCAGACATGATGCTAAGGGAAAGAAGGCAGTCACAGGCAGATAGATGCCGTGGAGACAAACAGCAGGAGGGGGAGCAACCAGGCAGTGGGACTTCCTGTTAGTAAGTAGAGCTCTGGTTTTGCAAGGTGAGGTGTCCCAGAAGCCGGAGAGATGGCTCAGGGGTTAAGAGCACTGGCTGCTCTTCCAGAGGACCCAGGTTCCATTCCCAGCACCCACATGGCAGCTCACAACTGTCTGTAACTCCAGTTCTAGGGCTCTGACAACCTCACTGACATACATGCAGGTCAGAAAGGAAAAAAAGGAAGGAAGGAAGGAAGGAAGGAAGGAAGAAAGAAAGAAAGAAAAAAAGAAAGAAAGAAGATGAGGCATTCCAAAGGTGGGTGTGGGGGAGAGGGCACTGCCCGTGTTGTCCTACACTTGATGTCATTGAACTGCCTACTTAACAATGGTAAGATAGACGGTTCAGTGGGTAAAGAACTTTAAATGCAAACATGAGGACACTAGTTCAAATCCCAGGCTCACATGAAGCTGAATGCAGTGATGCGTGTCTACACCCCCAGCACTGGGGAGGCAGAGGCAGGCAGATCTCTGAGTTCAAGGCCAGCCTGGTCTACACAGAGAGACCCGGTCTCGAAAATACAAAAAGAAAAACAGACAAACAAAAAATAGTAAGGTGGAGAGCAGCGACTGAAGATGACACCCAGTGTAGACCTCTGGCCTCCATACACACACACACACACACACATACACACACACACACACACACACACACACGTTCACACATACTGCATACATGCAAACACATCTACATACAAACATATACGCATACCACATGAACACACACCATATACATGCACACACACCATATATACAGAAACAAACAAATAAAAATAAAGACTAAAAAAATAAAAAAGTGAGATGATAAGTATTTTTTAATTTAAAGAAGACCAGAACTCAGGAGGCAGAGGCAGGTGGATCTCTGAGTCCCAGACCAGCCTGGTCTACAAAGAGAGTTCCAGGACAGTCAAGGCTACACAGAGAAACCTTGTATCGAAAAACCAAAAAAATAAAATTAAAAAATTAAAACAAAAATCTAGACCTGCCTGGTCTACAAGAGCTAGTTCCAGGACAGTTAGTACTGTTACACAGAGAAACCCCATGTCAAAAAAACCAAACAAAAACAAAAAACAAAACAAAAAAAGAGATCCCAATGCCTCTCTGAGGGTCTGGAGAGCAAATCTGTCTCTGGCAGGGCCCTGAGCGAGGTCCCTGAAGCCGCACCTGGCACCCCCCCACACACTCACACTCACACTCGCACTCAGAGCAGGCTTCTGTGAGAGCTCAGCAAGGATGCTGGACTCCAGAGCATCACCTTAGTGGCTGAGGCAGGGTGGGGGTTTGCGAGGGTGGAGATGTGCAGGGGTGGGGTGTGCAGGGGGGGTGGAGATGTGCAGGGGTGGGGTGTGCAGGGGGTGGGGATGTGCAGGAGTGAGGGTGTGCAGGGGGTGTGAAGATGTGCAGGTGGGGGTTGGGTTGGGGAGTGTGCGGAGGTGGGGTGTGCAGGGGTGAGGGTGAGCGGGGGATGGGGGGTGTACAGAAAGGTGGGGGTGTGCAGGGATGGGGATGTGAGAGGGTGGGGATGTGCAGGGGTAGGGGCGTGAGGGGGTGGGTGTGTGCAGGAGGGTGGGTGTGTGCAGGAGGGTGGGTGTGTGCAGGAGAGTAGATATGTGCAGGGGGATGGGTGTGCGCGGGAGGGTGGGGGTGGGCGGGGGTGGCTGTGGAGATGGAGGGTTTTTTTTTCCCCATTATATTTATGTGTACGTGCCGGCTTCTCTGTGTATGCATCACTGAATGTGCCATGCCCTCAGAGGAAGGCGCCAGAAGAGGTTAACATGACCCCGGGAACTGGAGTTACAGGAGGTTGAGCATCGCCATGTGGGTGCTGGGAACTGAACCTCCATGAAGGCAGCCAGTTCTCTCGCAGGCTACCCCATCTCGAGCTAGAGTTCTAACACAGACTTCAGGGGATCTTGCACAGGTCTCCAGAGGCCTCAGTTCCTTATCTTTTCAAGTGAGGGACCAGACTTCAGAACTTGCCCGGGCGTCTGAACTGCCTGGCTCCTGGCATGTCTCATTTGGCTGCCTCTAGACTTAAAACGTGGAAGCAATCTATTGGAAGGCCTAGCCTGAGGCTTCCTACATAAGTGTACGACCCTTCCCTGCCAGGGCTTCATATGCGGCTGAGTTTTCCCCGAATTGAACAAAAGGGTGTGGCCAACCTCAGTGACAGCTCAGCCAGGGTCTCATGGGGGGAGATTTCTCTGGAAACACCTGGGGGTTTTTTGGTCAGGGCTCTCTGCTCTCTTTTCTCAGGCTTCACTCTCACAGACTTTATAGACTAGATCAGGCAGGGAGATCCCCGCTGATACCCCACAATTTGACTTTACGCTGGAATTCCCAGGGGGATGGGAGGGAGTCCCCATCAGTTCCTGTACCTTGCTCTAGGGACTTCCCTCCAATAAGTGCCCTTCCAGCCCATCTCAAGACAGAAAATCAAAGAGCAAAACCAAAAATACCTTTACAGAGGCTGGGAAAGTGGCTTAGTCAATAAGAGCTTGCCACACAAGCCAGAGAACCTGAGTTCGACCCCCAGCACCCATAAAAGAGCCGGGTGTGGTGGAGCCTGTAATCCCAGCTCTGGGGAGGTGGACACAGGGGATCCCTGGAGCTCACTGTCCAGCTAGTCTAGCCAATGGGTGACTTTGTCTCAAGATATGTGGTGGAGAGCAACTAAGAAAGACATCTAGCACCCACCTCTGGCTCATACATACACGTTTATTCATTTTAGAAATTGTCCTTACTGAAGTTCTGTAATCCTTCCCAAACACTAAACAGAAAAGATAAAGACTGGCCTTGGACCCTCCTTACCTTCTCCTCTGTAATGCGATGGTCGATGGTCGCCGTAGGTGACTTTAACCAAGCATTTACTATGTGATGGACATACTACCACATTTAACCCTCACACCCACCCAAGGAGGCAGTGCTATTGAAAACCCACTTTAGAGAGAAGGGAGTGAAGGTGGAGCCCCCATGGCAGGATGGGAAAGCTGAGCACCTGTGGCTTGGAAACAGCACCTCCTCTCTCCTCAGCAGTTCTGCATGCTGTCCTGGGCAGCATGCAGCAGGCGTGGCTCCTTCTTCCTAAGGATCAAAGCACAGAGAGAAGAGACTGGAAACTTCTGTCTATTGTGAATGTATTTTAGAAACAATGCAAGCCTAAAGGTCAGGCCTGTGTCTACACACGAAGCTAACAGGCCATTTTCACCTGGCTCCCTCGTGACCACCAATGAGCTGATTCCATACATTGGTAGTGGTGGCCTCAGTCTGTCTTGGTGTTGCCTCTGCTCACAGTCTGTGGTTGTCACCAGTGTGTTGTCGTGAGGAGCCGTTTCCTGCCCTAAACATCCCCACCTTTTATACGCATCCTCCCTTGTGGGGATCCACACGTGTTTGAGATCCGCCATTACAAGATGGCGCTGAGAAGCGTGGTAAACAAGATAACAATTCTATTTTTGGCGCGAGTCTTGCCTTAGTTTGCCTAGCAACAGCTTTGCACCAATCCTAGCCTGACTAGTGTCCTGTTAGGGGGGAACATCTTTTCAACCTGCATATAAGCCGCCACTCCTCCCAGCTCGGGGCCCCTCACTTCCAGCTCTCCCTCAACCAAACAGGCTTCAATAAAGCATGATCAGAGAAGAATCCTCGTGTCGGTGGTCTTTCTTCCCCTGCTGGTCAGGGGCGCGCCACACTCCCTTCCCACAGATGCCCAAGGATTTGCTTGATGTCCACATAGTCAATGGCCTGTCTCACTGAATTCCCCTACAATGGTTCCCCCACCACACACACACCCATGAAGGGCATCTTGGTTGCTTCCAAATGCACCATTATGAATTAGGGCTTATTACTTTTGGTGGTTTGTTTTGTTATCAAAACAAGGTTTCTCTGTGTAGACCAGGCTGTCCTTGAACTCAGAGATCTGCCTGCCTCTGCCTCTGCCCTCTGCCCTCTGCCCTCTGCCCCTGCCCCTGCCCCTGCCCCTGCCTCTGCCTCTGCCTCCAGAGTGCTGGGACTAAAGGCTGTACCACCACCCAGCTGGAATTTTTTTTTTTTTTACTATTTTCTCTTCTAGATGCAGGAAGTAATAACACCAGATTGCTATAGATTAGGAAAATATAGAAGAGCCCAGAGGACAAAATTAAAATCTCCTACTTCTGAACTGCTTCAACTGTGGCTGAGGAGGAATGTGTGAAACTTCCTTCCTTCCTTCATTCATTCACTCACTCATTCATTCATACATACATACATGCATACATACTTACATACATGCATACATGCATGCATGCATGCATACATACATACGTTTGTTCCTCCTGTAACTGCTCATAGAGGGGCCACCACGTTCATGCACTGTCCAGAGCAGGGACCACTTCGAACACTATCTCCAGAGAGAGACTAGACAAACGAAAACCTAGTTACTCAATGAATTCTATGAAGAATGAAATAACATCTATTTATTGTGGCCTTTGACACCAGGCATTCCTGTAGGAACTCTGTGTCTATTGATGCAATTAACCCTCTCCAGGCCACTGGGAGTCGAGCTGATCTTTAGACTATTATAGATGGAGAAATTGAGCTCAGAGAAGTGAAACCACTGAGCTAAGGTCCCCACATTTAGAAGAGTAGGAAGCAGGATTTAAATTGAGGTCACAGGCCTGCACTTCAGCCCTGCTGTAAAGTCAGAGGTGGTCATTTAAGACTGAAGGAACCCCAGGCTTGCCTCTCTGTTGTCTGGCTCTCTGCTTTGCACGGTTCTGAGAAGCCCAGCTCCATTTTCTTCTTGGCTCCATCTAGTTCCTCAGCTGTGGACGAGGTAAGGGCAGGAGCTCCTACTGACTGGAGCCCTGTCCCCTTTAGTCTTAAGCCACAAAATCCGTCCTAATAAATGCCACTCTTTGGAGAAGCAGACTGGCCCGCCAAGCTGCACTCCTCTGGAGATGACTCCAGCAATGCGGGAAGTGGGAGGCTGGGTCTTGCCTGATTCTGCTTCAAAATCAGCACCAATAGCCACCACCCCCACCCCCCCGCCACAGAGCCACCATTGCCTCTTTGGCAAACAACATCACTAGTGCCCAAACTTGACAAGGACAGAGCCAGTGACAAGTCATCTTGCAGATTCTCTGGTAAACCATGGTGTACCCAACAGCAGTGTGGAACTGGATTGGCTCCTCTCTTCCACTGGCACCCACACAGGTCCTTGGTTTAACAAGCAAGGACCCTCCTCACAAGGGACTCCCATCCAGCTGCTTGCAGGAAGGGTGTCTCTGTGTCCTGCCAGGACCGTCTTCAAGTCAAATCGTCAAGAGGGAAAGGCAAGTGTCTGAATTCTGCACACCATCACAATTTCAAAGAGAGCAAGGACCCTGGGCTGAGAGTCCCAGCCCTGGCCTTGGTGCTGTGTCACCAAGTGCTTAGACTCTCTGGGCTGAACTATGGTCCCCTTAACTATAGACCTGGGCTGCTTGGAAGGGGTCAATATGTGGTCTATGCTAGGCGGTCAGCTCAGTGCCGAGAGCTAGAAAACCATCAGTAAAAAGTTACTATAGGGGCTAGTGACGTGGTTCAGTGGCTGGCAACGTGGCTTGGTGGATGAAGATGCTCGCTGCACAAGCTTGAATGCTCAAGTCCAATCCATATATATATATATATATATATATTTGCATCAACTCACACTAAAATAATGACAACAGTCGTCTCATACCCAAGAAGTCGAGGACTGTGACCGTGATTGTTCGGTCCACAGGGCTGGGTGTCTCAGCTAGACACTGGAGGGCTGCTAGTCCTCTATGGAACCCCGAAAGGCTGGTTCTGATATCGGGGAAGGAATCAGCTGCAGCAACACCAGAGAAGTTGCTCCTTGGAGCTCACTGACTGGCTTGTGCTGGCTGGTCTAATGGAGTGGGCCCTGGTTCAGTGAGAGAAGCTGTCTAAAAATGAAGCTGGAGAGCAAGAGAGGGAGACACTCGGCCTTGACCTCTGGCCTCCACATGCATGTGCACGCACACACACACACACACACACACACACACACATACACACACTAAATTAAACGTGTTTTAAAAAACATTACATCTATGCTAAGGGATCAGTGCAAAATCAGAATGAGAAAAAGCAGGTGAATGGTTGCCAGGCAATTTTTCAGCTGTGTTTTCTGAACTGATGGCGACTTGGTCCCTGAGTTCAAGGTTGCCCTGTTCATGACCATCACACATGGGGGGGGGGGGGGGCTAGGTGACTCCTTAAGTCCACAGAGCCAGAACCCTCACTAACAGCACATCCAGGTGCACCCAAGGCAAGAGCATGCCCAGGTGTGTGGGTGCAGTCCTCATAGGCGCCAAAGGTGGCCAGAACCAGAGATCTGAACTCTGCCCCTGTGTCATGCGAGGGATGGATGGAGTGGTGACCTCTCCCTGCGGTGGGGGCAGAGCAAAACGCAAGATTTCAGAATTGCTTGCTCTCTCTGCAACTGGTGTAACACGTGAGGCCCGAGGCGGGTGGCTTTTAGCAGCTCCCCACTTAGGGTTTAAAATAACTTCAGGTTCCAAAAAAAAAAGAAGAAGAAGAAAGGAAAAAGGAAAGTTAAGACGAAAGAAAAGGGAACTCCCACTGCCACCCACACAGTCCACCAAGAATGCAGGGCTCTGCTCTCTGCCCACCCCCGCCCACTGTAGCTCTCTCCAAATAATGATGGGAGAGACACTCTGAGAGTAAGGAAGAAGTGGTTCCCAGAGCGGAAGGACCCTGGAGATCTTCCTCTTTAAACTGTTCCCTTAAACAAGGCTCAGAGAGGGCAAGAAGCTAGTCCAATGCAACCCAGCCACTTAGGGGCAAAAGCAGTTCAGGAATGGTGGAGGCAAAAGAGTCGCAGACTTCAGCCTACTCCAGCTTCAAACCTGAACACACAGAAGATGGTTCGCAGAGACACACTAGGACCCCTGGGCTTAGTTAGTCTCTACCCATGGAACAGAGCCCAACTTTTTCATGCAAAGCTATGGCGCCTATGTGCACACCTGGTGTGCACACCTGAGTTACAGAGCTTCACACTGCTGCACAGAAAGCCACCACCTGGCTAGGGGCATGTGTGACTGTGTAAGCATCCTGGTAGGACTGAAGAGTCCCTTTATGCTACAGGACAAGTGCCTCCCGTGGGTTATGGAGACAATGGGCCCCAAGAAATTGGAACTCCCCCAAGTATCTCATGCAGGAGAAGGTGCCAGCTGGTGGGGGAGGGGCTGTCTCCTGGAAAGAGAATTCACAAGTCTGAAAACTTGCCAGACCACCTGGCAGGACAGACTAGAACCAACAGTGCTGTGTCCGTGGTGGGTGGAGCCAGATCTTGACCAGCGCAATGAACTCTGCAGATTCTTGCTCACTGCTTAAACCTGAACATCAACAGACCCCAAGGATGGACTTGTGGCAGGGGGGAAGGTCACCGGACTTCTTTATCTTTTCCGTTGTCCAGTGAGCCACACTGAATAAACCTCCTTTCCCTGCCTTTCACTCTAAGCTGTCTCTTTGACTGGTTTGTTGAGGGCGGGCAGTAGCCCTGACCCTGCAACTGTGGTGACCACAGTGTGTCCCTCTTCTCTTAGTCCAGCTCCCAGGAAAAAATATGGCAGGCAAAATAATCACGGCAACCAACAGTGGTTGTCAGGAGACAAGGGACATCAAGGAATGCTGGGAACTGGGGACACTAAGGCATATAGGAACTATGAGAAACTGTAGGACCTAAACCCTCCCACACAGCAGTGTAGAAGGCCGCAACCACACTCTCCACTATAGATGGTGCTGCACCGCCAGGTGAGCTAGAAAGCTCACACGTGTTGGTAACTTTCCACTACTCCCAAGGTATCACCTGGGACTGGGAGCAGTTGACCAATCCAAGAGTGACACGTCCGAAGCTAGGACTGTTTCCTATATAAGGGATGGCTTCCTTCATATCAGGGTCTCCGCCATGTGGCTTATGCTCTAGCTCCCAAGAGACATAAAGCTTTTCTGCAGAAGAATCCTGTGTCCCGCGTGGTTCTTGCAGGCGAGACGGTAGCGCGGGGCACAGCAGCCCCCAGCCAGCCCCGTCCCAGGGCCTGTTCCCCACACACCGAGGCTGTTACCTGGTGAGCTCCAATCACACAGCCTGACTGGCAGGCATTGCTGCCCATTCACTTAGTGCTGTTCCTCAGACAAGAGGGGTCTGGGGTGAAAACAGTTGTCTGCCTCGTTAGTAGCTGAACAGGATTCAAACCCAGGCCTTTCAAAAAATGCCTCCAGTTGTAGCAAGGCTGCCTGGACCACAGAGCTTATCCCTGAGCTTTTATTCATCAATCTCTTTAGTGTGACCAAAGCCTTCCAAAGATCTCACAGAAGCAGCTTGAGGTTGGAGAGGACACAGTTCATCACAGCCAAAAGGAAGCTGGCCAGGAAGTACTGAAGGGCCTGGAAACACACCTGGCTTTTGACCTCTAACTCCTACCGCTATGGCCACACATCTGCCTGTCAGGTCTCACCACCCCTCTCCCCAAACAGTCCTACTCAAAGGGACAAACAGGAACCATGGGGACATTCCAATTCAAATCATAATATGGCCCCCTACCCATTCTTTAGGATGTCAGAAAGAGTGTGTGTGTGTGTATACATGTGTGTGCATATGTGTGTGTGCACACACATGCAGGAGGACAGGGTAGTGTGTGTCTGGGGTGAAGGAGCATGTTCATTATGCCAGACTTTTGTTAGGTGCTCTGGGAGACCTGACTGGGAGGGAAAGACCCTCTTCTCACTCTGCCACTATAGTTTAGCCAAAGAAATCAGGAGCTCCCTTGAGGCTGTCAGAGGACAAAGCAGGCTGTGATGGTTAAAGTGCAGCCAGTGGCAGGAAGTGTCATTGTCTGTTCTTCTAAACTGGGGACCCAAGACAAGTTCAGGCATCACTGTGTCTCTGCACAGGCTCTGGGGAGCCACAGTCTTAGAAAGTGGGTGGATACGGGAAAGATGCCTAATGCCATGCTCACCAGAGACATGGGGAGAGTTAGTACACAATTGGGGTTTCATCTAGACTGAGGGGTCAAGGAGGGCCTTGTGATCAGGGGACAAAACCTGAGGCTGAGTGTGAAGTAGATGAGAAACGAGGAAATCTAGGTCAACAAAAAAGGGACAACCAATGAGAGACCTTTGGGGCTGGGATGGAGAACTGAGCATCCCAGGAAGGGACAGCGGAGAGCTGAGCATCCCAGGAAGGGACAGCGGAGAGCTGAGCATCCCAGGAAGGGACAGCGGAGAGCTGAGCATCCCAGGAAGGGACAGCGGAGAGCTGAGCATCCCAGGAAGGGACAGCGGAGAGCTGAGCATCCCAGGAAGGGACAGCGGAGAGCTGAGCATCCCAGGAAGGGACAGCGGAGAGCTGAGCATCCCAGGAAGGGACAGCGGAGAGCTGAGCATCCCAGGAAGGGACAGCGGAGAGCTGAGCATCCCAGGAAGGGACAGCGGAGAGCTGAGCATCCCAGGAAGGGACAGCGGAGAGCTGAGCATCCCAGGAAGGGACAGCGGAGAGCTGAGCATCCCAGGAAGGGACAGCAGAGAGCTGAGCATCCCAGGAACGGACAGCGGAGAGCTGAGCATCCCAGGAAGACAACGGAGAGCTGATCATCCCAGGAAGACAACGGAGAGCTGAGCATCCCAGGAAGACAACGGAGAGCTGAGCATCCCAGGAAGACAGCGGAGAGCTGAGCATCCCAGGACGATAGCGGAGAGCTGAGCATCCCAGGAAGGGACAGCGGAGAGCTGAGCATCCCAGGAAGGGACAGCGGAGAGCTGAGCATCCCAGGAAGACAACGGAGAGCTGATCATCCCAGTAAGACAACAGAGAGCTGAGCATCCCAGAAAGACAATGGAGAGCTGAGCATCCCAGGAAGACAACGGAGAGCTGAGCATCCCAGGAAGACAGTGGAGAGCTGAGCATCCCAGGAAGGGACAGCGGAGAGCTGAGCATCCCAGGATGGGACAGTGGAGAGCTGAGCATCCCAGGAAGGGACCAGGAGGAAGCCAGGCAGCAGGCCGGGGCTTGAACTTCAGAGTTGATAGAAAGTTGGTAAGAGGGCAAAGGCAGAATGCTGACCACAGCTAGTGGCCAGGGGCATGGCACATTTATGTGACCACAGGAAGGCAGTTTCATTCCAATACAGAAGGGTGACATCACTGGGTTTAGTTACAGTTGTACACCTGCAATCCCAGCGTTTGAGAGGTGGGTGCTAAAGGATTAGGAAATTGAAGTCACCCTGGGTTACACAGCATATTTGAGGCTAGCCTGAGCTATGTGAAACTCTAAAACACAAAAAGAAAAAGTGAAAGGCCACATCCCCAGACAGGACAGAAGCTGTCCTAGTGAGAGAGACTTGTGCTATGGAACATAATGGACCCCAAAGAATTAAAATTGTCCCTGGAACCCATGCCTGGGGAGGGGAGCTGACAGGCTCATGTCACCTAAAGAGGACAGGGCACTTGTCTCCCTCCCAGGAAGAGATTCCACACAGTTCTGACAGCTTAAACTACCTTGCAGTGATGAGAGGGACCAACCTTGGTTATGGAGCCTTCCACCTTCTGCTTAAACCTAAACTTGATGCCAAACCAGAAGACGGTCTTGGGGTGGGGCGAGTTCCTGGACCTCTTTATTTGCTGCTCTTCCAAACACGGCCTCACTAAACACAGCTGTTTCATTTGTTTTTTGTTTTGATTTTGATTTTTACTCATTTGTCTCTTTAAATGATGAGTTGAGCATGGTGGTTGAACCTAGCTTGTTGAATCTGCCAGGGCCCAAGATTGGAGAGCAACCAAGAGTCAGGGCAGTAATCCGCTCTGGGGCAGGACGAGGGCAGCCCCAGTGTCAGTCATATGAAGACTCTAGAGCCACTAAGTCTGCTCAGGTGTGCAACTGGGAATTCCAAGTCTGACAGCTGGGTATGCATGGGGATTCACTTCTGCCATTCCAGCTCCTGAAAGGTGTGAAGAATGGTGTGTGGGGACACATGCGGCGGCCCCTCCCTCCCACAGATGCCCTGCTGAGACACTAGGAGTCCCCAGCTAATTGATTTTCCTGAGCCAGGGCCTCTCACCTAGGAAGTGACTTACATCAAAGGGGTATTGGTGGCCACACATGTGACTCCCACCCCCTCCCCTGCCTCCTTCCTGGGAATCAGAGAGCCTGGCAACAGCTTGTGCTGTGACCATGTGACCAGCCCCCAAAGGTACTTCTGCCACAGTGTCTGATTCCGCTCTTCAGAGTCCTCCATGTCTCTGGTGCTGGGGACTTAAACGCTTCTCCTTGGAGCCCCCCCATGTTGTTGCCTCTCAGTCTGTGTGTCCAGGGCATTCTACTGCTAATGAACCCCTTACACCCCACCAATTCACCTGTAAGAAGAAAGAGACAGAGAGTCAGACAGACTCTGTCTCAACAGGCTGAGACTGCTTTATTGGAGTGGCGAGGGGCCCCAACCTTTCGGTAGAATGGCGGTTGAGACATTTAATGGGGCCTAGGGACATGTATGTATACATAGGGAGCTACCAGAACATTACAGCTACTTTTTTGCAATTTGCCTGGAAGCAGGATGAGTTGTTTTGATACCAGGGCGAGCATATTGTTTCTGTAGGTAAAACAGACCTGTAAGCCTGGGGGCCCAGCAATTCTTCATGTCTGGGAACTATTGCCCAGCTCAGCCTGACTCAATCCCAGCACATGTCAGTGTCCCTCTTGAATGCCCACCCAAAACCTTCCAGAAGGCTGAGGCAGGAAGATTGCTGAAAGCTCCAGGACTGGTGGTGGAGTCCGGTGCGAGAGCATTTGCTTTTCCAGAATCCTCCGCGGGATCTGTAATCATGCAGCCCGAGAGCCCCTAACCACATAGCAGAGTTCCATGTCAGGATGCAAGGCAGCAGAAGGAGGGGAGGGTGGGCATCACAGGCCACAGATAAACTAGAACTTTAAGGGTGATGAAGCCTGGGGCCCTGGAGGACAGGGGCACTGGGGAAGTGCTCCTCCTTCAGACAAGGAGCTGAGGAACAGCAAAGATGGCCGATGCCCTAGTCCTTCTGTGCCTTCTCACCTCAAGGGACTACAGTGAGTGATTTGGGACTCCTTTCTACACACACTCACGCACACACACACGTTTGGGGAGGAAGAACTGGCAGATGGAGGCGACAGATTCAGTAATCTTATCCCTTCCCCCGAGGAAGGACACCCCTAACTGGGCAAAACGTCCGCTGGTTGCTATAGAGACTAAGGTTGGAACCTGTGTCCTCAGGTGGGCAGGATGGCCTCTGGAGAACGTGAGTCAGACTGTGGGATCCATCCTGCAGAGGACAGACTGGAACTCAAGGCAGCTTGAGAGACGGTTGTGACTGCCAGGGGCTTCTCACTAAGCCAGCTTCCCCCAGGCACCCAGAGGAATAGGGTCTGCCTTGTTTTCTTCTTTCTCCCCTCCTGGCTGATTGTCAGTGGGGGTCTGCTCGGTGGGAGTGGTGGGTGAGCTGCAGCCTGGGAGGAAGCAGGTCTCCCACCAGACCTGAGTCTTTAACTTTTTGTTGGAAATTGTGTCCTCAGGCTAAGTGCTGAGCACTGCTTAGGGAGCACTCATTAAACGGCTCCACAGTGGACTAAGTACCCCTAGGAGGTCTAGAAAGGAAGGTACTGTCTTTTCTAGAAAGAATCTATATGAAAGGCATGCCCCCGCCCCGCCCCACCATCTCTGTGAGTTCAAGGCCAGCCTGGTCTCTACAGAGCGAGTTCCAGGACAGACTCCAAAGCTACAGAGAAACCTTGTATCAAAAAAACCAAAAAAAAAAAAAAAAAAAAAAGGACCTGTATTCTGCCCAGCAGTGCTGGTGCATGCCTTTAATCCCAGCACTAGGGAAGCAAAGGCAGGCAGATCTCTGTGAATTTGAGACCAGCTCAGTCTACAAAGTTACAAGACAACCAGAACTATTACACAAAGAAACACTGTCTCACAAAAATAAATGAAGGAAGAAAGAAAGAAAAGAAAAGAAACAAAAAACGAAAAAAAAATTGAAGAATCTACTCCAAAGCTGGAGCTTGCTCCTCTCCCACCCACAGAGCTCACAGATATGGACAGACGGTCCTGCTAGGCAGATTGCTGGGGAATCCTTGTCTCTGCTTTCTATTTCTGATACTGGAATTACAGGGAAGCCACCATGCCCATCGGTGTAATGGGTTTTGGGGTGTGAAGTCCAGTCCTCTGCTTGAGTGGCAAGTGATCTGCTAGGCCGTCTCCTCAGACCTTGTGCCTCGCAACAGTCTTGTGCAGTCTAGCCTGCCTCGCACCTGACCCTTTCTGAAGCGCACATCTAACCACTTCACTCTTCTGCTCTGCACCCTGACTCCCTCCCTGAGCCAAAGTCTTCCCTGAGGCTTTGAGGGTCCTACCCCAGTGGGTCCTGTCTGGCCAGGCCTCCCACAGTCTCCCCCTCATCACTCTCTTACAGCCTGGGGTTCTCCTAGATTCACAGCCTGGCATAGCCAGAGCCTTGAGTTGTTTCCTAATAAAATGGGAATATCTCAGTTCTTGTCTGCCCACATACCCCGCATTCCCAAGTTGTCTAACAACTGAGCAACACCTTCCTGTCCACCTTGTCTTCTGGGAAGTGTTAACCCACTTCAGATCTACAGGTAGACATGTGACCAAGCCTGGCCAATGAGAACACAGAGCAAGAAACATTCTGAATGGCTTGGCATTTGGTTCAAGGAAGGCCTGAGCTGTCACTGGGATTATTAGGAGAAAAAGATTATCTGGAGCCAGGGATATGGTTCAGTGGGTAGAGTGCCTGGGTTCAATCCACAGCACCACATAGAATGGACCTGGTACACACTTGTAATCTCAGCAGGGAGATGGTAAAGAAGTACAAGGTTGCTGGGCGGTAGAGGAGCAGGATTTTAATCCAGCACTCAGGAGGCAGAGGCAGGCAGATCTCTATGAGTTCGAGGCCACCCTGGTCTACAAGAGCTAGTTCCAGGACAGGCTCCAAAGCTGTCTCAAAAAATCTAAAAAAAGGAGAAGAAGAAGAGGAGGAGGAGGAGGAAGAAGAAGAAGAAGAAGAAGAAGAAGGAGAAGAAGAAGAGGAGGAGGAGGAAGAGGAGGAGGAGGAGGAGGAGGAGGAAGAAGAAGAAGAAGAAGAAGAAGAAGAAGAAGAAGAAGAAGAAGAAGAAGAAGAAGAAGAAGAAGAAGAAGAAGAAGAAAAGTTGTCCAAGGTCACCCTTGGCTATATATTGAGTTTGAGGCTAGCTTGGGCTACATGAGACCCTATCTCAAAATAATAACAATAAACAATAAATAAAAGACTCTAAGCTGGGAGTACTGAAGAGTAATGAAAGCCTTGAGCCACATTGGAAACACCTTGGGTGAAGCCAGAGCCAGGGATGAAGAAATGGAACCTTCACAACAGCTTTGAGGCCCTTGATTCAGCTGTGCCTGAATCCCACCGGACTTTTCTGTTGCCTGCCTATTATTTATGTGTGTGCATACATACACATGAGCACACACACACAGGACACAGTGCACATATTGGGGTCTGAAGACAACTTGTGGGAGTCAATCCTCTCCTTTCACCCTTTAGGTCCCAGGGATCACACTCAGGTCGTTGGGCTTGGTAGCAAACACCTTCACCTCCAAGGTTCTGGGTTCAGTCTTTTGAAACCAGAAGAACCCTGTCCAGGGCTTCCCAGCAAGGGTTACATTAGACCATGAACTGAGAAGTATTTAGTAGGAAGCACTCCCCCCAAATGGAAGTCATTATTATTAATATTTTATGATTTCATCTTTCACACGCAGATTCAAATCTGTTTCCACTTTTAAAATGTTTACTTATGGAAAAAAGAGAGTGGGACATTCATGTGACCGGGGTTGATGCTCACTTGATGACAGCGTGACCACGCAGGTTATTTAAATACTGAAGTGCTTCTGTGAAGGTTGATTCTGATGCTCAACTCAGCTCTGTTCTAACCCTGTCTGCCTCTCTGCTCTCCAAGATGTGCTCATCCAATGAGAAAATGACTAAAGGGTTTTACCACAGGGCCCCACAGAGTCTCCTGGACTCCCTATTCATGCGGCTTGTGTGTGTGTGTGTGTGTGTGTGTGTGTGTATGTACACCATCACATGTGCATGCAGACCTATGTGTTTAAAAGTGCACAATGCACATAGAAACCAGAGTTTGATCTCTTTCTCAGCTGCTCTCCACCTTATTTTTTGAGGCAGGATCTCTTACTGAACCTGGAGCTCCTGAGTCAGCTAGACTTCTTGTCTGTTGTGGAATACTAGTTTAACTAGGCAAAAAAAAATTGTTACATATTTATTAATATTCCATAATTTGTTGTAGAATATTATCTTAAGTTGTGTTACTTTTGTTTATGCCGTGGAACATTTGTTTAATGATGTAATGATGTATTGCTGCAGAGGCCCTAAAATGTGAGCCTATTGCCCCCTTGTCTGATGATCAGAGAGTTTGGAAGTTGCTCAAATGGTTGACAAGTGTAACTATACGTCTTGACACAGGATGTGATTACTTGGTTTTTTGACACTAAAATGGTTCATACAAGTCCGTCCTGACAGATGATCAGGATATGCAAACATACTTCTGTTCCTCCTTTTGTAATATGAGATTACCTGGGAATGTCTGCCTTCAGGATACTTGGTCTGGGGTGGCTTCACTGCCTAAACAACAGAATGCTAATGACTTGATGTCTCAAAGTGTTAAAGCAATTAACTGTTCAAGCTGTCCTAGAGGGCGATTTTCAGTATTCACTTAAACTCCCTCCCATACTATTCTTTATTTTCTGTTTTGTTAATTTTAAACTCGTCTTTGTATTTTTACTTATATTTCTGATTCCCACATTCCTACTTTGGCAAGAGGTGTTTTTGTTGAGGCTGGTCCCTGATATATTGCTTTTGTTTATGCTGCATTTGTTTAACTCTGCAAAGCTGTGATTCTTTGCCTGTCTAAAACACCTGATGGTCTAATAAAAAACCTGAATGACCAGGGAGGCAGAGGCAGGCAGATCTCTGTGAGTTCAAGGCTAGCCTGGTCTACAGAGTGAGTTCCAAGACAGCCAGAGACACACAGAGAAACCCTGTCTTGAAAAACAAACAAACTAAACAAAAGCTGAATGGCCAATAGAAAGAATAGGTGGAGCCAGCAGGCAGAGAGTATGAATAGAAGGACAACCTGGAGAAAGAGGAGCAAGAGAACAAGGAGAGGAGGACTTCGGGCTCCAGCCACCCAGCTACACAAGACCTGGAATAAGAGTGAAAGTAAGATATACAGAAGTAAGAGAAAGATAAAAGCCCAGAGACAAAAGGTAATTTAAGATAAGAAAAGCTGGCTAAAAACTAGTCAAGCTAGGGCCGGGTGTTCATAAGAAAGAATGAACCTCCATGTCATGATTTGAGACCTGGGTGACAGGCTCCTCCAAAAGACAAAAGACCAAGGAATCAAAGAGTAAAAAACACTAACAGCATTTGCTTATGCTGTGGAATATTACTTTAGCTGTGTCAAGGTGTGTTACATTTGTTTATGCTGTATTTGGAGTTAACAGTTTAAGAATGTGTGTCTAAATATGTAAAGATACTTTGGATTTGTTTCACCTTGCCTGCCTAAGGCCCCTGATTGGTTTAATAGAAAGCTGAACAGCCAATAGCTAGGCAGAGGATGGACAGGTGGGGCTGGAAGGCTGAGAGAATAAGTAGGAGGAGAAATCTTGGCTCAAGAAGAACAAGAGAAGGAGAGAGAACAGAACCAGGGAGACGCCCAGGGCTAGAAGTCAGGCAGCCGCCAGACAGACAGACACAGAGACAGCAAGAAAGCAAGAAAAAGTTAAAAACCCCAAGGCAAAACGTAGACAAAGAGAAACAGGTTAATTTAAGTTAAAAGAGCTAACCAGCTAGAAACAAGCTGATTTGTGGCTGAACAATCAAAACTAATCAGTCTCTGTGTCATGATTTGGGAGCTGGTTGGCGCCACAAAAGAAAAGGCCTGGTATACCTGCCCAGTGAGCTCCAGGGACCCCCCTGTCTCCACCTCTCAAGTATTGGAATTACAGGCTGATGTCACATTCTGCTCTTCTATATGGATTCTAGGGTAGAAACCCCAGTCCTTGTGCTGTGTGGCAAGGGTTTTGCTGACTGGTCTGTCTCCCTAGCCCCGGAGGAGTGTTCTGGGCTCTTGACTCCTCTGCCTGAGTGCATTTATATAGAAACCCTGGACTATCATCTCCTGCCTGACACAGACCCCTGTCATCTACTGTGTGACTCTCCTCAGCCCCTGCCTGCCACAGACCCCTGTCTACTGTGGGACTCTCTCTCCCTTGCTGACCTTTGAAGATACCAGGGGTGATGGTGTACAGTGGGGACAGAGCCACGTCCTCACCATGTCCAGCCCCAAGGCCCTCGTGTCTAAGTCATGATCACCGAGTCATTCAGAGTCGTGATCTGATACTCTGTTTTGCTGCCCACTGGCTGGCTGCCCTCGTCATGATGGGACATGTGGTCTGCCTTTGTTCAGCTTTCTGAATTTTAGAAACTCACTCTGTTGCAAATTGAATTCCCATGTGGTGCCCATCTTGGGGTAATAAGGGACGGATTTCCTCTCTCCTTCGAACTTTGGTTTTGTGCTTCCCAGGCAAAGTGACCCTCAGTCTGGAAGGGTTTTCTTCCGTCAGTCTTTGAAATGAGAAGCTAAGGGCTTGATTGTATAATGTAATTGTTCAATAAATTATTTATTTTAACTCTAAGTCTATAAAGGGCTTAAATGGGTTATAAAATATATATACAAGGAAAAATCGATGTGTGGGAGAAGTTAAAATGTGGAGGAGGAGAGCTGGGAGGTATTGTGTTGGGCGGAAGCTAAGAGAGTCCAGAAAGAATAGTAGCCACAACATCACAGATGTGTGTTTTCCTCTTGCATGTGTTAAATCTGGAGGGAAAAAGCCCAGCAGTGCCACAAAATCGAGGACCAAATCAAGTCCTTCTATACCCTGTTCCATTTTTCTCAGAAAGTGACATCCACTGTTACATCTTCCTCGTACACCAACAAGACTGCAGCTGCTCCAGCAATTGCAGCTACTTTTCAGGCAGCAAGGGGAAGAAAAAGAAAAACCCTTACCACCCATTTTTTTATTTTATTTGCTTCATTTTGTTTTTTGTTTTTAAGGAGCATCTTGAATGTGTCAGCCACAAACCTCAATGTATGTGTATACATATAATTGCTCAGAATTTGTCTTAATTGCAAAGGGGGGATAGATACTGAGATGGAGCCAGGGTCTCTAAGCAGGTTCACAAAACTGTCTACCCTAGGGACCTTTAAGGTGTCTGGCTGCCAGTGATCGAATGCTAACAAGAAAAGCAAATCCATTCTCATTTCCCCAAGGCAGGTGCTGGGAAGGAAACTGCCCCTGAGGTTGAGTGAGGAAGCCCTGGCACCAGTGGATGACATTCACTCAGCATGTCTGCAATTATGGGTGACGTTATACTGGGATTTCCTTCAAAAATTCAGCTCAAGGGAGTGGTGGGATTGTAGCTAAAAGCAGATGGGCAGTGGCGGCCGCTAGACTGAGTGAGGGAGACAGGGTCTGCCTGGCCCTTGCCTTCATTTTGCTGTATGTTTAATTTTTTTCTACAATAAAGAAGTTCAATTATGCAGTAATTTCTTTGCTTTTAAAATGTTCCTTTCCATAAACTTGCAGTTTCTGTTGTAATTATGCCCTCATATTTTAAGCCTTTTAAAAATCTGCTTTCCTTATTTATTGATGGATGTTTAACTTGTACCCTGAGATGCCACATACACCTTAAGTCCGCTCTTTCAAAGAGCATCGCCTGATGGTTTGCTGTTGCGTGACCATCCCCACATCCAATTTTAGAGCCTGTCCAAATGCCCTGTAGGCCCACCCCCTGCGGCTCTCTGTCCACTCCCACTTCCCCATCCATACTCATCTGGAACCTCTTTGTCTCTGTGTGTCTGTGTACATGTCTCTCTCTCCCTATGTCTCTCTGTCTCTTTGTGTGTCTGTCTGTTTCTCTCGTTGTCTCTCTCTCTCTCTCCCCCACCTCACTGAGCATTATTCTCTTGGTAGAGTTCTAGAAACCCTGCCTTTTGCTACAGCCTCATTCCTTCCTTAACCTAATGCCTTTAAGGTTCAATGCATTGCCTAGTAAGTCAGCTTCTTGCCTCTCACACGGTATCCATATTTTTACTGTTTTGCCACTAAGTGATGGATGTGTGGGTGGCTTTTAACTGGGGGCTATAGTATGTAAGACCACAAACCTCCATGGATGGGCAAGTGCCCATCCATGTGTACATGGATGCACATGTGTAGAGACAGAGATTAATGGTATGTGTATTCTTTTGAGATAGTCTCTCTATGATATAGCTCTGGCTGTCCTGGAACTCACTATGTAGACTGGGCTGGCCTTGAACTCACAGAGCTCCATCTGCCTCCTGAGAGCTGGGATTAAAAGTTAGTAAATGTCTGCTGTTGTTGTCACTGGTTTTGTTTTTTTGTTTGTTTGGTTGGTTTTGGTTTTGAATTTTTTGAGGCAGGGTTTCTCTGTGTAGCCCTGGCCATCATGGAATTCATTGTGTAGAACAAACTGACTTGAACTCACAAAGATCTGCCTGCCTCAGCCTCCAAAGTGCTGGGATTAAAGTCATGCACTACCACCAAACAGCCTAGTAACTGTTTTTTATACTGCACAGCTTCTCTGAACATTTGCTGTGTTTATAAATCCCATAGGTCTCTGAAGCCAGGCGGTAGTGGCGCATGCCTTTAATCCCAGCACTCAGGAGGCAGAGGCAGGTGGAGCTCTGTGAGTTCAAAGCCAGCCTAGTCTACAAAGTGAGTTCTAGGATAGGCTCCAAAGTCACACAAAGAAATCCTATCTGGGAAAAAACAAACAAACAAACAAACAAAAACAACAAAACAAAACAAAACAAAAAGAATGGATGAAAAAGAAAAAAGAGAAAGAAAGAAAGAAAGAAAGAAAGAAAGAAAGAAAGAAAGAAAGAAAGAAAGAAAGAAAGAAAGAAAGAACTCACTGGGTTTTTGTTTGTTGGTTATGAAGTCCCGTTAGATGCTGGCAGTTCCTATAAGCCAGCTGTGAAACCTTCTTATGCAAAAAGATTTCAAGTCGCCAGATGCAGAATGACCACATCATTTACCACCCAAAGTAGGAGGGATGAGCTCTGTGGGCGTTGCCATTGGTAACTGTGCTGGAGTAGCATTCATGAGGCCCAGCTGCCCCGATTGTGGACCTGGACCAAAGGCCTCTGCGTGTGTTCTCAGTCCAGCTGTGTTTTACTCTCAGGTCCGTTTTCACCAGTTGGTCTATCTCAGGCAAATCACTCGACTCTCCCTGTGCCTTTGTTACCTCATCTATAAAATGGAGACAGGGCAGGAGAGATGGCTCAGTAGCTTAAGAGCGCTCACTGCTCTCCCAGAGGACCTGGGTTCTGGTCCCAGCACCAACACAGGGCAGCTTGCAACTGCCTGTAAATGCAGCTCTAGGGGATCCAACGTCCTCTTTTGGCCTCCACAGGTACACGTACTCATGTGACACAAAGACAACACACATAAACAAAAATAAATACGATGGAGTTAACTATAATAATACTTCCTATTAGAATTTGAGTCTGGACCACACACAGAGACACACACAGAGAGACACAGAGGCTCGTGTGTTTGAATACCTAGTAACCAACTGGTGGCACTGTTTTGGGAGGTTGCAGGACCTTTTTGACAGCCTCTGGTCTAGCTCTCTCTGCTTCCAGATCCCCTAGCATGTAAAAACCACACACAGCATGGTCCTACAACGGTGAATGGCCAGTGGGGGTCAAAGTAAGCCTCTCCTTCTCCAGGCTGCTCAGGTCAGGTATTCATTCTGCCGCAGTGACAAGGGATGCTGGTGTGGCTCCCTTAGGGTTTCAGGAGAGTAAATGACCTGCAAGATGATGGGTGGGGGTGAGCAGCTCCATGGTGATGCTCTTGTCTAGTGTGCACAAGGCCTGGCGTTGGCTCCCTGAAAACGTAACGGAATCAAACCCAGACATCATAGTCAGGAACCTGTCTGTATTCATTTTCATCGTGACTGCCATAGCCCATCTGCACCCTGTGGATACAACCCTCGGAGGGGCATGGTGCGTCTCCTCACCCGTGCATGGTAAATATTTCTACAATAAATACTTGGTACTTAAGGAATGTGTGAGCAGAGAGAAAGCCATGAGTGTGGGAAGGCTTTTGCTTAGGAACGCAGGCTAAGGACACTGAATGCTGCTGAGACCATCGAGCTGCTGGAATGCTCTTCCCTGCTGGGGGGATACAGAGCCCTAAGCACACTGAAGAAGCCTGTTTGGAAGCCTCTTACAAAATGAAGCATACCTGCACCACCCCACTCAGCCAGCATCATACTCTTTGGTTTGATATTTGCTTCCAAAATGAAAGAGGCAAGTCCATACGATGACCTGGACTGCAGATCAATCTTTTTAGCAACTTCATTCTTCATTGCCCAAAACGTATACACAACCAAGATGTCCTTCCATAGATGAGTGGAAATAGATACCAGCATCCGCTCAGAGGGCTATTATTCAGCAGGAAGATAAGAAAAAGCAAAAGAGCCTGGTGGTGGTGGCGCATGCCTTTAATCCCAGCACTCAGGAGGCAAAGGCAAGCGAATCTCTGGGGGTTTGAAGCCAGCCTGGTCTACAAGAGTTAGTTCCAGGACAGGCTCCAAAGCTACAGAGAAACTCTGTCTTGAAAAACCAAGAAGAAGAAGGAGGAGAAGGAGGAGGAGGAGGAGGAGGAGGAGGAGGAGGAGGAGGAGGAGGAGGAGGAGGAGGAGAAGAAGAAGAAGAAGAAGAAGAAGAAGAAGAAGAAGAAGAAGAAGAAGAAGAAGAAGAAGAAGAAGAAGAAGAAGAAGAAGGCAAAAGCTATTGGCCCATGCACCCATGCAGAGACCTAGATGCCTGTTGCCAAGTGGAAGCCTTTTGCTGAAAAGCGGCAAGCTGTACAGCCCCAAGCATGTGACAGTCTGGAAACAGCATGGAGGCCGGTGAGATGGCTCAGGAGGTAAACAGCACTTGGCATGCAAGCCTGATGACCTGGCTCAGATCCCTGGAGCCTCTGTAAAAAGCCAGAGATGGTGGCACGCAGCTGTAATTCTAGTTTCCAGAGAGATGGGAGACAGATGGGAACTAGCTGAAGGGAGAGGGCCTGCTAGCCTGGAGCACCCTGCACAGTGGCAGAAGCAAGAAGGACCCTAACTCTCCAGAGAGCAGTCCTATGGCCCTCATGAACTCTTGGATTGATCTGCATACATCCACACACACATGCACACATAAATACATGCATGCAAACCCACACACTAATGCACACATGAGCCACAGTTTTCTGAAAATACCAAACGCTATGACAAATGGACAGATCAAGCCGGGGTGTGGTGGAGCAGGTGGATCTCTGAGTTTGAGGCCAACCCGGTCTACAGGGCAAGTTCCAGGACAGCCAGAGCTACACAGAGAAACCCTGTCTCAAAAAAACCAAAGCAAACAAAAGCAATAACAAAAAAAGAATAAACAAGCCGGGTGGTGGTGGTACATGCCTTTAGTACAACACTTGGGGAGCAGAGACAGGTGGATCTTTGAGTTCGAGGTCAGCCAGGTCTACAGAGTGAGTTCCAGGACAGCTAAGACTACACAAGGAAACCCTGCCTTGGGAAAAACACTCCCCCCACCAAAAAAAGAACAAACAGATCAGCAGTTGCCAGGGTTGAAGGAGAACCCTAGGGGTGTGGAGGGCTCTGAAGCAGAAAGATAAATGTGTGTGACCACTCACACTCCCAGTGGTGGCTTGGCATTAGGCATTTTCTGGAACCCGTCAAAGCCACTGCCCACTTGGGCAGCAGGCACACTAAAACTGGGACAATTCAGAGGAGATTCGCAAAGATGGTATGCACATCTAGAAAGCCGCTCACATCTTAAAACATTATTCATTTATTTATTTTATGTGTCTGGGTGTTTTGCCTTCATGCATGTCTGTGCGCCACATGCATTCAGTGCCTGAGGAGGCCAGAAGACAGCATTCGATGGCCTGGAACTGAAATTACAGAAGGTTGTGAGCCACCGTTTGGGTGCTGAGAGTTGAACCTGGGTCCTCTGGAAGAGCTGTCAGTGCTCTTAAAGACTAAGCCATCTCTCCACCCCTGGTTGCCCACATTTTAACAAAAGCATACAGCACACAGAGTGGACCTGCTCTTACACATGGACCTTCAGTGACACTGTGTCATTGTAGGAGCCTTGTGGTGTCATAGGGACCACTAAGGTTCAGGGTTCAGCAGTAGAGGGGCCATGCACGTGTGACTTTCTGCTCTGACTGCTCAATCTACAAGCCTAAAGGAAATTGGCTGCTGCCGGGAAGTGGTGGTGTACGCCTTTAATCCCAGCACGCGAAAGGCAGGGTCAGGAGGGAGCTCTGTGAGTTTGAGGCCAGCCTGGTCTATAGAGCGAGTTCCAGTACAGTCAGGACTGCTACGCAGAGAAACCCTGTCTCGAAAAATAGATAGAGAGAGAGAGATAGATAGGTAGGTAGGTGGGTAGGTAGATAGATAGATAGATAGATAGATAGATAGATAGATAGATAGATAGATAGGAAAGAAGGAAAGAGCATGTGGATGTTGGAAGAGATTCTGGAAGCCTCCAGCATCTGACCAGGTGCCTGGCAGTGTTTCTGCTTAGCTCTGCCTCCAGACACTGGTCGTCCTGAGACAGGGCCTCTCACTTCCTTCCGCTGTACCCAAGCCACTTGCTCAATCCAGTGAAAGAGAAGCCTGGTCCTGTGCAGGCTCAAGACCCGTCTTCTGTGAGTCAATGGCCTCCATCTGGTCACTGTTCAGCCAGATCTGACCCCCAGAAGCAATGGCTGTGTGACCCGCAGCCTGTTTCCCAGGAAGCACCAGAAGCTAGGCTCAGATGAGATGAATCCTCAGAGAGATAGACTTTGGGTCAGGATTGCCAAGGCAACCGGGTGCCGACCTACTGACTTTGCCCCAGGCTTTGCTGGGCTACACAGTGGAGAGTGGACATTTAGATATGTAAAGGCTAGAGATGAGAGCCACACCTTTTTTGTTTTGTTATGTTTGGTTTTTCGAGACAAGTTTTCTCTGTGTAACTTTGGAGCCTGTCCTGCAACTCGCTCTGTAGACCAGGCTGGCCTTGAACTCACAGAGATCCTCCTGCCTCTGCCTCCCCACGTGCTGGGATTAAATGCAGGTGCATGCCTGAAAAGCCTGGGTTCAATCCCTGACACCCCATAACACCAGGTCTGGTGGCGTACACCGGCAATCTCAACACGTGGGAGTAGAAGCTGGAGGATCAGGAGGTCAAGGCCAATCTTAGCTACTTAGTGATTTTTAGCCCAGGCTAGGCTTTATCAGATAATGTCTTTAAAAGCAGCTGGGGGGAGGGGCTTTATAAATAAGACGGGGGAAGTGGCTCAATGGCAGAGTACCAAGTTCCCTCCATAGCTGCTTCCCCAAAAATGTTTTATAAGTATGCCTCATATAGCAACTGCAGACATCTTTGGAGGGGGAGGATGGTGGGAAGCAGGGGTCGCACAAAGAGCCTGATGCATTCTGGGCAAATGTTCCACTCCTGGGTTGAGAGCCAATGTTGCAGCTTTGTATCATGAGAGACAAACTGCCGGATACTGCAGGAGGTGCAGGAGGGTGCCAGGCAGCACCAGAGGGGAGAAGCAGATGGCAGAGAGTTCATGAGATGCCTCAGCCTCGAAGGTTGTGAAATCCACACTGTGGAAGTTCACGTTGTCACGCGCTGGTGACAACCAGAAAACACGATCATAAGTTCCGGTAAGCTGACACCATCTTTTGGAGGGAAATTTTCGGTTTTATGAAATTAAAATTGCATCGCCCTCAGCTGTGCTATTTCCTCCCCCACCAACCCCTGTTTCTCTTTCTCTCTCTCTCTCCTTCTTTTTAAATTTTTTGAAGTTTACTTTATGCGTCTGGGTGTTTTGCCTGCATACAGGTCTTTGAGTGTCTGGTGCATGTGGCCGTCAGAAGAGGCTGTCAGATCCCTTGGGACTGAAGTTACGAACCGTTGTAAGCTGCCATGTGGGTGCTGGGAACCGAATCGTGGAAGAGCAGCCAGTGCTTTTAACTACCACTGAGCCCTTTCTCCAGTCTCATCTCTTTCTCTTTTAAAGGCAAAGTCTCAGTCAGGCATGGTAGACTACATTTTTAATCCTAGCACTCAAGGGGGTAGAGGCAGGTAGAACTCTGTAAGACCTGATCTGTGTATTGAGTTCCAGGTCAGCCAAGGCTACATGGTCAGAACCTGTCTCTCTCTCTCTCTCTCTCTCTCTCTCTCTCTCTCTCTCACACACACACACACACACACACACACACACAAAATCAAAACAAACAAACAAATAAACCTACCAAACAGACAAACAAACAGGGTCTAATATAGCTCAGATCGGTCTCAAATTTGCAGTGTAGCCCAGAACAGAGTCCTGGTGAGGCTGTTTCAGCTCCTGTCATCTCCGGTCACTCATGGAAACATGTGCTTATGCCCTGCTTATAGTGGCTTTGTAATAGCAAAAAGCCAAAGACAGATGAGCCATGGTATAGCCAGTCTATAAAGGACAGACAGACATGTGCTTTTGTGTTTTTTATGGTAGATCTACGCTACGAATTTGGAGCAGAGAGGGACAAGGCCAGTTGTCATGAATGTCACTGTGCTGGCATAGACAACAGGGAAAAGGACTGGCATTGAAGTTGGCTGTCCAGCAGCTCCAGGGTGTCTCCGCCTTAACTCTCCCAGACTCACTTTGGGTGCCACGGTGCCCCAGGCCAGGGGAAGAATGACCTTGGGTTTCAACCGGCTGAGGCCTTCCCATCATTATTGAGAACCTCACTCGGCACTGAGATCTTCTACACCCAGCCCTGCTCAGCCACTGACCCACTGGCCAGCTGGCCATCCCCTGGAACTGCCACCCACCCATCCCCTGCCAGGTAAGTGTTTGCTTTCTTCCTACGATGTGCAAGGGCAGTCTCCTGTTGCCACCACTCTGGGGCTGTGCGAGTGCTTTCCCAAGCTGCCCTTCCCCACAGGAGAAGGTGAGCATCATCCTCTGATGGCCAGGTCCTACATCCCAGCATCTATATCTCAGACAGCAAGGGCCCTCTCCAGCACTGCGCAATTTCCTCCTTGCAGGTAACGTCATCCCCTGGGGAAGTTCCTCTGACTCCTCCAGCGCCAACCAGGGCCCCTTTCATCAGGAATCCCTGTCTCCCTAGCAGTCCCAGGACCCACGCTGAGGGCTGTAGGATTTGAGTCTTCCTATTGTCCAGTGGCTGATAAAGGAGATGGGGTGGGTTGTTTTTTTGTTTTTGTTTTGTTTTTGTTTCCTCCACTTCTGCATCTTTCTGGAAATGTTTCCGGGGTGGGAAGTTTCCTGGTTAGGTGGGGTGACCTGCAGCCATCCTGCAGTGTGACACAGCCCTGGGTTTGAATCCCTAACTTCAGCTGTTCTCTGCTGCGTGCCTATGGGAGTTCATTCTCCTCTCTGAGCCCTGACCTGAATCCATCTCTGCAAACCCTCGCAGGGCTCTTGCACAGCTGATGGGATGACAGACACGCTCGCTCACAATTTCCTGCGGAGGGCCTGGCGTGATGAGGCCATTCTAGAAACAGAAAGAAAGACTTCCCAGAAGACATCAGTGGGAAATTGAAAGGGGCTTAAGGGGAAAAGGAAGTACCAAGTGTGGTCAGTGGCAGCTGTGACAGGGGAGAGGGACTGTCTCCAAGGAGGGTGGCTGCCTGCTGAGGACCAAGATGTTAACAGGAACAGCGGAGGCACTAGGCCTGGGAGGAATGTGGTCTGCACACCTTGGGGGGCTCACTCTCTTTAAGTTCCTTGATTTGGGGCTGGTATCTAAAGCATTCGCCACACCCTTATCACTGTGGATGCGTCAGACGTTAGACAAGTCCCCTTCTGAGGCTGTCCTGGATTGGAGCATTTGGCCACCACATCTCTAAGTTCCTGTAGATGCCAGCAGCGCCCTGCCCCCACTCGTGACAACCAAAAGTGGCTCTGGAGGGAGGATCTCCCACTAGTGAAAGCTTGGGCTCTCAATCTAATTAAGCCTCACTGTCAACATGGGACCATAATGACGGCAATGCGGCAGTGGATGGCAGCCGTGAGGACTGGCCTACTTCGGAGCACATTTCTCGAACATTAGCACTTGTGTGCTAATGGCTGTTTATGCTTCATGCATCAGCTGGTCCAGTCCCATAGCCCATCCTACATGTGCAACGCCAGCACCACCACTACCACACTTAACCTCGTGAGGAGGCTGTCTCCAGATCTGAGTTTGACCAGCAGCTCCCAAGGGCTTACAGGAGGCAGAGAGGAGCAGCGCCTGTGGGAGCTGCCTAGTTTTGAGGGTGCTTGGTCAGTGGTGGAGGGGAAGGAGAGGAAGGGGGAATGGGGATATTTGCCTCCTCTCCAGAGTGATGGTTCAGCAGTTAAGAGCACTGACTGCTCTTCCAGAGGTCCCAAGTTCAATTCCCAGCACCCACATGGTGGCTCACAGCCATCTACAGCTGTAGTCCTATGGGATCTGATACTCTCTTCTGATATGCAGGTGTATATGCAGATAAAACTTCCATATACATAAAATAAGTAAATTGCATTGTGGGTTGGGAGTACGGAAGAAATGATGCAGTTGTTAAAGTGGATTCAATTCCTATCACCCACATGGCAGCTCACAATACTCCAGTTCCGGGGGATCTGACACCTTCGCGTAGGCATACATGCAGGCAAAACACCAATAAACATAAAAATAAATCTTTAAAAAAATGCTTGCCTGTTCTTGCACACATGTGTACATGCATGTGTGTATGAGCCTTGTGCATCTGTGCATGTGCAGTATGAGGATTTGTGTGTGCATCTTTGTGTGGTGTGTGTTTGTATGTGTATATATATATATATATGTTGTAGAATATCAGATGTGTTGTAGAATATTAAAGATATGTTGCCTTTGTTTATGATGAGCAACACTTTTTTAATGATGCAAAGATGTGTTGCATTCTTTTATGTTGTATTTGTTTAACTGTGTGAAGCTGTGTTACTTTGCCTGCCTCAAACACCTGATTGGTCTAATAAAGAGCTGACCAGTCAATAGTTAAAGAGGAGAAAGGATAGGCAGGACTGCCAGACAGAGAGAATAAATAGGAAGAGAAATCTGGGGAAAGAAAGATGAAGGAACAAAAAAAAGGAGGAGGACATCAGGGGCCAGTCACACAGTCACACAGCAAGCCATGGAGTAAGAAGTAAAGAAAGGTACATAGAATAGAGGAAGATAGAAGCCAAGGGGCAAAAGGTAGATGGGCTAATTTAAGATAAGAAAAGCTGGCTAGAGGGGGCTGGAGAGATGGCTCAGAGGTTAAGAGCATTGCCTGCTCTTCAAAAGGTCCTGAGTTCAATTCCCAGCAACCACATGGTGGCTCACAACCATCTGTAATGGGGTCTGGTGCCCTCTTCTGGCCTGCAGCATACACACAGGCAGAATATTGTATACATAATAAATAAATAAATATTTAAAAAAAAAAAAAGAAAAGCTGGCTAGAAATAAGCCAGGCTACAACCGGACTCGGTGTAATTTATTTGGGACCTGGGTCGTGGGCCCCCGAAAGAGCCAAAGAATTATGAATTATATACATATACATACATACATACACACACACACACACACACACACACACACACACACACACATGAGCATTTGTGTGTGCGCATTATCTTTAGCAGCTGCTGTGTTACATCCCTGAGTCACATTCAGGATGCTTCCCATCCCTCAGGTTCCTTAAGGTTCCGGCTTTCATCACAGGACCTCAGGTTAGCTCTGCTGTGCAGCTTCTCCTGGTCCCGGACACCCCACCCTATCCTGCCCCACCCGAAGGCAGCCCTTTCCGCCCTCTGTGGCCATTCACTGGTTGGCATGCTGTTTGTTGCCTCGTTTCTGCCACCCATAGGCAACTCCCTGAATTACACTGTCTGTTGGAATACTCACAGGAGCTCTGCTTCTCTGATCGATCACCTGATCATTAATTAGAATTTGGCTCCCTAGGACATAACAAATCAGAATGATGAACTCTTGGCAACACCTGGAACAGTCGCCTAGCCATGGAAATGCATGTTTGGCCGCCAGGACTCTTGACTGCAAGCGACAGAAAACCTAACCCAATGATTTTAGAAGCAAAAAAGAATTCCTTGGGTTTTTATTGTTGTTTGTTTTATTTTTTTTATTGTTGTTGTTCTTTTTTGTTTTTATTTTTGAGACAGGGTTTCTTCCTGTAGCCCTGGCTGTCCTAGAACTTGCTCTGTCGACTAGATTGGTCTCAAACTCATAGAGATCCACCTGTCTCTGCCTCTGCCTCTCAAGTGCTGGAACTGAAGGTGTGCACCACTGTGCCCAGTCAGACGACCTGCATTTCGTTTACCCATTCATCTCATCTCATTGCGGACACGTGATCTTAGCATTGTTTCTCTCCTTGGAATAACTTTGTCATGAGCCTTCGTGTATAAGTTTCTGTCTTGTTTTCCATTTTCTTGACTAAATAGTCAGGAATAGAGTAATGTTGTTGTATAATATGGCAATCTAGTGTTTTCTGATGTCAGTTCTTCTTTGGGGTTTGAGCTAGGTATGAAGGAACAATGGTCTCTAGCCTTTTGGATGTCTCAAGGTCAGTAATAATTCTTAAAAACAAAATGCATGCCTGGAAGGTCAACTTAAAGATGCCCTACTTTTTATATGGACAAGTAAAGGCTTAGGGTAAAACTCCCAAAATAAACAGAAATATTTGTACTACCTGAGCATAGTTGTGCACACCTTTGATCCCAGAACTTGGAACACAGAGGCAAGTGGATCTCTGTTGAGTGTGAGGCTAGCCTGGTCTACAGTGTGAATTCCAAGACAGTCAGAACAACATAGTGAGACCCTGTCTCAAAAAAAAGAAAGAAAGAAAGAAAGAAAGAAAGAGAAATATTTACACTATTTACACTAGTACTTCACAATGAAAGACTATGTAAGAGCAGGGCATGTTGGTTCATGCCTATAATCCCAGCATTTGGGAGGCAGAGGCAGAAGGATTGGATGTTCAAGGCCAACTTTAAACACATAGCTCGATGACAGTCAGGACTACAAGAGATCTTAAACAATGAAAAAAGTAAACAAAAACAGAATCATTTTTTAGACAGTGTTGCCTGTACCTCAGGCTGCCCCCAAGCTTTCTATAGAACTGGGAATGACCTTGAACTTGACCCTCCTGCTTCCACTTCCCCAGTGCTGGAATCACAGGTCTGTGCCATCATTTTTGTTTGTTGGTTTGTTTTGTTTTGTTTCATGTGTTGTTGGGGAATCAAGCTCAGGTCCCTCTGCATGCTAGGCAAGAAATCCACCAGCTGAGCCACCTCTCCAGGCCCTTAAATAGAACGTTTTAAATAACATCAATATCACTGCCACCAATGGAAAATTAAAATATGAAACAGCATTTGGCGTTTATAAAAGTTTAGCCACATGCTCTGTTTTTCCCAACGTACTACGAAGTGGGAAAACCAACAAAGGAACATCCTCATGAACTAGAGTCTACTGAGAATGGGGGCGAGGTGGTTAACACCCCAGTTCTAAGGAATCTGAGATTTAGGAAACAGTTCTTGCCCTCAGCCCTTTTCGGGCTGACAGTATAAAAAGCCAGGGCAGCTGCTTTCATGAAGGCGTGAAGAGAGCAGGAGCCAGATGGCAGAGATGAACTCCACGCCCACAGTATGGAGGATAACTTAGACCAGAGAGGATCTGCAGTTCCTACAGGCTTGGTACTTTGGAGCGGGGTCTGTTGTGGATAATCTCTTCCATTCGGGGCTTTTGGTGCCCTCACCTCCGGTCCCAGGAGCTTCCATGACTTCAGCTCAGTCACCTGCAGAGCCGATGGAGAAGGGAATTGGACACACCGGCACAGCCGACACTCCCAGAGACACTCAAGTTCTCAAGTCCCCGTGATGAACATGCGGTGGGAGGAAGCTGAGGTTGACGCCATGGTGAGGGAATCAACCTCCGGCTTTCCAGGGACCTGAAAAATTGGGGAGAACAAATTATGCACGGGTGATGCACGGGTATCCTAGAGAAAATACCAGTTATCAGGATCACACCTTGTAGCGCCTCACCTAAGGCTGCCATGCAGGATCACTAAGTGTCAAGTCTCCTGTGCCCTTCAAGGAGACCTCAGGCACCAGGAGAGATTTTGTTCTGCGCACTAAACAGGTCAGTAGCAAACCTCTCCTCGTACGTGATGTGACGTCAGATTTTACTCTGGCTTTTGAGTTGGAGTCTAAGAGAAGAAAAGGAAGCCAGAACCATTAGCCCTTTAAAGAGTAAAACCAGGCGGGGAGCCGGCAGGAACTGCCGGGGCACTTCCGCCCTCTGGTGGACAAGATGGAAATGGCGTTGAGGTGGAGAAAATGGACTTAATGGGTTCCTTTCCAATTCTAGCCATGACAAAAGGTGAGGTGCTAGAAGAGGCATCGCTTCTGGAAGTGTTCATCCGCAAGCGTAACCTTGGGCCTGAGTCTCGCGTCACCTTTTCCGCACTCGATAAATGGCCCTACACTTACCTCGTTCTCTAAGAAACTCGGACCCCTGGGTGGGTGAGCAGGTGAGTGAATTGTTGAATCCATGAATGGGTGGTTGGGAGGGTGAGTGGATGGATGAATCCATGGATGGGTGGGTGGGTAAGTGGATAGATAAGCAGATGGGTGGATGGATGGATGAATGGATGGATGGATGGATGGATGGATGGATGGATGGATGGATGGACAGAGAGATACATACATAGCAGATAGGTAGATGGATGGTACATGGAGAACAGATCTATCTTGCCTTGGGGAAAATTCCCAAATCCTCTTTCCTGCTCCTAACTGGGGCCCGACCTAATGAAGCTTTTGCCACTCTGAGCCCTAGAAGGCCCCAGGGAAGCTGCATTTGAGGTTTTCCTTTAGCACATATTTTAAAAAGCATTGTTTCAACTGGTCAGTGCTGGTGTATGTCTTTAGTTCCAGCACTCAGAAGGAAGAGGCAGGTGGACCTCTGTGAGCTCTGTGAGTTCGAGGCTAGCCTGGTCTACAGAATGAGTTCCAGGACAGCCAAGGTACACAGAGAAACCATGTCACAAAAATCAATCAAACAAACAAAGCACTGTTTCGGGGACTGAAGAGATGGCTCAGCAGTTAAGAGCACTTGTTCTTGCCGAGGACCTGAGTTAGGTTCCTAGAACCCGAGCCACTCGGAACTCTAGTTGTAGGGGCTCCAATGCCCTCTTCTGACCTCTTTTTTTGAGGGGAGGGTTGAGACGGGGTTTCTTGGTGTAGCTTTGTCTGTCCTGGAAATCTCTTTGTAGACTAGGCTGGCCTTGAACTCATAGAGATCCACCTTCCTCTGCCTCCCTAGTGGAATGGGATTAAAGGGATGCACTAGCATTGCCCAATCTCTTCTGACATCTTTAGGACAAGGTGCATGGACATAAATGCAGGCAAAATGGGTAAACACATAAAATAAACTTAAAAGATTTTTTTTTGAGACAGAGTTTCTCTGTGTAACAGCCTTGACTCTCCTGGAACTCACTCTGTAGACCAGGCTGGCTTCAAACTCACAAAGATCCACCTGCTTCTGCCTCCCGAGTGCTGGAATTTAAAGCATGTGCCACCACCACCCTGCTTAAAAGAAGATACTTTCAAAATTCAGTTTCAAAATATGGGGAAAGCAGCTAAGCAATGACACAGGGACAGAGCCCAAGGAGGTGGGCAGGCTGTCCAGCACGGTAGAAGAACAAGAAGAGTCTGTGTGTGTTGGGGAGGGAGCAGACAGCCTGCTGGAAAGTCAGGCATGTGTCCAGTGGAGACATTAGAGACGTTACTCAGAGGAAAGCAGGGGCCAGGGAGAACCTGGAAACAGCTCTACTATTGATCAATTGCAAGGAAAAGAAAACAAAATAAAAGGTGCTGGACTCCCCTGTGAAAGCTGAGATGTGCTCCTCAGAATCAGCCTAGCTCTCCAGATGGCCAGAGACCTGGGTGATCGCACTGTTGGCTCTGATGGCAGCAATTTGTGTTTTGATGACAGGACTCATGGGTGCAGTGTGGCTGTATGACAGAGGGTCCTGTGTTCAGTGCCAGCTGTATTTTGATTCAGCAAATAGGTTTTACAGTGACTACAGATCCATCACTGTATGGGCATGGTATGACCAACTTTTGTGGTTGTGACCAACTTACTGAAAGGTCTTAAGGGAGGAAAGATTTATTTTGGCCCATTGTTTCAGGGGATATAGCTCACCATGGTGGGGAAGCACCCAAGTCAGGTTGGCAGGGGAGCAGCATGGTGGGGGTGGGTCAGTTTGTTGTGGCAGAAGCTCCTCATATCCAGAGGGAGCAGAGTTTGGCCAAACTGCACTGACTTCCATTAGCTAGGTCACAGTCCTAGGAACAGCACCACCAACTGGGAACCAAGTGTTAGAACCCATGAGCCTGTGGGGGACATTTCATATTCAAACTGGAACACATACCAGTATTAACAAACCATACTTGTCATTTAGCTGAAATTCTCACGTCATTCAGGACAGACACATAAAGCGAGGGGAGAAGAAGAGACTGGAGAAATGGCTCAGTAGTTAAGAGTGTGTACTGCTCTTCTAGAAGACCTAAGTTCAATTCCCCCACACCCTTGTTAGGCATCTGAGAGTCACCTGTAACTCCAGCTTCATGGGGATCTGATACTTCTGACAACCACATGTGCTTGACTAATATGTACATACCCACATACATGCATACAAGTAGTTGCAGATGGATTTTTCTTTGAGTCACCAGCTCAAGAAAAAATAGGCACAGAGACTTACTGTTAATTATGAAAGCTTGACCTAAAGCTTAGGTCTGTCCCACTAGCTCTTATAACTTAAATTAACCCATATCTTTTAATCTACATTCTTTATGTACCTTGGTTATCTTTGCTCTGTACTCCCCATCCTGTGTCCTCTCCATCTGACTGATGACCTCGCGTTTCTTTCTCTCTGTCCCCAGAAGTCCCACCTAACCTTTTCCTGTCTAGTTACTGGCCATTCAGCTCTTTATTAAACCAATCACAGTAACATATCTTCACACAGTGTAAAGAAATATTCTGTAACATTTCCCCCTTTTTGTCTAAATAAAAAGGAAAGGTTTAAACTATAACATAATAAAACTATAAATAATAAGAATAATCATCAGGTAAGAATTACATTTGCAATGTCCAATCCATTTGAATTTGACAAATTCGGAGAAAATACTCTATTATCTATCCTCTCTCGATAAGTCCGAAGTTTTGTACATAATTTACTTTCAATTATCTTTAACACCATCAAAAACCTGAAAAGGATATAATATTACAGAAGTAAACAGGAAGTGTAGAACAAGCAACTTTCAAAACGATGAGAAATGATAGAAACAACTGGATGTCTGAACAGCCACCCAAGGCTCCTCTATAAGGCTGGGGCGTCCATCTTTGGCTACAGGCCTAGAATATCTGATAAACTTTTACATGAAGCAAGAATTTTGAAGGAAATTCCCACTTGTTTTGGCAAAGTTCAGCAGTGACCTTCTTTTGTAAACTGCTGGTCCAGTTTGAATAACAAACATAGTGTCAGCAGTTGAGGCAAGGACAGTTTCTTGCCCAAATGGCTGGGTTTTGTCACAAAGAAAGTAGATTCCCTATGGAAATTCTTTGATGCCCATCATCCTTTTTTGCAGTAAATTGACGCCACCAGCATATTTGTCATGAAAAATCTTATGATATTAAAACATTTTAGATGCCGTATTCTGTAGATCTTTGACACATTTGAAAATCACCTATCTATCTAAAATATATCTCAGTATTACTTTGAAAATATACCTAGTATGACTATACGTTTGATTGTTGTAAATGACTATTAACCTGTATTTCTTTATATCCTAAATAGTTTTTAAAGACTAAAACTTTATATTACATTTTTAAATGAGCTGCATAGGTATACTACCTTAAACAAGAGTAGAAGCATATACACAGTATAACACAAAGTAACCTTAAATTTGTATCAATATACAAAAATCCATACCAATGAAAGTATTTGAGACTAGTGGTTGTTCGAAAGTAGACTCAACAATCCACCCTTTTATCTCATCATTTCTATATTATATCCCCCTTTTATCCTTCAGAAAGAGATTCCTGAATCTAATCTCCTTCATTGAACTTTTTTCCTAACCATGTAATAACAGCTTGTAACCAACCCCCCTAAACAATGACAAACATCCATAACCCACTGAATGACCAAAAATCACCCCCCCTCTTGGGAATGTGGGTGTCATGTTCTCTAGACTGCTTCCTGTTGTCTGGGGCAATAGCATCTTTAAAGGACCCTGAGAAAATTGGGGGTAATTGTCAAGTCCTGGGAGAGCTAGTTGTATCATGTGTTGTCCAGTCTCTGTGTAATGGGGGAATGCAAGGCTTATCTGAAATCCTCTGAGAGTAGTCTGTGAGGCTGGACCATCTCAGCTAGCATCTTTGAAGCTGTTCTGGATGCAGAATTTTGAGGAAACTGCAGCAGAGGCATTCTGAGAGGCTGGTTCACCTGGGTTACTTGTCTTTGTTGGTGTCTGGTCCTTTTGTTCTGAAAATACACAAACTTTTAAAGGCAACAAATTTATCTGCATTAACATAAGTATGGAATATGTAGTGTGCACAAATCAGTTAAAGATGATTTTTTTTGTTTTATGTCTGAGCAGATAAAAAGCATCTGTTAATTTTATAAGTTTGGACTATATAAGCAAACTGTAATATAAAGCTCTACTTGTACCATATGAAAGGACAGTATGTAATAATAACTCATGAGGACTCTGCAACGAACAAGATTTATCATGGCTCATCCAGTATCAGAGCTGTTCCCATGTTGAGGGATCAACTTACATGTCACCTGTCTTGTGGTCTTTCTTGGCTTTCCCCCTCATCTCTGCAACCAAGATTCTTAGGAGGTCTCCTCCCCTGGTCAAATCTGGTCTCAATTAACTTTAAAAGAATCCATCACTTTTCATTTCCCGTGGAAACGAAAGCAAAACCTCTCCCACAATGCAACACACCATCTGACTTCCACTTTGAAGCCAAGACATCCCTAAAGTATATAGACTGCTTTAATTCAGTAGTCCCTTCCACAATCCAAAATCTCTCAGAGGCTGTCATTCTCTGTTTATTGACATTTTAAAAATTCAAAGTTAGCAAAACACCATCCCAGGATCCAGCTGCCCTGTGTATTTCTCATCTTTTTCTTTCTTTTTGAGTGATTTCTACTTTTTATCTACTCCGTGTCAGGCATGTTATCTTGTTATTCACAGCACACGACCCAACCATCGTGCAACAAGGCGCCCCTCCCACCCAGATACTGAAACAACACAGAACAATCAGCTCCCGCACTGCAGGCTGCCTGGTGCCCAGGCCTTGAGGGAAGTTGCTGCAATGCCTCTGCAGCTTGTGCCCCATTCTGTCACATGACAGTGAGTCACTGAAGCGGTTTAGCCTGTGCTGATGAAAGGGGAGGCTCTGGGTTCTTCCTTCTTGCCTTTCCCACATGCGTGACGTTCTTCTTCCTTCAGAAGGTTGGCCCTTCTCTACATGTTTTCTTTTTTATTGATTTTTATTGAGCTCTACATTTTTCTCTGCTCTTCTCCCTTCCTCCCCTGCCCCCTCTGTAGCTTTGGAGCCTGTCCTGGAACTAGTTCTTGTAGACCAGGCTGGTCTCAAACTCACAGAGACCCATCTGCCTCTGCCTCCTGAGTGCTGGGATTAAAGGCTTGTGCCACCACCGCCCAGCAATATGATGTTTTCTAGCTCCATCCATTTGCCTGCAAATGTCAAGATGTCCATCCCTTTCCTAAGAAACTCTGTAGAAACCCTGTATGTAACCTGTTCCGTTTGCTGCTGTTTCTCTCTCGACCAGAAACAGCCACCATCCTGGTTTTTTCCCTCCCAGTAAATCTCTTGTGTGAGGTTTGTTGTGCAGTGGGACTTTGTGGTGTTCCTTGGCTCCTGGCTGCCAGGATGCCTTTCCATCCGAGCTGAATGCTTACAGAGATGGCTAAATGGTTAAGAGCACTTGTTGGTCTTGCAGGGGTTCAGGACTTGATTCCCAGCACCCATGGGTTGGCTCACAATGGCCCATAGCTACTGTTCCAGGGGATTTACACTGTTTTTTAACCTCTACTGGCACCAGGCACACATGATGTGCACAGTTATAAATTTACCAAAACACTCATACACATAAAATACATCTTAAAAAATTTTTTTAAAGACAAACAGGTCTCTCTGTATGTCCTTGGCTGTCCTGGAACTCGCTCTGTAGACCAGATTGCCCTCGAACTTTACAGGAACTCCTGCCTCTGCCTCCCAAGTGCTGAGATTAAAGGCGTGTGACATCACGACCTGGGTCAAAATACAATTTTTAAAGACATTTATTTGGCCAGGCTGTAGTGGTGCATGCCTTAAATCTCAGCAGAAGGGAGGGAGGCAGAAAAAGGTGGATCTCTGTGAGTTCCAAGCCAGCCTGGTCTACAGAGTGAGTTCCAGGACAGGTTCTAAAGCTACACAGAGAAACCCTGTCCTGAAAAAAAAATTTTATTTGTGTGAAAAAGCAAATTCACCTAAAGAGTTGTCTCTAAGCAATCAGTTTGGATCTAAGTGACAGACAAGTATTCCAGAAGGACTGGTAGAGGTAAAAGTAAGACAATATGTATTTCAGAACTCTTCCCTCCATCAAGGACAAGAACAAGTGTCTACTGAACCGATCAGAGTGTAGAAAGGTTTATACTCACTACTCACACCCCATTTTTTTCCATGCTGTTCACAAAATCTCAGCTATAGGCAGGTGGCACCTTTGAGTTTAATTTGCATAATTTCACCCTGAACCAGAAAGAGCAAGGTGAGCTAGATAGCTTCCACGTGCTGAGTGTTTGTGCATGTGTATATTTGTGTGTGTGTGTGTGTGTTTACATGGATACTTATGTGTGTTGGCCCTTGTATTTTGTGTGTTCGTATGTATTTCTGTGTGTGTCCTTGGGAGTGTCTATGTTTGTGTTTATGAGTATATAAATGGTTTGTGTGTTTGTGTGTATTAGTATGTTGTTTAGATGTACTTTTGTGTGGTTTTCTCTCTGTATTTTGAGTTTGTGTGCTCTTTGCTTCTATGTGTTGTGTGTTTGTGAATATTTTGTGGTGTCTTTATGTTTGTGTGTGTTTTCCTGTATTTTTGTGTCTGTGAGATGTTATGAATGTTTTTGTTTATGTTTTTGTATGTTTGTTTACCTATCATTATGTTACTTTATGCCTATGTTGATATCTATGTAATTCTGTGTTTTTGTGTGTTCTTGTATTTTATGTTGCTTGTGTTTGTGTATTTGTGTACAGTTTTATTTTTTGTGTGTAGTCTTGTACATTGTGTTTATGCATGTGTTTATGAGTGTCTTTGTAAGATTTATATTTGTGTGTGTTGTATGGTTCTGTGTAATTGTATATTTTTTGAGTTTAGATGTATTTCTGTATATTTGTATGTATTTATGTGTCTATGTACCTGATTTGTGTGTTTGTGTATGTTTTGTGCATTTTTTTAAATTAAAAGATTTGTTGGGGCTGGAGAGATGGCTCAGCAGTTAAGAGCACTGACTGCTCTTCCAAAGGACCTGGGTTCAATTCCCAGCACCCACATGGCAGCTTACAACCATCTGTAATGCCAAGATCTAACACCCTAACACAGACATACATGCAGACAAAACACCAATGCACATTCGTTAAATAAATCTTAAAAAAATGATTAGAGCTGAACTTGTTCAACTTAATATTCATTCAGAAGAAGGTGATAAGCAAGGTCATTAGACCTTTACCTAAGCAGCCAGTCCCTCCTTCCAGCTGCTTGAATGCAATTAGGCTCTAACTGCACAAAACCTGAAGATTTGTCTAGAGAAACTAGGATATACAGGCTGAAATCTAAGAATAAAGATGGGGTTCATCTATGCTACAACGGAAAAACTGTTATATGTACTGGGTAAGGGCCCAGATATTGTCTAACACTCCCTTAGGAATTAACCACTTTTTTATAAATGGTAAACTTATTTGTTACTGTTATGTCTCATGTTAGTTCATGTTTTTCGAGACTGGATTTCTCTGTGTAGCCTTGGCTGTCCTGGAACTTGCTCTGTAGACAAGGCTAGCCTCAAACTCTGCCTGCATCTGCCTCCCCAGTGATGGAATTAAAGGGACCATCTGCCTCCCAAGTGTTGGATTAAAGGCTGGAATTAGTGCCACCACTGCCCAGCAAGATAGTTTTTTTTTTCTCTTTTGGTTTTTCAAGACAGAGTTTCTCTGTAGCTTTGGAGACTGTCCTGGAACTCACTTTGTAGACCAGGCTGGCCTTGAGCTCCCAGAGATCCACCTGTTTCTGCATCCTGAATGCTGGGATTAAAGGTGTGCATCACCACTACCTGGCAGACAGATTTTTATATAATGATTTTTGTTCTGAAATTTTTAAATAAAAAAACAACATATGTATAATAATATGTAATGATAAATAAGGTTTATAAATTCCTAACATCTACTCTGATTAACAATAACTCACTTAAAAATATATATCTAGCCAGGTGGTGGTAGCTCAGACCTTTAATCCCAGCACTTGGGAGGCAGAGGCAGGCAGATCTCTGTGAGTTCGAGGCCAGCCTGGTCTACAAGAACTAGTTCCTGAACAGGCTTCAAAAACTACAGAGAAACCCTGTCTCAAAAACAAAACAAAACAAAAGAAAAACCCAAAAAATCGATCTATCTATCTATCTCGATATATGTTTAGCCTCTTTGTCTTTTCTAACTTTATTAAGCTTTAACTATTTGGATAAACTAAGTCATAGAAGACCTAACTTCATTAAGCTTTAACTATTTGGATAAACTAAGTCATAGAAGAAACTAGCCAGGCTGTAATGGTATACACCTTTAATCCCAGAACTTGGGAGGCACAGGCAGGTGAATCTCTGAGTTTGAGGCCGGCCTGGTCTACAGAGTGAGTTTCAGAACAGTCAGGGTTACACGAAAAAACCCTGTCTCAAAAAAACTTAATAAAAGAAAGAAAGAAAGAAAGTGTAATATTCTGTAATGGTGTACTATACAGGAATCAAAAAATGAAATAAGGATTTCAATTTCTCTATGGGTGATATTCATTGTTTAATAAAATTCCCAGTCTCTCTATGGGCTATATTTATAATTTAAAGTTTCATTTTGATACTAAGAGAGCTTCAATTCAGAAATTATAATTTTTAACACTAAAATGTAACAGGAATAGACTGTAAAATTCTAATTTTATTAAAGTTGCTAGTTTCTTATAACCTATTAAGGATAATTAGAACATACAAGCTAATCTTATACATGATCAAATTCTTTAATGTGCTCAAACTATGCTTGTAATAATGTTAAGTACAAATGTAATTCGTTTTCAGGGACAAGCTTTGCTTAGCTTTCTGCATATGTTTTCAAGGTTAAGCTTAAGACAAAAACTAAAAGCAAATAAAGTTTGTTTAGTTCAGATATATTTAATAAATAACAGTCCTCAAACTTGTCAGAGATCTGCTTAAAATGTTTAATGGAAAAGCTTACTATGACCGGGTGGTCATACACCTTTAATCCTAGCACTTGGGAGGCAGAGGTAAGCAGATCTATGTGAGTTCAAGGCCAGCCTGGTCTACAAAATGAGTGCCAGGACAGGCTTCAAAACTACACAGAGAAACCCTGTTTCAAAAAAAGCAAAAAGAAAAAAGGAAAAGAAAAAAAAAGGAAAGAACGAAAGAAAAAAAGCTTACTATGACAGAGAGACCCCAGATCTAGTGGTGATCCCAGGGTCTCCAAAGAAGATGATGGGACACACCCACTCCACCTGTGTTACATGGTATTGCTAACCCCTGGGGAAAACTGTTGCAAACGCCTCGCATACCACCAGGAGTCAGTCCAAACAGTGGACAGCAGAACATCAGAGAGCTGATTGCCCCACTTTGTCTAGCCAAAGTAAGACCAGTCCCCCAAGCTCCTCCTCCACAGGAACGCCTCTCAGATCAGCTAGGCCTGGAGGCTGAAGACTGAAGCTGCCCTGGGACCTCTGCTCCCGACGAAGCCATCAACACCACAGGAGCCTGGTGGGGTGACGGGCGAGATAATGGGCAAATCTCTGCCATTTTAACTGACATATAGGCTACTGGAATTATACTTCCTGCTCAGATTTTTTTCTTCTCAGATCTCTGAGGATGTTGGCTTTACTAGTTTAGAGACAGCAAGTACCCAATCGCCTTGTCAGTCCGTTTCATTTGTAAAAGTCAGCTCTTGCTTTTTCTAGGGGCTACTAGGTCTCCTGCTGAAAAAGACTCAGTTTACTCGCTGACAGACTTCACACTAAAAGAAATCTGTGTTTTCTAAATGTTATGAGGATCTAGGAAAACTATTTAGGATGCAAGTTTTAAAGGTCTAAGAATATAAAAGCTTACATATGCTATCTGGGTCTAAGAAAATAATTTAAGGTATATAAAGGTTTGAGGATATAAAAGCTTAAGTAAGTTGTGAGGGTCTGAGAAAATGACTTAAAGTATATAAATACAATTTTAAAAGGCATAAAAATTATTTATGTTATGATGTAAAGAAATGGGAAATGTTTCAGATTTCTTTCCCCCTTCTATGCTGTTGTTATAATAAGATTCAAAAGTTCAGGGTTTTTAATATTGATCAATGGAGTTATGACAAGCTGGCAGAGCTCCTATTACTTACTAGTTAGTAACCAGTTCAAGATTTTAAATTTCCTTTGGATGTCTTTGAAGTATCGACTTAAAGGTGCTTCTCATCAGACTAAAACATCTCTGTCCAATCTATACATATCTGGCTCTCTGGACAGAGGAAAAAATGTTCATGCTTTTTAACCCAAATTCATAGCTTTTGCTATGACTCAGACGTGTGAGTCTACTCCAGCTGTCTTACAGACACCTGTAACCTGCCTTTTCTACAAGGTAGATTTTAGCACAGATTACAAACAGTGGTAAAACTTTTATCTCTTCTTGTAAAAAAAAAATTCATGTAAAATTCATGTAAGCTCAAGGAATCGAGGGAGTCATAAGACTTGGATCCCTCTCATAGGTCAAGTGGACTCCAGATTAGTACATCCTAAATTCATTCCCCCCCCTGCCCCCGTCTACCCCTGAGGATGGGGTTTCTCTCTCTCCCCTTATCGCGGGACTCCTCTTCTCCCCGAACTACCAGGATAATAGGCCTAAAACTTCCAAATGTAAGATTTTCCTTTAAGTTCCTAAACTTTAACTTCTCTTCCTTGTTTATATATTTGTCCCAGCAGATTTCCATCAACTAAAGAGTGCAGACTGCTCCAACATACCAGCCTCAGGTCCTTTAGAACTAGCAAGTTTTAAAAACTAGCAAGTCCTGGACTCGAGGCCAATGTAAACCAGATGCTTCTCACAAAATTTCATACCAGCTTGAGCCCCAGTTTTGGACCAGCATTCCAGACTGCTCCAAAACTACCTATACTTCACTAGCTTCATATGGCCCAACAAAACCTGGACAGCAAACTAGATGCACCCTGCCCACTCCAGGACTTTGCGCAGCATTCCAGCCTTCCTGGGCCTGACAACACTGTCCTAGCTCATCGGAGTAGCAGTTACAGAAGAGACTACATATCACCCCTTATCTTAAACAAAAGGCTGGAAAGTTAGTTTCAAAGGAAAGCAGTTTCCCTCTACCAAAGGAACCTTTTTCCTATTACTGTCAAAAGAAAACAAAGGGATGCCTATGGTACCTATTAGCATACCAAAGTTCATGCTGGCTTCCAGGCACCTTCAGCATTACAAACACCTGTTAAAATCAGAGAGTTACAAAAAGGGTCCCTCAAGATGGGAGCTGATATCTGATTGCATGGCTTAATTAGAATATCAACCTTTACCCCTACATAAATGTGAATCAATAATTTAATTCATACGATCTAGGGCCAGTGGGGGAATTTATGGCTACAGAAGCTCCGTTTTATGCTAGCCATAAATGGTACCCACCAGCCATTTGTCTCTGACTCTGGTGTCTGGAAGAAAAGTTTCAGTAACTTTGACTCAGTGAGGCCACCCAAAACAATAGCCATGACTTGTGATATGACTAACTGCTTTTTTCGCTTCTGTGATCTGCTTGCATAAATACCCAAAGATTGTTTTGAATTGCCTTAACATCTTCACTTGGCAGAATGAAACAGTTTTTGCTTGCTTGCCTAGATATCAAGGCCTTCAAGTGGTTTTCCCCTTTAAGAGTCCTTCCCATACCTCTTAGGTAGTCTTAGTTATGCTTTTTATTGCTGTGAAGAGACACCATGACCATGGCAATTCTTTTTTTAAAAAAAAGCATTTAATTAGGGTGGCTTGCTTACAGTTTATGAGGCTTAGTCCATTACATCATGTGGGGAGCATGGCAGCGTGCTGGCAGCTGTGGCGCTAGAAGAGTCTGACATCTTGACTCAGGCAACAGGAAGTTGACTGACTGTCACACTGAGTGAAGCTTGAGAAAAGAGACCTCAAAGCTCCCTGCCCCCCCAGTGACACACTTCTCTAAAGAGACCACACCCACTCCAACAAGACCACACCCACCCCAAGAAAGACCACACCCACTCCAACAAGACCACACCTTTTACTAGCGCCACTCCCTTTGGGCCATTTTCTTTCAAACTGCCACACTCTTCCTTCACAGCAATCTCAACTTTGGCTCAAGATTGTTGGTCCTGTTAGCAACTAATCAATAAATCTTTTAACTATAATTGGGTTGAGTCTATAGTCTTTTCCCAGGGCTCACAAACGCTGTAACACTTCCTACTGCTGTCTGGGGGACCAGCCTCCAGCAGCACGGGGCTTTGATGGGAATCCACAGAGTCAACGAGGCTAAATTTTTCTATCTGAGAGGGGAAAAGAACACTCACACACTCTCTTGATATTTTCCTTCTTTATTCTTATTCTTCTTTATCCTCTCTCTATTCTTTCTCATCTCATGTTGCTTTACAGCTTTTATACCCCAACAGAATCTCCCAAGCAGTACAAGAGTCAAAACAGTTGCATTCCATTTTTCAAGTGAATGATTATAGATGAAAACATGCTTTTCCTCTCCCTCACATGCTTAAATGCTTTATGAATCGTAGGTGAAAAACAAATTATCCCAAGAACCCACATACATTCATACCCAAGCAACTTGTTACAGAATAACCATGCGGCAAGCAAGGTGTTCTTGTCAGGTCTCTTACTGGCAGGCTGCGTTTTGCAGTTACAAAGAAAGGGCCAATTACTTTATTACTTATCCTGAAAGGTAATCTTATAAAGAGTCTTAAAGAAATCACAAACCCAAACTTTTATATATGAAAAAGAATCAGTCAGCTCTACTTTAAATCTTTAGGGTGCATATCCATTCATTAATAGTTTTTACATCAGGAAATTGAGGACAGTGTTATGCCTAAATCTGCAAAGTTCCTGCAAAAGACAACAAGGAAACCAAGTCCCATGTGTAAAAGCAAAGAGCCTTTATTTTAATCAAGTTTGCAAACTTGGGCTCTCCACATGTCCAACTTATTGGAATAACCAGAGATTCCCCAAGTAGTAAGGGTGGGGGTGAGAGGTCTCTGAGGTTTAGGACCCCTGATTGACTGACATTTGTCTAGGGATGTCCTACTGAGGTGCGCTGGCAGGTGAGTCTATTTGACAGCAGGTGGAATGTTAGGCATTTTTTTTCGAATGGTCTACTCTTGGGTGATGGTCGAATATCTCAGCTTGTGGTTCTTTCCTGCTACCAGGTATTGCTTCAGGGTAAGCTACTAAGACTCGGGCCTCTTATCAAATTTATCGAGGGCCAGAGTTCTACTCTGACAGGTGATAATGATTGGAAATAAAGAACTTCTTTTGGGTGACCTGTCCATACTTAGCTTACCATGGCTGGTTCCCACAGACAGAAATGGGTATAAGGAATTAATCATCACCTTTGAGCATCAACCAAACCTAGCAAGGAGAGTACATCAGCCAGTAATAATTGGGCTGCTTTGTTCTTGTTCCCTGACCTTAAAGAGTCCCGCATTCAACTGTGTGCCTTTCTGGAACTTCAGATTGTCTTCTTGGGTTTTTCACCTCAAAGTTATTTAGCAAATAACTAGTCTAACTTTGCTGTTTTCACAGCTTTGTTTCAGCTGTGATGCACTCTGGGACCTGGTTAAAAGAATGTAAACTAGCTGGGCTACTGGGACTCAATTGTTAGTCATTAACTTGAGCGACAATCCGGACTCCTTAGGTGAGACTCATGGACCTTGGCTGTAAAACATATCCTTGTATTTATTTTTATTCCTCAAAACTCTGCATAGGTTATCATTATTATTATCAAATTCGACAGTACAGCTTAGGTAGGGGTCATCTTCTTGACAATCCACAGGTAAAAATGCCCAGTAGAATGGGATGTTTCCTAGAGATAAACACACTACAGGCAGTGGAGGTCTCCCCACATGCGCTTTCACCATGCTAGACATCAGAGAAAGAGAGCCACAGCAAACATGTAAAGGCACAGCAGAAGCAAAAGACGTTCCTTTTGGGGTCTGTAGTTCTGTGGACTTGTCTAAACGAGATTGGCCCATCAGAGGATTTCCTTTTGCTTGGTTGACACCTGGAACTTCCATTGCAACTCGGGGCACCTCTGGCATGGCCCACAGGCAACTTCCCTCGCTTTTGTGAGGTTGGGGGCTCTCTCTTTCATCTGTCAATGGCGCTGGTCCACCTGTCTGTCATCCTGGAGATGACATGCTCTAAATTGCAAGTAACAGACAGGTAAAGTGATGGAAGAAAAGTAGGAATGCCTTGGTTCACTTGTGTTTGAAACCTGCTTCAGGCACAGCTGTATCCAGTCCCAAGGGGCATTGTCAGCACACAGTAATCCTCCCTGCCTGTTCTCAGGCCGGTCTCTGGGGTAACCCAGACTCATATTCCCATAGCTTACTTTCCTAATAAGAAAGAATTTCTCCAGTCCAGGTGTGGTGGTGCAGACCTTTAATTTCAGCACAAGGGATGTAGCAACAGGCAACCGGCTAATCTCTGTGAGTTCAAGGCCATCCTGGTCTAAGTAGAGAGCCACAGGACAGCCAGAGCTACCTAGAGACCCTATTTCAAAAAAAGCAACAAACAGTAATAATAAAAATAAATAAAGAATTTCTCTTTCCAGAGAGATCTAACCAGAGCATCAGGATTGAGACTCCCTAATCACATCTGGGAAGTGTGTGTATCTATGAACCAACAGTGTGGAGCAGGTAAAGGTGTGCTGATAAGTAGACCTGATTCACACCAGAGTGGAATGTTTCCTTTATCCATTTATTCTTAGATTAAGTGATTAACTGAGCCTGAATCTACTGAGTTCCTCCTGTATGCTAAGAAGGCTTCCAGGCACTAGAAACCCCTCCCCCCAAAAAAGGTAAAGAAACATGGTCCCCAGAGCATCCTGAAAGGGACAGCACTGTTAGCACCTTGGCCTGATGTGGTATTCCCCTCTGTATGCTGTGAATACCACTGGTTAATAAAAAAGCTGATTTGGGCCTGTGATAGGGTAGAGCAGAGCTAGGTGGGGAAAACTAAATGCTGGGAGAAAGAAGGGTGGAGTGGGAGAGAAGCCATGTAGCCCGGCTGGAGACAGATGCTGGAACTTTACCTGGTAAGCCACAGCCTCGTGATGATACACAAATTAGTGGAGATGGGTTCATGTAAGATGGAGGAGTTAGCCAGAAATATGCTTAAGCTGTTGGCCAAACAGTATTGCAAATAATACAGTTTCTGTGTGGATATTTTGGGTCTGAACTGTCGAGCAGCCAGAACGACCAAGCAGCCTTCCTGACAACATTGGTCTCTCCCCCAAGGAGATTCAACCCACAGTGCTGATCTCCAGAACTATGAGAAGTGTTCAGGGACTTCGATGGCCACCATTGAAAACTGAGGAAGGAGGGTCACTCTCTACTGAGGGGTGCAGATAGCAGGTACCGGTTCCTCAGGTGACTCCTGTTGGAGAGAGCTGGCACAGAAGAGGGAGGATTTGAGCAGCATCTGGATAGACGTTCGAATGGCCTTACATGAGCCCCCATGTGACTGTGTCTAGCATAATTTCCCCTGGCTTTTAAGTGTGTCGTTTGGTTGTTGCTGTAGTGGTAAATAATACAAGATGCCCTGCCATGTACATCACTGTACCAGCAGTACTGGGCACTTTGGCTCAGCTCTCAGTGCACTAAGTTCAGTGCTGAGACATCCTGCCCTCTCAGCAGAGATTAGGAGGCAGTAGTCTCTAAGAGATGCAGGAGCTCCCTGCAGGGCCTCATGGGCTGCATTAAGGTGTAGGTACTTTATCCTCAGCACAGTGACGAGCCATTGAACATTTGATTCGGGTTTAAAGAGCTAAACCCAGTCTGACTTAGCAAGCCTGGCTCTGGTCAGCGCCTTTGCACGGTAGATTTCTAAGGCAAAGGGTCAGATGGTTTTGGTCACCACAGCAATGACCGTGTGGACACAAACAGTTATGATAATGAAGCTACAAACTTGAGCACTGGGGAAATAAAGGGAACCGGTTCGGGATGAGCTTTGCTGGAAAACATTCTCCACACAAAGGGTCTGATGTGTGAAAAGGGTCCCTTCATAGTATGAACGAAACCCAGGGACCACAGAGCCAGGATGCTGGTGCCATAGCAACCCTGGTTCAAATGGCTTCTCTTCTGTATATTCAACAGGACCCCAAGGAGCGTAGGGCAGAGGCAGGGTGGGGAGAGGCCATGTGAAGAGGGCCCCTGTCCACTGGCATTGCATAATCACTCTCTTCTTTTATCTGATAAACCCTGGCCCCAGCAGAACCAGGCATCCTCATTTTGAAGATGAGGAAACCGAACACAGAGGGATGGTGCTGGCTGCTGTCACGCTGATGCCAGACACTGGTGGCATCTGGGTAGAGAGCTCTGCCTAGTCCCTTCCTCTCTGCAAGCATTGCAGTTTGGACAGTGATGTATCCTGGCAGTCGGGAGGCAAGGAATGCCACAAAGTCACTGTAAGCATAGCAGTTTACAGCTCTGCTCCAGGCAAAGGTTTCCCCCGCTGTAACAGCTCTGCCCAGCAGGGGAGGGTTTCCCAGTGACGCTACTATGGCTCTGGCTCTGCTCAGGTCCAGTGAAGTGTTACAGCGCTGTTCTGCTTAAAGGAAAGTTTCCGCAGCTACAGTGTTACAGCTCTGCTTAGGTTCCCCTGAGTGTAACAACTCTGCTCAGTTAGGTAACTGTTACCATTCTACTTGGCTCTGCGCTGGCTCAGGCTCCAAAGAAAGTTGTTACAGCTGGGCTTCTCTCGGAAGAAAATGTCATACCACACAACAAACCTCACGCAAGAAATTTTGGGGGAAGGAAGAATTCAGGAGGGTGGCTGCCTCTGGGATGAGACTACAGAAAACTGGATTTCTGGGAAGGGGGCGGGTACAGAGTTTTCCAGGGTGGCTTAGGGTTGGCGGATTTTTGTGCACAGGGGCTCAGGGATTGGTGGGATTACATGGTCAGGGATTGGTGGGGTTTTGTACTCAGGAACATCTAGGATTAGTGGGATTTCAATCCCTGTTCTGTTCCCAAGTCAGGGTCAGGCTGTTTTTCCTTGGCCCTGTTCATTCCCACCTGACTTAAAGAGCATGTTTCCATAGACTGAAGGGAGAAGATCATGAGTTCGATGTTAACCTGGGTTACACAGTGAGACCCTGCTCAAAAAAGAAGAAAAAAGAAAATGAAGGGAGAAGGGTAAGGAGAGAGAAAGGAGAGAAGGGTAGAGTAGTGGAGGGAAGGGAGACCCTAAAATGTCTCCAACTTAGAGCAGGCTCCCAAAGTCTGAGCATCACCAACCAGCTTCTGGGGAAAGCCGAAAGTGAGACGCTGTTGACCGAAAGTTGCCGAGCGGTCACGGAGATAGAAGAGCTTCTGGAAGGACCAATTCGCGTGTCTGGAAAACCAGAGCTCCGGAAGGTCGGGCAGGGCAGAAGAGAGCTAGGGCGGTGTCGTGCGGCGCGGAAGCAAGGATTTCCGAAGAGAGCGCTAGCCGCGCTGCGGGGGTCGGAACTAATCGGAGGCGGAGGCCGAGGCGCTGGGCCGCGCGAGGCGCGAGAGCGCAGCTGGCTCTTCCTGAGCTGCCTGGAGCTGGTGCAGCAGAGCGCCGAGGCGCACGGCTTCCGCGGCGGTGGTGAAGCGTCGCTTCCTTAAGAGCTACCGGCGCCCGGCGCTGGAGGCGCGGCTCGGCGGGCGGAGGACGGTGCAGAAGGCGCAAGGCGCGGGCGCTGCTCCGCTGCCGCCGCGCGGACGAGGCAGACGGGACTGGAGTGGACGGGGCTCCGAGGCCCAGAGATGGGGTGAACGGGACGGGACGGGATGGGGTGTCCGCACGGGACACCTTTCCGTTTGGTTTGTTGCTTGGCAGCTATCTCTAACGTGTCGTTCAGCGCACGGAGCCTCAATTTCCCCGTTTCAGCTTGCTGTAGTCCTCTCTCCATTTGGTAGGGTTTTTGTTTTTGTTTTTTGTTTAGTTGTTGTTGTTGCTGCTGTTGTTTGTCTCTGTAGCTTTGGGACCTGTAGTTTTAAGCACTGATGTTGACTGGAAGATGGTAGAGCACACCTTTTATCCTAACACTCTTAAGGCAGAGGCAGGAGGATCTCTGTGAGTTCGAGGCCTGGCCTACAGAGCGAGTTCCAGGACACACTCCAAAGCTACACAGAGAAACCCCGGTCTTGAAAAATAAACAAACAAAAAGTACCGAGTGCCCTGACAGGCGCGTATCTGGAGCCAGGCTTGCCGGACTCAGATTCTACCAGTGCTGCTTCCCGTGTGGCCCTTTAAAAGTAAGTTGTCTTGCCTCAGTTTCCTCAGCTGTAATGTGAAATCATAGTCGAGGTCGCATCTCGGGATGTACATCACGTTTGTATGTTGCCATGGCATTCAATAAACGTCAGGCTTCATTAAATAATTTCTTTTTTGCTTGTTGTGCCTTTTTTGGACCTCACTACCTCGCCTGGTCTCAAACCATAAATATCTGCCTGCATCTGCTTCCCAAGTGCTGGGATTAAAGGCGCAAGCCACTACTCCTGGATGTTTATTTTTTTCTTAAAACATCTTTTGGTTCCCCCACAAGAAAGCTTTGTCCTCCAGAGAAACTAGGCACAAAGAGGGAAAATGTCCAAAATTCCGCAGACAACCAAGTGCCCTGGCTTTGTATCTGGGATCTGGGCCTTTCTCTTTTACACTCCTTCGGTTTTCTCCTTAGTGGTTGATGGGTGCCAGGAGCCTTGGGAAGCTCAGCAGTGAACAGGCCAGCACTTTCCTGTCCTAGTAGACGCAATGGAGCTGTAAAGTAGTGCCCATATTTTCCTTTTCACCTTCTTTTGTAAGTTTTATCAGACAGAAGTGGTGGCTACCCTGACCCCCATTGACAGGTCTCCAGTTTCTAGGAAAGGGCCCTGGACGAGGTTGGCCGTCAGGAGAGACTCCTGGAGTTAATTGGAGCTATTGTCACCACATTACAGTATCAGAGACCGAGATATAGAGAAGCTAATGGAACCTTGAGGTTTCACCACTAATAAGGAGGGAACTGGGATTTGAACCTGCCTATCCTGGGAAAAAGATGGGTCTGTAAGATGACCTGCTGCTTAGCCTCCTGCTAGTCAGGTCGCCGCTCAGACTGGAGGATGCTTTCCCTTCTGGATTCTGTTTCCTTTGTTTTTTAAGGGAGTAGCAATGAATTCCAGTTCTAAGGTGACTTGAGAAAGGGGAGCAAGCTTTGACACTTGCAGACGCACCCTGGGCTGGACCATAGTCCTGCAGAGCTAGAGCAGGGCTTAGGCAAGCTTCTGGTTAAGTTCTATAATTCCCACAGCATTCCTGAGCCCTCTCCAGAGTAAGAAGATTTAGACTGAAAAACTGGCCCCACCTGGGCAGGTGACGCCTCCTTCATACAGACACTCGCACTAGCACCTGTGTCTCCACTGCAGGGATCGCTGCCCCGGTTGTCTTCTTTGTGGACTATGCTTCTAACTGCTTGTATATGGAAGAAATCGAAGACTCGGTGACTGTTCGAGGTTATATCCAGTCCACTATGGAGACCGAAAAAGACCCCAGTGCCTCCTGGGCTTGGCCAGGAGAATCGGGCAGGTTCTGGCTAGAATGCTTGACGAAGACCTCATTCACGGGGACCTCACCACCTCCAACATGCTCCTGAAGCGGCCCCTGGGGCAGCTGAACATCGTGCTCATTGACTTCGGGCTGAGTTTTGTTTCGGGGCTGCCGGAAGATAAAGGCGTCGACCTCTATGTCCTGGAGAAGGCCTTCCTCAGCACCCACCCCCACACCGAGACTGTGTTTGAAACCTTTCTGAAGAGCTATGGTACTTCATCCAAAAAGTCCGGTCCAGTGCTGAAGAAGTTAGATGAAGTGCGCCTGAGAGGGAGAAAGCGGTCCATGGTCGGGTAGCAGAGTTGCTATAGTGACTGTCCCCCCCTGAGAATACTGTGGGTCGGCTGGGCCTAGGCAGTGGGGTCGTTGATAAGTGGCTTGCGATTGTGCTGTGCCACCATCACCTGCGGTTCACTGTTCTCAGGAGCTTAATGTGCACAAGGCCTGGTCTAGGCGGAACTGGATGTTGATATCTTCTTTGTGTTCTAACAAAGCTTGCCTGAAGATCAGAGGACAGAGCTAGCCACAAGTTAACCATAGAGGTCTGGAGATCTGTACAGACAGGAAGTGATATGGCTGGGCAGAGAGAGAGAGCGGAATATAAGGTGGGAGATAGGAGCTCAGCCCCTTTTTTGGTTGAGGATTTTGTAGAGGTAAGGACTCTAGTGGCTGACTGCTCAGCTTTCGCCCTCTAATGTTTGACTCTGGGTTTTTATTATTAAGACCAGTTAGAACTCATGCTATATGTAGTGCCCAACGTTAGGGCATGAATTCATGCAAAGGCTGCTTGCCTATGGCTTTGCAGCTACTGGCACACACCGGAACTACACACAGGGGCTCCCGCCCGAGTCACTGCCTCCTCGCCGGCTATGCTTTTCTCTCAATTTTCCCTAAGCCTCTGAGCGAGTTTGGAATTTTTTTGTTGCAGCCTCTCTGCAGCAAACTCCACAGGTCCCAAGTGCCAGAGGCACGTGGGCTTCAAATGTTGCAGGCAGACTTACTACCCCTTTGTACTGGCTGGCTCTGGCTTCAGCAGCTCCGGTGGCAGGATCCCACCACTCTTCAGATGTGTTTCTCAGACAACCAGCTCCCTCTCCCCTGTGGGTTGTGAGCTCCCTCATACCCCTTCCTTGGACTGATGTCGGCACACTAGGTAGCTGCTCAGGCTTCTGCTGTTATTGCGACCACTACATGCTTTCAGCTCACGGCTACACGCTGGCAGTTGCACTGTCCACAGCCAGGCTGTGCACCGCCTGTGTGCTCCAGTTAGATGTGCTGCACAGTCTTAGGCTCCACTGCCATCACCATCAGATTTGGTGAGCCAGTTGTCTTAAAGGGAGGAATTAGTTAAAAGAGAGATTTTTTTCCCCATATTAAAAAAAATGGGAAACACTATTACAACAGAGAGAGTTAAGTCTGTATGATTACACAATGCATGGTTTAAATTTGGAACAATCAAATGAAGGGATAATCAACCTGGATTGACATAATGTTAATTATCATTTTGATCATTGTTATTGTTGGTGGGGATTGGGCTAAGTTCGGTTGAAGCAGCGGTGTAGCGGCTGCAGCAGCTCCTGGTGTACATGTCCTCTCATTTGACAGAGTAGCTCATTTTCTTAAGAAATCGGTCTCCCTACTCTACACTGTGTGCAGGGGCAGCTCCGGCAGCGCTGGAGAGGTCCTACCAAGACAGACAAAAACCACATCGTGACACCTCTGGCTTCTGCAGTGTCTGAAATAGCTACATTTGAACATGTCCTCGGTGCAGATGGCATGCACAAATACAGCCCAGCTGAGATGGTTGATGGGATGAGCCAGTGACAGGTGGAAAAATGGGTGATGAGAACAGATGCTCTCTGACTTTGAAGAAAATCTGCAAGCCCTATCGCAGTGATGTTTCTGCTTTGAACCTGCTCTCGACTCTGGTGGGCATGGAGGGGTATGTTTGCACATTAAAATATGGTTTTGGTGAGATGTCTCAGCCATAAAGAGCATGTGCTGCCCTTAGAGAACCTGAGTTCTCAGCTCCCACATTGGGTAGCTCACAACCTCCTGTGTCCCCCAACTTCAGGGGATCCAGCACCCTTGGGCCCCTGGCACATTCACGCATGTGTACATGCCCATTACAGACACGCATCTGGTTGTCCTGAAACTCACTCTGTGGTCCAGGCTGGCCTCGAACTTAGAGATCCACCTCTTTTCTACCTCCTGTATGCTGGTATTAAGGTGTGCACCTACCACTGCTTGCCTTAAAATAGTTCCAATATTTTAATATCATTTTATAATTTTAAAACAAAAATGCAACCTTGTCTCAAAAAAAAAAAAACAAAACAATAAAGAAACTGATTCATGGTGTGGGGAAAGGTGGTAAGCAATGGGGCAGGAACAGTCATCCAAGCCCGAGGAGACAGGCTGTCCAGCGTGGCGGGAGAACAAGGAGAGCCTGTGTATGCCAGGGAGGGAGCAGACAGGCTGCTGAAAAATCAGGCATGTGCCCAGACACCAGACCTCAGGACTGGCGTCCTTGCCATGTGGGGACATTACTCAGGAAAGGGAGACCGGGGAGAAATCCACTACTGCTAGAGGAAGAAAATAGAATAAAAAAGTGCCAGATTCTGTCTTGTGTGAACGCTGAGATACTCTTCTTCAGAATCAACCTAACTTTCCAAAATGCCAGAGACCTAGCCAGGTTCAGGGCATTTCTCATTCAAATCATAACCTATGTTAAAATGTACTTGTTTATCTGGAACTCATGTTTGCATACTTAACCACCTCAGGAGAAGAGAGGGACAAAATCTGAATTACTTCCCTTATTGCTTTAACTATCTGACAAAGAGAGTAAGGTAGGAAGGGTTCTATCGAGATTCTTTGGGGTCCAGCCCCAAGATTCTCTTCAGGGTTCGGATTAGCCGCTACAGCAAACAAAGGGAACTTTTTTCTTAGGGTATCTGGGGGCAAACTAAGATCCAGGCCCTAGTACAATCCCTGAGCAGGAAAAACCAACCAGTCCCTGAATAGGGAAGTAGTAACTTCTAGCCTAGAGGCATGCCTGACCATTTCTGGACCTCAGCCCAGAGAAGTAGTTACCTCTAGTATAGAGGCGGTACCTCTCCCTGAACCATGACATCATGGAACTCCTCCCTAAAATGGGATGAGCCAATCAGCAGGTATCATCCCATAGGGGACAGCTAATCCCAAACCTGTAAACTTGGAATTCCCCAAGCTTTAAAACCCCTTCCTCACACCACTTGGGGTCTCTCCTGCTCTGCTCCTGCTACCTATTGCTGCTACTCCAGGACAGGAAGGTTTGAGCTAACTCACTATAAAGACTCTGCTTTTGCAACAGATTTGGTCTCATGGGGGTATCTCTGTGTTCCAGACTTTGGGCATAACATAATGAATGAGCTCTGTCATGTTGTGCTTTTCCAAATCAGTCTCTTTATTGTTCTGCCTGCCTCTATTCTAATTCTCCTGTCCCACTTCTAGTTTCTCCTTGCTTCTTCTCCTCTAGCCTAATAATTCTTTCTCCATGTGGGCCTTGAAGTAATGAAAAAGTTTACAAGCTGGGCGGGTGGCACATGCCTTGAATTCTAGCACACGGGAGGCAGAGGCAGGCGGATCACTGTGAGTTCAAAACCAGCCTGGTCTACAAGAGCTAGTTCCAGGACAGGCTCCAAAGCCATAGAGAAACCCTGTCTCGAAAAAAAAAATTATTTATTATGTATACAATGTTCTGCATTCATGTATACATGCATGCCAGAAGAGAGCACCAGATCTCGTTATAGATGGTTATGAACCACCATATTTTTGCTGGGAATTGAACTCAGGTGCTCTGGAAGAGCAGTCAGTGCTTTTAACCTCTGAACCATCTCTCCAGTCCAAGGTTTATTTATTATGTGTGCAGTGTTCTGCCTATATGTTTGTCTGCAGGCCAGAGGAGGCACCAGATCTCATTATGGATGGTTGTGAACCACCTTGTGGTTGCTGGGAATTGAACTCAGGACCTCTGGAAGAGCAGCCAGTGCTCTTAATCTCTGAACTATTTCTCTAGCCCCCATAACTGCAAAGTTTTAAACTTCTGATCGATTTACAAAAAGCCTTTAGCCTAGTTTGAACTTTTTCTGAGGTAAAATGAGCTGATTGTGTGCAGTTAGTCTGAGCAAAAGGAATAAAATAAGTTTTTAAGTGTCTATAGTCCTCGTGGGACAAATAGATCTAGTTATGAAGCATGCCCCCGTATAGATTCTATATATCAAAATCATGCAGTTTAATGAAAAGTCATCTTTCTGACCACCATAAGATGAGAGGTCATCATGAGATTATGTACACACATCACATGAGATTCCACACTACAGTGCAGGTATTGGGGAGATACCAAGTGTTTTAGCAAAAGTGAGCAGCAGTTTCCATAGTCAGTGGTCCTGCAGGCCTTTCCTGGAGAGGACTCACCTCCATCAGAGAGTCACTCCTCTAGGGGGTTGATATCTGAATTATCAATTGCCATATTCTGTATATTTCCACAGCCTCCGACAGGGTTCACTGTGGTTCAGAGGTTGAGAGAATGCAGTTTATGGTGGGAAGGCACAGTAGCGACCTCAAGTGAAGGCTTTTGTAGATGGAAGCCGAGAGATGGGGTCAGGCGTTCAGCTTGCTTTCTCCTTCGGCAGCCACATGGCGTCTCCCTGACTCTGCCTACTTTCTCTCTCTCCATCTCTGTTTGGATTTTCTGCCTGGCTGTGTACTCCGTTAAGCCATTGGCTGAAAGTATCTTCTTTATTAACCAATGGCAATGAAGCATATTCACAACACACAGAGGGGAATCCCACATCACTCGTAGGTGATTCCAACGCCAATCAAATTGGCAATGAACACTGACTGGCAGGGACAGAGAACAAGGGAGACAAACAGCAACGTGATCACAGATAGCATGCAGTAGGAAAAGGCAGACTGGAGAAGAGCCAGTGATTACTGACCTGGACTGGGAGAGAGGGAGGAAAATGCTGGGAAGGAAGCAGTCTATCCAGGGCTGAATCAAGGGGAGCAGCCAGAACCTCCCCTAGACCCCCAGGAATGAAGGGGAGCAGCCACAGTCTCCCCTAGTCCCCCAGGGATGAAGGGGAGCAGCCACAGTCTTCCCTAGTCCCCCAGGGATGAAGGGGAGCAGTCGCAGTCTCCCCTAGTCCCCCATGGCTGAATCAAGGGGAGCAGCTGCAGTCTCCACTAGTCCCCCAGAGCTGCATCAAGGGGAACAGCCACAGTCTCCCCTAGTTTCCCAGGGCTGAAGGGGAACAGCCGCAGTCTCCCCTAGTCCCCCAGGGCTGAAGGGGAGCAGCCAGTCTCCCCTAGTCCACCAATAGCAAAGAGGTCATTGCCTCCACCCAATAAAGTCCCACCCGGCACTAGAGGAAGGAGAGTGTTCAGTTAAGACTGCTGCTGGCGGGCCAGTGAGATGACTCCAGCAGATGAAGATGCCTGCTGCCAAGCCTGATGGCCCAAATCACCAGGGCAGCCAGGGCTGTTCCACAGAGAAACTCTTGTCTTGAAAAACCAAACCAGACCAGACCAAACCAAAACAAAACAAAAAAACCTCCTCACTTCTGGTTCCATCCACTCTGGGAATTCACCCTCCTAAGAGAAGTGCCCACAGTGCCGCAAATTTCCAGTCCACAGGAACTATAAGGTGATAAATGCCTCATTTTTTGTTCTTTTCTATTTACAGTTTTTTTTAAGGCAGTGTGTTGCTATGTAGCCCAGGCTGGCCTCAAACTTGCCTGTTCTCCTGCCTCAGCTCTCCAGAGTGCCAGAATCATAGGTGTGAACTACCATGTCTGGTTTTGTTTAGGTTATTCTTTTTAGTTGTTTATTTTAGGACAGAATCTCTCTATGTGGCCCTGTCTGTCCTGAAACTCACTATGCCGATCAGGCTGACCTCAAATGCTCAGAGATCTGCCTGCCTCTGCCTCCTGGGTGCTAGGATTAAAGGCATACATCACCATACCCAGTTATTATTACTATTAGTTTTTAATCTGACCAAGTTGCCCAAGCTAGCCTTGAAATCACTCTCCTTCTGTTTGGCGTCTGAGCAGGTGGCATCACAGATGTGTACCTGGCTCTGATGCATAATTTTAAACCATTAGTTATTCAGATCACTTGATGTATAGCAATAAATAGTATACAGCAGCTAGATACTGCCTTTTCAAATTAAGCTCATTGCAAGTAAGAAAGTGGTCAGGATAATGTGGGAGCAGGTGATGAAAGAGGGGCTTCAGACAGGATAGGAAAGGCCTCTTGTTTGTGATAGGAAGGGGCCAATGGCATGCTTACAGTCTCAGTAGGTAGTATACATCTCATTTCATAACCAAAGGCCTGCAGGAACGATTTTGAAAAGAAACTCATAGATAATAGCAGCTTCCTACACTCATAGTTTTAATAAATGATAATGACCTTAAAAGATAAGCCAAAAGAAAGCAGTGTATAATTTACTAATTTTATTTCAATAGATAAACAGGCACAATTAAAGTAGAAGACAGGATGGAGCTGCCACCCACAGACAGCATCTGCCAGCCCCACCCACTACAGCAGCAGCTATGGAACCACCAGTACGGCACCAGTCACTAGCAGGAACGATGGTGCTCAGGTTGTCAGTTGATGGTTAGTTACTCAAGTCTCTGACAAGAGGTAACTTAAGGGAGGAAGGGTTGGTTCAGCCTCCAATGTGAGTCCATCATTTCATACTGGTAGTCTGCAAGCAGAAAGCAGACAGGAAGAGAGGCCGGTCTATAAAACCTTAAGCTCCAGTTGGTGGTGGTCACACACATCTTTAATCCCAGCACTCAAGAGGCAGAGGCAGGCGGATCTCTGTGAGTTCGAGGCCAGCCTGGTCTACAGAGTGAGTTCCAGGACAGACAGGGGTGTTACACCCCTACTTCCTTCAGCAAGGCTCCACCTTAAAGATGGCTCAACCTTCTGAAAGGAATGGCCCCCACTTGAAACACATGATCATTGTGCTTTCAAACACAACAAGATGGCAAGCCCTGTGTGGTGAGATTCCAGACAAAACGTCATGGCCCCTTGACTTACAATGAGAGTTGTATTTCTGGAGCGCTTTACAGTATTCAAATTACAGCTGGGAGTAATGGGACATACCTGGAATCCCAGCACCTGAGGAGCGGAGGCAGGAGAATCAAGAGTTCAAATCATCCTCAGCTACATATTGAGTTCAAGGCTAATCTGGGTTACATGTGACCCTGTCTCTAGAAGGGGGGATGGACCCAAGCTATGCAAAACATACTGTGTGCTTTTATGCAAAGTAGACTCCATTCCTAGGTCCTGTCCCTGTTAATACTCCTCAGCTCCAGGATTGCCCAGCCACATGGCACATGCAATCCTTGTTTTATGGGCTGACCCAGATCTGGATGGTATAATTCCAGCAAAATGCCGGCTGTGGCCCAGGCCTGCAGCCCCAGCTACTCAAAAAGCTGAGACAGGACATCACAACTTCAGGCCCACCTAGAGTTCAAGGCCTATGTAACTTGATGAGAACCTGTCTCAAAATAAAATATGAAACGAAGACTGAGGGATATATCACCAGCCAAGCGCATACATGGGTTCAATCCCCATTACCCCAACCCCAAATTTCAAAACATCTTCAGGGACCTTGGCCTTTATTGAGAAGCACTGATCGAATGACGCAGGAGTGCAGAAGCCAATCTCTCTCTCTCTCTCTCTCTCTCTCTCTCTCTCTTTCTCTCTCTCTTTCTCTCTCTTGGTTTTTGGGACAAGGCTTCTCTTTGTAGCCCTGGCTGTCCTGGAGCGCATTCTGTAGACCAGGCTGGCCTCAAACTCAAGAGAGCTGAATGCCTGCCTCCTCCTTCCTTCTGAGTGCTAGGATTAAAGGGATGCATCACCATCACCTAGCTAAAGGCCAAACTCTTAAAGGGACACGAAGGAGCCTAGAGCAGTCTACCATCCCCGAGAAGGAGGAAAAGATGGGAGATGAGGTTTGAGAGCTTAGGGAGCCTGTGCCAGCTTGTCACCATAGAACGGTATTGATAGTCAGCTCCACAGCTAACAGGGAGCCATGTCTGGGTTTTAAGTAGAGGGGTGGCATGATCTTCATAGTGGATAGCAGATCATATAGTGTATAAATGGGAGGAAGGAGACCAAGGCATGAGACAGGCAGAGTTCCTTTACTATCACTCAAGCCTAGGGAAACCAGAGGTCCCAGACACCTGCCTGACAAAGGGAAGTGCAGATTTCTATTGATTTCCTTGAGGGGAGTGGGGTTAAAGTTTGGCAATTGTCCATTCATTATTCATGCTATTTTGGGGCTGGGGATGTGGCTCAACTGATAGAGTACTTGCCTAGCATGCATGAAACTCTGGACTTGAGCTCCAAAACTATGTAGACAAGGCACAATAGCATATGCCTGGAATCCCAGCAGTGGAGAGGAAAAGGCAAGAGGATCAGAAGTTCAAGGCCAACCTGAGCTATGTGAGACCCTGTCTCAGGGATAAAGGAGAGATGTTCTTGTCCACACACATCTTGGCTTTGTGTTTGGTGGGCACAGTGCGCTCAGGAAGTGTTGTGTTGCTCTGGTAGCTGCCCTCTTCCAGCTTTGGTTGAGTCTGGGCTTTATATATAACAAGGCTGAAAGACTAAGGGTGTTTGGTTTGTCAAGGGTGAAACACAAGAAACACATATTGGCTCCAGTGGACATGAGGTCAAGTCCGCCCTGGATTGTTGTCTTGGATAAAACATTTTCCAACCTATCAAGTGAATAGAATCTGACTCAGTGGTTGAATTAGTTAACAGGGCCAGATATGGTCTGAAGTTGGAGCTACCCAGAGTTTTGTTCCATCTCAGATGCCCATCGGGTCCTGCAGCTCTAGTAAGGAGTCACCACTGTAGCAAAAGTGGCCTTTGGGTGTCTGTAACCAGGCAACCGTTACGTTACCATAAGGTACACAGCAGTGTCATCTGCCAGGAAGCTAAGGGGAGGCTCATAATGCATCGCTCCAAAATTAATGACTTTTAGGTCAACCAACAGATGACTTTTGCCTTTAGAGCTTGTCTGTGTGCTCTCTGGGCTGATCTGGGGGCTTCGAAGGGCATTGAATGGAACAAGGCTCCCCCTTGGCAACAGTCCTCCCTTGTCTTTGCTTGTTTGCCTGTGACCCTCCCTGGTGTGTAGGGCCTGTCACTCTCCCTGGTGTCTTGTCAAGGCTGTTGAAAGCATCCTCTCAACAACCAGCAGTTAAGGACGTTGAGCTTGCTTGCCTTTGGTTCCCTCGCACTGAGCCCTAAATGTCTCAGTCTGACCTCCCTGCAGGATATGCAGCTCAAAATGTAACTTTTCCACCTGGTGCTGTAATTTGAGAATTTCACACATTCATGCATTTGTTCATTCATTCATTCATTCATTCAAGACATAAGCATCAAGAGATTCCAGTGGTTGATGCCGTGTAACAAGCACCCCCAAGCTATAGTGACTTAAGTGTTTGTTGTTTCCCTCCAGTACATGGGCTTTCTAAGCAACTCTGCTGGTCTCACTAGAGTGTCTCATGCTGCTGTATTCTCCTGCTGAATACAGGTTGGCTGAGGGCTGGCTAAAGCTGGGAAAACTGGGTTCTCTCTATGTGCTCTTTGTTCTGGGACTCTTCTGAGAATCATGCAACACCCTGCAAGGAAGGTACGGGCCAGGCCTCCCTGTGCCCAGCCTCACACCCTGCCACTCTGTGGGTCAGGACAGTCATGAGGGGAGCCCAGGCTCAGGGGCGTGGAGAAACAGACTTCTTCCTGTTGACAGGAGCTTCGAAGTCACATTGGAATCAGTGAACTCTCCAGTCTTGAAATGTTCCACCTGGCTCTAGACCACATCCAGGGACCCAGGCCAACAAAATGGCAAACACGAAAGGTCTGCAAATGCCGTTAGGAACACCAGTTAGGGAGACACAGGTGACAAATGAGCTGAGCATTTGAACGTGTGTCATTCCCAAAATGACCACGAGGAATAACGTTTGCTTGTGAGCCGAAGCATCAAGGCTGCCCTATGGGGAGGCAGGCAGGGGCATCAGTACTGCCAAGATGTTAGTACTGCTGAGCCACAATGTGGAAACTGCCCTGGGGTCAGTGTCTCTCTTCCACTCGGGTATAGACCATGCCACACTGGCCCTCTGAGTCAGTTTCTTCTCCTGTCAAGTGCTCCAAAGGTCCCTATCTTGCCCTCCATACTGTGAGAACTTGAGGCTGATGAAAACTGATCAGGAAAAAAGGGGGAGAGTCCTTCTCAGCAGCATCACCAAAGACTGCCACTTAGAAAGCAGACGTTCAGGTGTGGGGCTACTCCTACAATCCCAGTTGGGGGGGGGACGACAATATTGAGTTCAAGGTCAAGGTCAGCCTGGGAGGCTTGTATCAAAAACAAAAAACAAACAAACAAAAAAAACAAGGCAGCAAGCAAGCAAATTCCATAACCAAGGTGGTGCTGTACAGCCAGACAGAAGGATTACTGCAAATTCAAGGCCAGCTTGGTCTACACGAGTTTCAGGCTAGCCAAAACTACAAAGTAAGACCCTGTGTAAAAACAAAAACAAAACAATCAGACAAACAAACAAAAACCAAGCTGAAGCCTCCAAATTACCTAACCAGGAACTGTCTCCCCTGTGGCAACAGGACTGGTTTGGCTTGTTGACAGGGACGCAAATCCTGAAGGGCTGGGGCACTAAGAATAAACCTTCTGACCTTCCCTTCACCTCACTGCCCCTCTTCTCGTGCCCTTTCTTTCCCTCCTCTCTGCCAGCACGTTCTTTCCAGATTTCCTCACCTGTTCCCCTTCCTCCACTCCAGTGCCATCTTTCTCCACTTTCTCTCTGCCTACTTTTCTGTTCCCCTCCACTCTGCCCAGTCCCCTCTCTTCCTGCCTCCTCTCATACCCACCCTCACCTCCTGGCTTCATCCTCAGCCCCTGTTTTCACTTCCCTGAGCCTCCCCTTTCCGCTCAGGCTTTCTCTGCCCTTCCTGTATCCCCCTCCTCATCATGTTCCTATCCTCCATCGCCTGGCTACTCCTTTCTCTTCACTGTCCCTACTCTCTGACACCTCATTCCTTTCTCTCCCTTTGACCTCTCTTGCTTATTATCACTCTCAATAATTCTTTTTTACAACTTTTTACTTTTTCCCTCTTTCTCTTTTCTCAGTTCATCTGTCTCATGCTCTTTGTCCCCTCTCTTCCCTCCTCTCCCCTTCAGGGCTGCCCACTTCGTCAGCCTTTCGCCTGTGACTACCACGCCCCCCTACCTGACCCAACCCACTTAGACCAGCCCTGCATCCCAAGGTCAACCCACCCAGCCTGTGTAGGCCCCGCCCAACCACAAGACCACGCCCACATATGCCCCTCCCCCACAACCCCCTTCCCACCCACCACGCCCCAACAGGGCCCTGCCCTCATCTTGGCCCCGCCCCCGGGCTGGCCCCCGCCCTTGGGGTCACAGGGTCGACCGACGCACCGCAGACGTAGCGACACCGCCCGTCACGTGGTCACGTGACGCGCCTCAACATGGCGGCGCTGTGGGGCCGGGCCGTCTCTTCCTGACAGGGCGGCGCGCACGGACGCGGCCGGTGCCGGCCCGGACGCCTGGTCCATCAGCCTCGCTGTCCTGCTCGCTCGCGCCGCCGGCTCGCGGGGCTGCAAGCCCCCGCCGGCCGGGGCCATGCAGGAAAGCCAGACCAAGAGCATGTTCGTGTCCCGGGCCCTGGAGAAGATCCTAGCCGACAAGGAGGTGAAGCGGCCCCAGCACTCCCAGCTGCGTAGGGCCTGCCAGGTGGCGCTCGGTGAGTGAGCCGCCCCGGCCTGGCCCGCGCCGGCCTCCCCACGCCGGCCGTTACCCTCCGGGCCTGCTGGCCTCCGCTTCCCCCAACCCGAATCCCACCCTCCTGGCTTCTTCCGCCTCCTGTCCTCAGGGGAGCTGGTGTCGGGGCTGCTGAGACTGGCCCAAGGTCACCCAACAACTTGGTGACAGCCGGAGCTGGTTCTCCAGCCTCCTTGCCTAGGGCCTTGCCACGACTTCTTGTCTCGTTTCCTGGTTCCTTCGTTCAACCATCTCCAAGTCCTCAGAAGCAGTCGCCTTTGCTCTTAAGTTTTTCCTTTACCTGGGCTGTTCTGGTTGGGGTTCTCCCACGTGAGCGAGCAGAGCAGGTGAGAGAGCTGCCCAGTTGGTGCTGAGGAACCCCAGAGGCATGATTTGAAAATGTCCCACTGGAGAACACCCGGACTCTGAGCTCTTCACCTCGCAGGCGTGCAGGGTGATCAATATTCTAGGCACTGGACAGTGTGCAAGACATCGCCTCATTTTAGGGCGGGTTCCTAAAATAAAGGTTCTGCCCAGCAAAGATACTTGTCTGATTTGTTCAGTGCGCTGTCCTGTGCACCTATGATAGTATTTGGCATATAGTAGTTTCTCAGTAAATATTTGCTTGTTGAATGGATCCATGGATTATGGAAAGAGAGACGTCTCTAGCATCTAACTAGGTAAAAGCTTGGTAGTTGACACCAGCATCAGTCTTAGTTATTTATCAAGTGCTAGTGTACCAGACACTGAGGACATGGCCATGATGGGGAAATGGAGTCCTTGCTGACTCCTGTGGCTCTTACATTCTGGTAGCGCAGACAGAACAATACTAACAGATACTGCCGTGAGATGAAAGAGCCGAAAGTGAACCAGAGGACCCGAGATCTGCTTTAGATTGGATGTGACGTTTGAGCCCACTTCTAAAAAAGCAAGACATTGTCTACCATGTGGAGTTTCGAGAGGAAAAGTTGTGGGTGGAACAGAACATTTGACCAGATCTGTCTTCCTGCTAATTCACCACCCTAATGCCTGTGCAATTCCATGTTAGGATCTTTGCTGCTGCTGTTGTTGTTTTCAGAGACAGGGTTTCTGCGTGTAACAGCTTTGACTGTCCTGGAACTCACTCTGTAGACCAGGGTGACCCCAATCTCACAAGTGCTGGGATTAAAGGCATGTGCCTGGCCCTCTGTGGGGATCTTTTTAAAGGGACTGTTTTCCTAACACATTGAGCAAATAGAAAGGCAGCTTTTCTGTTACAGTCAAATTTCTCCATTTGGTGCAAATAGAGAGTTCACTTAAGACCTCAGAATGGACATGGGATCTTTGTACTTCCCTGTGGAAGGTCTAGGCCTTGTGGGAAGCATTCGTGAGTCCTGTTGTTGTTGGAAGGAGGTGTTTGCTGCCTGTGTAATCCAGAAGCAGCTAATCTTGTGGAATTCGGGCTCTGTGGAAGGCAGTTACTGAGACCTAAAGCTTTAAAGCTTTTCTGTTTCGAAAAGCAGGGCTGAGAGTTGGGTTTGGTTTTGTCGGGACTGTAGGGGAAGCATTAGAAAAGCAGCCTGTGAGTTATAATGGCAGAAGCCTCAGGGTGAAACTTGCCTGGACTCCATTCTTCCCATAGTTTTAATTTCCTGTTTAGAAATTTTAACATCAAATATCACACTGCTAGGATCTACTTATAAAATTGTCCTGTGGGCCATAGCATTGGTGTATTATTAGATATTCTTGGATCATGTTTTTGTTTAGAAGTTCAGATTTTTGTAAGTCAGGATGTAGAAATGTACATTTGAATTATTCTACATGTGTGTCCACATGTGAACATGCATATATGCATGCACATTATATACACATATGTGTGTAAGAAATGGCTCAACAGGAAGTAATTGACTCCAGGTTATGTGAAACTGGAGGGAAGGCTCCTTGTTACCAATGATTAGGGAATTCACACAGGACTCCTTTAAGGGAACCATCCTTTAAGAGAGTAGCCGTGTGAATAGTTAGTGAAAAGACTTGCTTTTATTTCTGAGCAGTAAAAACATCGCAGTGTATATGGTGTTCCTTCACTCTATCTCAAGACCTTGTCTTGGGTCTAAGTAATTCCATTTAAGAAGAGAAATGTGTGGGGCTGGAAGACAGCTCAGTGGATAAAGTGCAGCATGAGTGTGAAGACCAGAGTTCAGCTCCCCAAAACCCCCGTGTATATAAGACAAGCAGGTGTGGTGACTGCCTATAGCACAAGCACTTGGGAGGTAGAGCTAGGGAGTTCTTGGGGCAAGCTGGTTAGCTAACGAGCTGAATTGGTAAGCTCTGGGTCAGTGGGAGACACTGCCTGGGGAACCAGAGAGCAATCAAAAAAGAAATCCAGCATCAACTTTGGGCCTCCATGCTCAAGGGTGAGAGTATGCACTCCCACATGTGGCCATGCATACTCTGAATGTGTACCACATGTATATATATTAAAAAAGAGGAATAAATAAAGAAAAATGACTGAAGTGTGGAAGTCGGTAAAAAGTATAATGCATTTTGTTTGTTTATTTTTGTTTTTCAAGACAGGGTTTTTCTGTAGCTTTGGAGCTTGTCCTGGAACTCACTCTGCAGACCAGGCTGGCCTCGAACTCACAGAGATTCGCCTACCTCTGCCTCTGCCTCCCGAGTGCTGGGATTAAAGGCCACTTCCCAGCTTGCTTGCTTGCTTGCTTCCTTCCTTCCTTCCTTTCTTTCATATTTATTTTATTTATTATGTATACAATAGTCTGTCTGTGTGTATGTCTTCAGGCCAGAGGAGGGCACCAGACCTCATTACAGATGGTTGTGAGCCACCATGTGGTTGCTGGGAAGTGAACTCAGGACCTTTGGAAGAGCAGGCGGTGCTCTTAACCTCTGAACCATCTCTCCAGCCCCATATTTATTTATTTTTAAAGCAGGATTTTTTTCTCTTGCTTTGCTTTTTTTTTTTAAACTTTAAAAAGAAGCTTTTATTTATTTTGTAGCATGTGCATTACAGGAAACAAAACCCAAGAAGCCAAGAACAGTCACCCAGTCACATGCAGCTCAGCTTGCTGTGCCCCTCTGGATGCCGCAAGTGTACATACATTAGGCAATTGAGGTTACACAGTATGCATCATGCTTGCCCCCACGATGTGATTATTCACCATCTAAAACCCCACGCTACATGAGTATGTTGATAACCAAGAATACACCACGCCATCTCAATCTGTCAGACAATTGCTTTGCTTTTTTTAAGTGATTTATTTTTATTTTATATGCATTGGTGTTCTGCTGGTATCTATGTCCGTGTGAAGGTGTCAAATCCCTTAAAACTGGAGTTACAGAACAAGACAGATGTGAGCCACCATGTGGCTACTGGGAATTGAACCTCCAGTCCTCAAGAACAGCAAGTGCTCTTAATCACTGAACTATCTCTCCAACCCCAAAAAAGTACAATATGTTTTAAAGATAGTGTGTAGATTGTCATTAATTTTGGTAAGAACTGTAAGTGACCAACGAAAACTGAAGTGTTTGGATGATAAAGAGTCCTCACCAGAAACTGTTTCTGTGACAGGTTCCTGCCAGTTACAGTGGGATGAGGAGGATGGGAGGCAGTGTTAGGGTTTCAGGGCTGTATCTCATATCTGTGAAAAGCTCTGAGCCTTCTGGGATTCAAGATCATCTGGGTTCAAATCAGCTGCCTTTACTTGCTGTGTTTGTTCTTAATCTTCCACATTTGTCAGGGTTACCGGTAAGGTGAAGTTAGCTGGATGCTCAGCAGATGCATGCTGCCGCAGAATCTAAGCACGCTGATGTGGTTCTTTTAGCCTTGGTTATGTCTTTCAGGAGTCACTTATTGATCTGCTTGGTTTGTAGATAAAATAAATGAATGTAATTATGGGACCAGAGAGCTGACTTTAGCAGTTAAGGAGTGTTAGGAGTGCTGACTGCCTTTGCAGACCTGGGTTCTATTCCCATTACTCACATGGTGGCTCACAACCAACTATGGGTGCCAAGAGATTTAACACCCTCTTCTTGCCTCTGTGGGCACACATATGGTATACCTATCTACATGTAGACAAACACTCATCCAAATAAAATAAAAATAAATAAATCTTTTCTAAAAAATGTGATTACATGATGGATAGGCAATGCTTGTTACAGCGTTAACTTGCTAAGTGCAGTGAAGACAGGAGTTGTATCTTGTAAAAGCAGGGATGATCAGGGTGAAACAAGATTGGAGTGACCTAATGAGTCATCTCTAAATATCAAACACATAGATAGATGGTGATCCAAATCGGGGGTGGTGTCCTTCTAACTCTGTCAGAAGAAAACAAGAGCCTGTGAGAGTATTCTTCTCCTGAGGACATTGTTGCTTTTGTCTCTTTAATGGTGCCTGGATTGCCTTAATAAGCTCCAACCTTTCAGCTCTCAATTGGAGAATTTAATGCCATTCTTAAAGCCTTCCTTTTATAATTGTCTTACTTAGGGCCTCTTTCTTAATGATGTCTCTATATTTCCGTTCTTAAATTGTATGACGTTTGGAAAGTTGACCAAAAGGAATAAAAAATCTTAAGTGTTTTTAAATTGAATATGGAAAGATTTATCTACTGTTTAACTGGATCATCCTAACGATCCCCCCTTCTCTGTGTGTGTGAGAAATAGAGTATTTAATAATTTAGTATGCAGAAAGTACTATGAAAGGGTCAGAGTGTTCTGTAAATGCTGTCATGCTCAGTCATCATGAAAATCTAAGAACAAATGTGTATCTATTTTTCATATAAAACTGACTCTGTAGTTACGTGTCTTTGAAAACAGTCTTACACTGGTGACGTTTCAGTGAAGAGATTGTTTTCTGTAGCTGAATTCTGAGATACATTTGAAAGCTTATGATCAAAATGATCTCTTACTTTTTTTTTTTTTGAGACAGGGTCTCTCTCTGTGTAGCTCTGGCTGTCCTGGAATCGACTCATTAGACCAGGCTGGCCTCAAACTCACAGAGATCCTTCTACCTTTGCCTTCTGAGTGCTGGGATTAAAGGCATATGCTACAAAAGATCTTTTCTCTCTGTAGCATTTTACTGTCTTTGTTGTGCTGGTAGGTGGTTTCATATGAGCATCATTGAGCTAGCTTTTTCCGATTCGTGATGTCTGTCTGCATCAGCCACATTGAGCTCTGTCCTACAGAATGATGACTGTTTAGGGTACCTGTGCAGTGGGAAACAAAAGAGAGTGGTTTGCCCACAGCTACACAGTGGGTGGACAAAGGAAGCTGCAACTCCCATTTATCTAACCTGTGGAGGATGAAGTCCAGTCTCAGGCATGCTGCTTTCTCTGTTTGATACCAGAGTTTAGAGCCTTGTGGGTCACGGGTGGCCATCCATTGAGCTCTTTGAGTGGCACACTGCAGGTGAAAGGCAGACTGGTGTGGGAGGAGGTGTGGGAGGAGATGGGGACATAGTAAGCACAAGCAGGACTTTCTCCAGGGTTAGCTGTACTGTGAAGAGGACGAAGGAGAGGTGGTGTGTGGGTAGGTGTGTTGGTTTGTTAGTTGAGCTTGTTTAAATGTCATTCAAAAGAAACAGTTACCAGATATATTTATAAGCTCTAGCTGTGTAGGAATAGTCAGCATTTAGGCCTAGAGATGTGCTCAGTGCAGTGGTTGTCTAGCATGTGCAAAGTCCTATTCACAGCACAAAAATCCTCTTGTCATTGTTAGGAAGAACCTTAAGTGTGAAATTTGAAAAATGTTAAAAATACTGCGACTTGCTTAATATGGCACATACCTGTAATTCCAGCATTCTGGAAACTGAGGTAGGAATATCATGAGTTGGAAGCCATGCTTTCCTATCTATTGAGATTCTGTCTCAGAAATGACAACATTTGATGCATTGGTGTGTACACCTCTAATCCCAAAACTTGAGAGCCAGAACAGAAGGTTGCTGTAGTTTGAGGCCATCTTGATTTACAGAGTGAGTTCTGTACTCGCCAAAGTTCTATGACAAACTTTTATCTCAAAATCCACAAATAGAATAACTAATTGAAACTGTTTAGAATAAAGCCTTCAATTTTAGTAAATTCTGGTGTTTGAATTAAGAATTTTGTCTACAAGTGATATACTACATTAAAAACTGAACTGGAAGCTGGGAGGTGATAGTGCAAGCCTTTAATCCCAGCCCTTGGGAGGCAGAGGCAAGTGGATCTTTGAGTTAGAGATCAGTTTGTCTACAGAGCAAGTTCCAGGACAACCAAGGCTCTACAGAGAAACCTTGTCTTGAAAAACCAAACACCAAAACAAAACCTGAACTGGCAAGGCTCATGACCTCTACAGATTGCTATTTAAAACAAACAACTGAACAAATAAAAAGACCAAGATATGTAGTGTATGTCCTTAATCCCACCACTAAGGAGTCAGAGGCAGACTGTAAGTTTGAGGCCAGTGTGGTCTACAGAGCAAGCTCCAGGACAGCCAGGGCTACACAGAGAAACCCTGTCTTGAAAAACAAACAAACAAACAGCTAAGAAAAGAAAAAAGAAAGAAAAGAAGAAACCAAAACATAGGAGACTGAATCGATGGCTCATTGGTTAAAGCCACAAACTGAAACTAAACTGTAAGAGGACCTGGGTTTGACCTACATGGGTGGTTCAGTTCCAGGGAATCTGATGTGCTCTCAGTACCTTGCACATACATTGTGTGCAGACATTCAGGCAACACACCCATACATACAAAATAATAAAATAACTTAAAAATATAAACTTCCGTTTTTAAAAATAGATTTATTTTATTTTTATTGTGTGTGCACATGTATGTGTATAAGTGCCCATGAAAGTTAGACGATGATGCTAGATCCCCTGGAAGAAGAGTTATAGGTGCCTATAATGGGTGGATGCTAGGAACAAAACTCAGATCTCTACAGAAACAGAATGTGCTCTTAACTGCTGAGCCATCTCTCCAGCTTCCTGCAGATTACTCTTTGTTGAAAAGTTTTGTAGTATTCAGGAGGGAGCTCACCTTAGAGCAACAGCAGCTGAACATTATGTTGTGTTGGTAATTAAAATGCATGTCAAGATCGGTGGGAAAGGCTGACCCTTTGCTTATACAAGTAAGCTAATCTAGTTTCTTGGTGCCTTGTTTCTGAGATGAGAATATCTACTGACCCGACTGAAGTGAGCTAGCACGGCTAGTGCCATGAAGAAGAGGCACAAACAGGAGCAGGTGGTGACCTTCTGTTTCTCAGGCCTGTGTGGCCAACGAGGAGGACGTGGGTTCTCACCCTTCTCTGCCTCATGAGTTGGTCTGTAGAGCTCAGGACTCTGACTGGCTGAGCGAATGAATCCAGACCTGTACTCTGTACTTGTAAATCTTGGGAGAGTTAAAGCAGTGCCAGGGCGATTACAGAGAAGAACAGACCTGTGAGAGCGTGTGCTTCATCACAGGATGCAGAGTCTTGAGTAGCTCGGGCGGGTTTTCTTATCATGGCTCTCTGCAGGCGCAAGTGACCCACCAGGAGACTGCTTGGCGGGTTTCTTTCCAATGAGGTTAGCTTAGAAAATAGTTTTACATTTGCTGATTCACTCTTGTACTCTTTCTGCCAGGCTAGTCTTGGTTAGCATGCATTCTAGGTTTTATGGTTTATGGGGATAACAAGTCTTCTGTGATGGGATGTAAAGGATTTCCACTGCTGGGCAGTGGTGGTGCACACCTTTAATCTCAGCACTCAGGAGGCAGTGGCAGGCAGATCTCTGTGAGTTCAAGGCTAGCCTGATCTACAGAGTGAGTTCCAGGACAGGCTTCAAAGCTACATAGAGAAACCCTGTCTACAAACAAACAAACAAAAAAGGCTTTGTCCCTCAGTGCTAGGGAGCTGTCTATGCATATCTGTGCTGTGTATTTTGTTTTTGTCTGTTGTCCAGACAGTCTGACTTTCGTTTAGAGGGATGTCTTGTGATCATAATGCCAGAGGAGTAAAATAAACAAGGGGAATAAAATAAACTGTGTTCTGATGCAGCCAGAGTCACACCCTCTGGGCCATGCCAGCAAGAAGCCTGCCCTTTAAGAGCACTGGGCACTGACCTGAGTGGCGGCCCGAAGGAGGAGCGAGATCTGAATGATGAATGCAGACACAGAGGTTGGGTGGGAGGTACTTCAGTAGAGGGACCAGCCTGAGAAAAGGCTTTGTGATAGAGCAGCATGTGACTGAGGCACAGTATACTTGGGAGTAAGGTAGGAGAGGCTGGTCAGAGACCCATAGGATCGTGATCAAAAGCGGTGGGGTGACATGGAAGAGCCTGAAACGGGAAATGTGCTGGCACAGTCAGGCTTGTGTTTTGAAAAGTCTCTTTGACCAGTGTTCACATACTACAGAGAGGCTAAAGGGATTGCTTGGGATCGAGTAAGAGATAGTTAGCATCATGTTGGTGAGTGGTTGGGTGGCTTGGGCTGATGACAGCGCAAACAGAGCTAAGTGAAGGATTGTTGGCCTGCCTGAAAAGGAGAGCTAAGGTAATCTGATGACGAGTTGGCTAAGGGCTTAAGAACTGGAGTTGTTCAGCCAGCTCCACATTGCTGACTCAGTGATCTGAACTATCAGATGGAAAGAGGAAGACCATATGGGGAGGAAGAGAGGGGTAGATTCATCTGAGCTGGAACCCAAATCTGCCTTTGGACTTTCATTAGTCAGTGTTTCATTGTTGTGGCAAATGTCTTAGAGAAACAGGTTAAAGGAGGAAAATTTTGGGTTATGATTTCAGAGGCTTCAGACTGTTTGTGGCTAGTTTCATTGTTTTGGGTCTGAGGTGAGGCAGAGCATCAGGGTAGAAGGATGTGGTGGGTTAAGAGCTGGCCAGGAAGGTGAGAGAAACAGGCACCAGGAAGAAGCCAGCCTTCAGAGGCACATCTCTGAGTGATCCACTCCCTCTACTGGCCTCCAGCCAGGCCCACTCTTGATGGATGAGCTCACCAGTGAATTAACCTATTGTGCAGTTAGCACCCTCACGAGCTAATCACCTCTCAGTGATTGGCTCTACCATCTGGGGACCACGTCTTTAAAACTTGGCCCTTTGGGGGCTGGAAAGATGGCTCAGCAGTTAAGAGTATTACCTGCTCTTCCAAAGGTCCTGAGTTCAATTCCCAGCAATCACAGGTGGCTCACAACCATCTGTAATGAGGTCTGGTGCCCTCTTCTGGCCTTCAGGCATACATGCAGACAGAATATTGTATACATAATAAATAAATAAATATTTTTTTTAAAAAAAAACTTGATCCTTTGGAGTACATGCTATATACAAACCATATCTAGCATCATCCTGTTTGACACCTGAAATAGGAAGTGACTGCATAGATAAGCCTGAGATCCCTAAGAGGCCTGGTCTAGAGACTGGAATTCAGTCAGATTCCAGTCTGTGGGTGGGGGCCTGGTGTGAGGACCTCCAGCTCTTCCTGCCTGGGCAGAGGGAGCTAGAGCAGAAACCGGTGAAAAGCGCGGGGCAGATGCAGAGAAAAATTCTGGGTGCTGAGGGAGGCCAGTCAGATGGAGAGTGGAAGCATGCCTATCAGGTTAGGGACATGTGGTCACCGGTGGCCTCTTGAACTGTTTGGGTGGGGTGCTGCAGGTGAAATCCTTGTGGTCAGAAGTAAGTGTGGGAGATGAGGAAACAGAGTGAGAACAGGCTTTGTTTGGGCTGCTGTCAGGGGGAGGGTGGCCCATGGAAGGCTTAATTCTTTTCTTTGGTTTTAAAGCAATCTTGCTGTGTAGTGGTGGTGGGCCTGGTACTTGTGATGGTTCTTTCTCAGGCCCGTGAATGCTGGGATTAAAGGCATATGCCACCACCACCACCCGACTTAGTTTTCTTTCTTTAAGGTAGAAGATGCTTGGAATTTTTTTCTTTTTATTTATTTATTTTAGAATAATCTTTTCTCATTTTACATACCAATCCCAGTTTCCACTCCCTCCCCTCCTCCCACTCCCACCACCTTCCACCCACCCCACTCCACATCCACTCCTCAGAGAGGGTAAGGCTTCCCATGGGGAGTCAACAAAGTCTGGCACATCACTTTGAGGCAGGACCAAGACCCTCCCCCCAAGTATCTAGGCTGAACAAGGTATCCCTCCATAGAGAATGGGCTCCAAAAAGCCAGTTCATGCACTAGGGATAAATTCTGGTCCCATTAGACACTTGGAATTTTCTAAATGTCATTGAAAAGGGATCTACAAAGGGAGAGGTTAAATAATACAGGAAAGGAAAAGAATGATTTGCACAGGTGTTGAGCCCACACAGAGGGCCTGCTTCTGTACATTCTCGTGGGCATTGTGGACAGGCTTGTCATAGGGTTTCTCCCCTGCTGAGAAAGCGGGTGTAAAGGAGCTGACACATAGTGTGTCAAGGGTGCCCTGTACTCTGAAGAAAGATGAGAAGAGGAAACCAGAGTGAAACGTAAAGAGTTAGGGAGCTGCGGAGCAGGTTGCTACTAGGTGGCAGTTGTTAATGATGCTGCAAGGCCTTTTAGAGTGGTAACATGTGATCCTAGGACTGAAAGGAGAGTCGTGGGATATGGTTGGGGTGGAGGATGGTATCCAGAGTTGTGGTGAATGGGGAGGCCAGAGAAGTCAAATCATAGAGGCTTGGCAGCCATAAGGATTCTGAGCTTACTTTATGCTATGGGAGAGAGCTGAGCAAATGAAGGCCATTGGCTCCACTCTGTGAGGCACTTATCATATTTTGTTTACTTTCTTGCTGCAGCAGGCAGCTTCTGGAAGGAAGAGTTTGTTTCGGGTCACAGTTTGATGTCCAGTGCATTGATTGTTTCCAAAGCTCGAGGCCCTGGTCACATGTCCACAACCAGGAGGCAGAGAGCAGTGGTTGCTGATGCTCAGCTTTCTCTCTGTCTCTCATTTCTCCACCAGGACTCCAGTCTGTAGAATGGTACTGCCCACAGTTAGGTGGATCCTCCTGCCTCAGCCAGCCTAATGTAGGCAGTCTCTCAAGTATGCCCAGAGGCTTGTCTACTGTGTGATTCTCGGTCCTGTCAAGTTGACAGTATTAACTGTCACACACTCTAAGACAGTTCTTCTGATTGCTGTGTAGAGAAGAGCTATATGGTGGGAGACAGGGAAGGGAAAAACCAGAAGCAGAATAGTTAGGCAATTAAGTGTGGCGGTGATGGGACCTTGTGGTGAGAAGCGGTCAGAGTGACTAGTCCTGAGAACATGAAGTCCCCAAGGAAGCAGGTAGGCATGAGTGCTTCACCCCCACACAAGGGGATCAGAGGGTGGGCACAGGCAGGTCCCTTTGTAGGCTTGCTAACAGGAAGTTGAGGGAGTCTCCTTGTGATAGCTTCTAACTTCTCTGTGAAGGAGAGGCTGCTACCCCAGCTGTGAGGGAAGGCTGTCATGATGGCAGTTAGTGAGAGAGACTAAGGAGAGCAAAGTATGGTGTGGAAACAGGATGGGAGGGACAGGCTGACAGGGTTCAGGCTCTCTCTGAGGCTGGTGATGGCAACATCATAGACCAGCATGTTTTTGGATGTCTGCTTAAGTGGAGACAGGTCACCAGAGGATGGGATTGTGCCAGAAATTGAAACTAGAGGTCAGACATCATGGCTGCAGAGTGCCTCATTCCGACAGCAGTCCTGCGGAAGGGCTCCACCTGGAAAATGTAGGAAGAGGAAAACTGAAGGATCAGTCATAGGAAGGGCTGGCAGGCCAGAGTACAGTCCTCTGGGAGCATGTGGATAGGTGGGCTAGCTGAAAGGAGAGGAGGGCATGTACAGAGGCTAGCAAGAAGCTGCAAGTGTACCAGTTCCTCACGGGGCCAAGATTCAGAGTGTCAGCCATTGTAGGTGGATTTGGGGTGGAGGAACAGGTGGTTGAGAGAGACTTGAAGGGGGACAGGACTGATTAGGATAGCAGGGATATGTGACTGTCCTGTTAGAAGAGATGCTCTGGGCTCTGAGGGCATTGACCGATGGTGGACTTGTTGGGCAGGGTTGGATGTGAGGATTGTGATGGTCATTGTGGGAAGGAGAGTGTGAGCCTGCTGCCAGGTTGCTAGTGAATGAGGGTGTTGTTTCTGTAGGTAATGGCAACACCCAGAAATGATCTCTGGGGAGTTCTGTGGCTTTCTAGCTGCAGCTGCCCTAGCCCAGCCCTTTCTCCCTCTTTGCAACCTGCTCATTTACTGCTGCTGGTAAATACTGCTCTCCCCGTCATCATATTTTTAAATGGGTGGGGTGTGGGTGCCCTGGATTAGGTGGCCTGCTAAGAGGTCCCCACTGAAAGGACTGTGGACTTCATATATGTCACACTGGCTGATGAATGGATCTTGTTTGCCACCCTGGATTGCAGAGTACACAGCATTGTTGCTAGTACTGCCAGCAGCTGCCCCAAGTATTCTCTTTCAGGGCACAATAGAGTGTGCATTCCTACCGGCTTTTGATTTAAGATAAGAGCTAAAGTGACACTGGCCACGTGCTGTGTGCCTGCTCTACCCCTGTCACATTGTGGCAAGACTTCTTTCCTGAGGTTGCTCATACAGTTAGCTCCACCCAAGACATCTTGCAGTCTCTGGGGTCTGGGGCTGCTTCTTGTCATTCAAAATTTTTGCAATAGGAAGTCAAGATTCAGGAGGTTTGATGACTCACCTGATACCACTCAGCTGACAGGTTTGACCATGTCTGACTTGGAACCTGGCTGTGTTTGAATCTTACACTCACAGACTGTCATTGTGGTTCTACCCCACACTTGCCCTTGTTCCTTATTCTCCCTCTTTTTAGTGAGAAAACAGTTGTGTTCTCTAAATATACCCAGAGCTCATCTCAGCCAGAACCACGGTATGGTATATCCAAGGCCTGTCTGAGTCAGAACCATAGTATATCCAGGGCCCACCTCTCAACTGGAATCATGGCATATCCGAGGCCCATTAAACAGCTAGAACCATGGTATATCCAGGGCCCAACAGTTAGCTAGAACCATGGACACCAGAACCATTTCTTGGACATGTCCAGCCTGTGAAAAAGGCTCTGGCAGCCTATTTGCTGCTGCTTCTCTGCCTGGATGATTTGCACATGGGCCCAGCACTCTAACTGGCCTGTGCAATTATCTCTTGGCTAACCTTGGCTTCTGTCCTGCCTTCCTCCTTACACTCATGGCCAGTCTAAGCTGCCCCATGGTAGGCAGGCTCGGGAGCTTCCTGCTTCTACGAAGGTATTGCACTGTCTATCTGTGCCATGTTGTGCCCTTGTGCTGAGTGGACAGGATTTCAGGGTGCTTTTTTTTTTTTTTTTTCTTTAACAGAAGTCGTTTAGGAAGTGCAACAATTCCTAATTCTTAACACTTAAGGGTCAGTTAAAAGTCTGTGATTGTGGGATTTGTATCTGAGATTTGCTTTTTGGTTTGTTTGTTTGGGGGACATGATCTCTGTACCTAACCCTGGCTGTTCTGGAAGTCTCTGTGTAGACCAGGCTGGCTTCAGATTCACAGAGATCCACTTAACCTCTGCTCCTGAATGCTGAATTAAAGGCGTGCACCACCATGCCCAGCCATTGGAGATTTCTTGAACTCCCTGGTAGCATTTGCTCAAGGGAGAGGCCTCATGTTTCCCCAGGCGACTGTTGCAGCATATATGCCCGTGGTAGGGTGCTTGCTGTCCATGGAAGGCCGGAGACTTCCCTAGCCCTTTAGGAAAACCAGAGTATACTTTTCCCCTGGTCCTGATGGGAAAGGTGACTGGGAGATTCCATACCTGAGTTGTAAACCAGCTCCCAGCTGGAAGAGCTGCCAGAGTGGGAAAAGCACCTGTGGTTTTCATTTGTGGTTTGTGTTAGTGAAAACAAAACTATGTTTATGTTTTGTTTATAGTTTACAGATTAATTCTCAATGCATGCTTTGAGGGCTGGAGACATATGAGCTTATGAACATGGGCTCTCTAGACTAATTTCCTGGATTCATCCCTCCTCTACCTGAACCTTCTCTGGCTTTTGTTTGCTAATCTAAGATTTATACAGAGTCTTGCCATGTATCCTGGCCTGCTTTGCTTGTTGCTCTTAGCTGAGCCACACTGGACTTGAGCAGAGGACCTGGGTTTGATTCCCAGCACCTACATGGTGGCTCCCAGCAGTCTGTAACTCCAGTTGCAGGTGATTTTTTTTTGCCCTCTTCTGGCCTCTTTGGACATCAAGCATGCATGCGCCCAGATATACATGCAGGCAAACACCCATACACATGAAAGAAGTAGAAAAAAATATGAAAAAAAAAACTGGAACTTGGGCCAGCACGATGACCCATCAAGTGAAGCTGCTTGCTGCTAAACCTGGTGATCTAAGTTCAATACCTGGGACCCACTTGGTAGAAGTAGTGAACCGACAACCAATAGTTGTTCTCTGATTTTCACATACACACTATTGCCCTTCCCCCAATTTACTGAATAAATAAAACATCACTGTTTAGATAACTCCACTATTAGATAACTCCACTAATTAGATAACTTCCGATATCTTGTTTCAGTATTCTCTTACCCTGTTTCCAGTCTTCTGTGTATGGTTTTTTGCATAGTTAGATGTTTTGTGTTAACTATTTTACCATACACCTGCTATGCAGAGAAGATAGAATGTAGACCACAGAGCCATGACCTGGGTTCAAATTCTGACTCCCCCAGTTTAGTTTTTGGATTTTTTTTTAAGATAGGGTGTGTGTGTATGTGTGTGTGTGTGTGTGTGTGTAGCCTTGGCTGTCCTGGAACTCACTCTGTAGACCAGGCTGGCCTTAAACTCACAGAGATCCGCCTGCCTCTGCCTCCCAGTGCTGGGATTAAAGGCATGTGCCACCACCGCCTTGGCAGTTACCCCCAGTTCTTAATGTGGGGAAATTCTCTGTTCTCACTATGTCTGAGTTTCCTCATTGAAATCTTTCATTCTCATTGGAGGGAGTTTGCTCAGGACCGCTTGGTATTCAGGACTGTGAGGGAGCATGCTAGTACCTGCTAGTAGCACTCCATAGGCCATGGCAGGAGGATTCTGAATTCCCAGTTAACATTGGCTGCATAGAAAGACCTTATCACAAACCACACTCAGGAGATGGGAAGTGCTGCTGTTATCTAGTGAGTAGAGGCATGCACAGGATGGCTTCAGGATGTCAGTAGTGCCCACCCACAGGGTCCTGTGGGTATTAAGTGAACTCATGCCTAGCACAGTAACTCCCATGGGCTGGCAGTTGCTGCTGTGATAAGTCCTTGCTTCACTTTATAGTATATTTGAATGTTGCATAGTCTCATAAGTACTCTTTCCAGTGGTTTCCAGATGCCTGTAGCAAATCTTCCTTTTCTGTAAGTGTTACATGCTCCTAATATGCTTTTTCTTCTTCCACCAGATGAAATTAAAGCAGAAATAGAAAAGCAGAGGTAAGCAGCAGTGCTTCCTCCTTTTGGGAGTACTTCAGATGACGGCCATGGGAACTCCTTTCTACGCATGTTTACTCTTATATTTAAAGGGACAGCACACCCCTGTTAGCACAGTGCTCGCACGGGTGGAACTCCTGGTCTGGGCTTGTGTACTTGGAGGGAGGTTAAAGAAGGTCAAGTTGCCTTTAACCTTATCTTGAGAAGGAGGCAGAAGCCTTGTCCTGTGTGTAGAGGGGAAACTTGCACTGGTACCTGCCCCTTATCTCGATGGTGGGAGTCAGCCAGTCATAGTTTAGAAACCTGGCTCTGGCATGGCTGCAGCAGCGTCAGTCCATGATGCCAGTGAGTCCATTATAAGTCAGAGCTCTTGCTTTCTGCACATGACATTCTGGAGTTTTCTTTCTCAAGTTACATGTAGTCAGCTCGTAGCCACCCCAAGATGGAGCTTGCAGTACTTTGAGCTGAGTGCTTACAAGCAGAGTGGGAAATAGAGTAAAGTGGAGAGAAGCGAGCTTTTTTTTTTTTCCTTTTCTTTCTTTTTTTTTATTTTTTCATTTTTCCTTTCCACCTTTTCTTCTTTTCCAGGCTTGGTGCTGCAGCTCCGCCAAAGGCAAACTTCATTGAAGCCGACAAGTATTTCCTTCCATTCGAGCTGGCCTGCCAGTCCAAGTCCCCCCGGGTGGTCAGCACATCCCTGGATTGCTTGCAGGTACCACATGTAAACTTGGTGCAAGGGGCCCTTCAGAGCCACGGGCTCTTCTTACCCATAGCCATGCTGCTCTGGCACTGAGGATGCCCTTGGAGGTGGTGGTGCAAAAGCGTTCAAATCTTCCTTTGCGAAGATCTCATGTTGGTGGGAAGGGGTGGTTCTGTGTTCCTTAGTTACATTACACATTTCCTCAGAAGTGTAGTATTTGTAGGTCGATTGTGTTTGATATACATGGGCATATGATGTGCTCCCAGCCTCATTGTTGATGGAATTAATGTGCAGAATCAGTATGTGTAGAAACAGGTACAGTCACACCTGATTATTTGTGGTAGTTCCGATCTACAGTTTCTATGAACTAGCCCGCCCTGAGAAATGAAGGCTTGGGTTTCCCAGGTCTCCAATTTGGGCCAGCTGATGAGTCTGTAACTTCATTTAAGGACACCTCTTAATATGTACCATTGGCTCATTAACATTGACTTCACAGCCAGCAGCATTGATAGCACTCTTGAACCAAGTCTAACACCTACAATTCTAAGGCAGCCCCAGCCTTCTTGCTCCTTAATGCTAGGAAGCGCGTTCTCACACACTAGGGGGGCATTTTCAAGAGCATAAAGAACAAGCCTGTGAAAGCCCTGCTGTAAAAACATCACAGAAAAGACAGTGAATACCTGAAAGAAAGCAGTGTCACCTTGTCCCCTGCTATGATTCAGGGTTGTCACTGTCCTCCAAGTGACCACAGAAGTCCCACGCTTCTGATTTGGGGGCTTTCAGATACGTTGAGTGAGGAGTCAGTGAGTGTATTTGAAAGCAGCAGTCTGAAAATGAGGACTGAGCGCAGTTAGAGTTCCATGGTGTCCTCAGATGATCCCTAACTGCTGAGGACATAGAAATGCAGAAGTGGGGAGCCTGTCTGACAATGTCATAAGAGATGGGACAGCTCAGATGCCTTAGTTCCTAAGCCGTACTTTCTGATTTTTGTTTTTCTAGATTACCTCAGGTTCCTGACCACCTCTTAGCTTAGTGGGCAGTCCTGCCAGTGCAGAAGTATTGCTTGTATCCTGGAGCAGGGAGCTGTGAACAGATGCTGTTCGGATTGTCTAGAGAGTGTGTTTAAAAGGCCGTGAAGCCTCATGTAGACCCACATTTCTTTTTTTTTTTTTTTTTGTAGACCCACATTTCTTGAGAAAGAATGTTGTCATTGATTAGTTCTGTCTGCCAAGGCAAAGAACTGCAAAGTGGCGGGGCATACCATGTTTTTGGCATCCTCAATCTAGTATTCGCTTGATTAATCTCTTTTCTTTAATATGCATACACTTTAGAATTGATGACAGGGTTGGTTTTTTTCCCACGAAAACTGTTCTTCCAAATGAAAAACTATTTCTTTCATTCCAGATAATTCTGTACAGATTGTCCTATGTGAAGGATCTAATGAGCCAAGAATTCTTAAATAGCAGGCTCAGTCCCACTTCTATCCTAAGATATTTGATGTTGTGAATGTTTCCCAAGGAAATCTGACATAGTTTAATTTTAGTTGTTCCTCCCCATGACAAGGTTTAGTTTGGAAACTGGTCCTGATGGCTAACACATCGATGTCCTGAGACATCGATAGCTCATACCCTTCACAGGACTTTCTCTCGCCCCAACCCACCCTTGGCCCAGGTACCTCATTTCGATCACCTGTTTAAGCTTCGCAAGAACCTTCTGAGGTGTCCATTTTCATTCTTGTTTAGAGTCAAGGAATCTGAGGCTTAGCTAAAAAAGTGGCTAGTCCAGCTAGAAGATCACCTGCCCTCTAAGTAACAGGGTTGGTGGGTATGTAGGACTTTATAACCCACATTTAAGATCTTATCTGAAAGCAGGCTCTGGTCTGTTGTCTGCTTTTGTGGATAGTTTTGTTGGAGCACAGTTGTTTCAGTTTGGGCTGTGATAACTGAGCCCTACAGAACTCCAGCTCTCTCATAGTTCCAGAGGGTGAGCAGTCCAAGTTAAAGGCCCTGGCTGATTTGGTGAGGGTTTTGGCTCAACTTGTAGACCGCCATATTCTCACTGTGCCTTAGTGTGTTAGAGTACCAGCTAGCCCTCTGGTCTTTTCTTCTAAAGCACAGAAGCCATTGTGAGGGCCCCACAATGGTCACTGGGTTCTGGGACTAAAACATATGGATCTGGAAAACTGGAGAGATGGCTCAGTAGTTAAGAGCACTGACTGCTCTTCGAGGGGACCTAGGTTTAATTCCCAGCACCCACATGTCAGATCACAACTGTCTCTAAACTCCAGCTCTAGGGAACCAGAAATCCATGGCAAAATACTAATGCACATTTAAAAGAAAGAATATGGATCTGGGGGACATAGCTTCCAGTCATAGCAACAGAGAGATGCATGTTTATTTGCTAATCTGAGGCTGCCATCCCACCATTGAGCTTCAGTGAGTAGCTGCAGTGGAGACCTCCTGACCTGTATGCTCAGTTCCTGGTCTTCTATGGATAGATGGCTTACTTTGCTCTTTTTGTTTGTTTGTTTGTTTTTCAAGAAAGGATTTTCTTTGTAGCCCTGGCTGTCCTGGAGCTCGCTCTGTAGACCAGGCTGGCCTCAAACTCACCTGCCTCTGCCTCCTGAGTGCTGGGACTAAAGTCGTGTACTACCACACCTATCAGCCTTGCTTAACTGTCACCCTGTGACGTGGCTTTCCAATGATGACATTAGTGTCTTCCTGGAACTCTGTGTGTCCATGATTTCAAACACCTTCAGTTCTCAGGGAGTCTTGAGGCTTAAGGTGTATAGTTCTCCTTTTGAATGGACTTCTTCAACGTTTAGTAGGTTTACTGGGGTCTCTTTGATTAGTATACAGGTGTACTATCCTTTTATGATTTTAGGAAGTGGATGGGCACCCTGGAAGACTGAATGGCAAGGGAGCTCACCCTCTGCTGCCTTGTCAAGCCTGCTTGACTGGAATTTCCTGGCAGTTGAGGAAACTCATGTCCTGGAAACCAAAGGCCAGAATCTAGGGATGAAGTCCAATTTTGAGAGAAGTGAAGCCAACTGAAGTTACCTACACTGTGCCTTATTATTCATTTATCTTGGAGAGGTGACAAGGACAAAGGTGCTGTAGGGTTTGCTTTGTGATAAGCACAGTTGGCACAGTTCTCTCCTGCTGGGAGAAGCCTAGAGACTTCTCTGCTGCAGCTTCTGCAATCCTAGGAGTCCTGTGCTCCTTTCCACACTACCCCAGTGCAGGACCTGTCTTGCCTAAGCCAATGTTTTTCTGGTTGTATATTAATATTTTTGTAATATAGTTTAGTATATTTTAACTTAAAATTTTAACTTACTAAATTTTGTTCGCTGTAGAACTTTTAAAAGGTCAAGATAAAAATTAAATGCAAGTTGTGTAGAGGCAGACAGGTGGAGTTCTGTGAGATGGAGGCCAGGTAGGACTACACAGTGAGACCTTTTCTCAAAAGCAGTAAGAGCAGCGGAGCAGAGAGATGTCTGGGTGATTAAGAGCACTGACTACTCTTCTAGAGGCCCCGGGTTCAATTCCAGCACCTATGTGGTGGCTAAAACCATCTGTAACTCCAGTTCCAGGGGATCTGATGCCCTCTTCTTCACAGGTACCAGGCATGTACATGGTGCACAGACATATGTGTAGGCAAAACACCCACACACATAAAAAATAATAGTAATTTTTTTTTTCAAGACAGGATGTCTTTGTTCAGCCCTGACTGTCCTGAAACTCACTGTTTCTGCCTGTCTCTGCCTCCTGTGTGCTGGGATAAAAGGCGTGTGACACCACTGCCTGGCCAATAAATAATTTTTTAAAAATTAGATACAAAATTAGTGCTAGGGATATGACTCAGCTAGTAGAGTGCTTGTCTAACTTGCATGAGATTCTGGATTCAGTCTCCAGCACAATAGAATGGACAAGGTATTACAAACCTGTAATCCCATGACTCAGGATATAGAGACTGAAGGATTAAAAGTTGAGGATCTGGTGTAGATAAGTCTCTGTTTCAAAAGAAAAAAAAAAGTAGAATGTTGTTTTCTTTAAATCCCAGTGAAGCCTGTAGGAAATCATTGGCCTAGGTTGTCCTATTTATATCACAGATGTTGTGTTTTAGCTCTTTTTGTTGGTTGGCTTTATGTGTTCGTGGTGGGTTGTGCACATGTATGTGGGTACATGTAGAAGCAGGAGATGATCCTTGGGTTGTTCTTTAGGAGCTGTCTACTTTGAGGCAGGGTCTCTCAGTGGCAGCTGGGGCTCAGTAATAAGGTAGGTTGTCAGGCCAGCAAGCCTCCGGGATCTGCCTGTCTCCACTTCCTGACACTGAAATTACAAGGCCATGTCAATCACTCACTACACTTGGCTTTTTGCTAGGGATCAAATTTAGATCTTCATGCTTATGTGGCAAGCACTTCATAACTGAACTGTTTCCCCGGCCCTTAATTAAAGTTAATTATTTAATGTTATTAATTTTGAGATAGGATCTCATTATCTATTCCTGGTTAGCATGGAACTTACTATATACTCCAGAGATCTGCCTGCCTCTGCCTTTCAGTTGCTGGAATTCAAAATGTGTGACCATCACACCTGGCCCTGTTTTTGGTTTTGATACAAGCTCTTGCTTGCTATGTAGCCTAGGCTGGCGTCAAATTCATAATCTTTCTGCCTCAACTTCCCAAGTGCTTGGGAACCTGTGTAACCATGTTCAACTGGAAGCCTGTTTTCTCTTGTTTTGGTGCTCAGCATGGAACCCAGGTGTGATTCTGAAGCAGCAAGCTGCCCTCTGGTCCAGGCACTCTTTTCCAACCTTGTTATTTTGGGAGTTGTGACTCATCCACCCACATCCTAGTGCTCTGACAACTTCAACCCTAGTGTCAAGAGGGAGAAGCACTTGTCCACCTGAAGCCAGCCCCACCCTCTCAGGAGCCTGCCCAGTGCAGCAGGTCAGGGTGGGGGTGAACAGTTCTTGCGTGTCTTCCATTCTACCCACTTCCTTCTAGGCGCCAGAATTAGGCTTGAACAGTAGAGGGGGCAGACATTCTGTTCCTTCTGTAATCCCATTGTATACTGTGTTTCTGCTTTAAGCCTCTCTCTCTCTCTCTCTCTCTCTCTCTCTCTCTCTCTCTCTCTCTCCTTTTCTCCCTTTCTCTCCCTCTCTCTCTGAGACAGGATTTCTCTGTGTATCCTTGGCTGTCCTGAAACTCACTCTGTAGACCAGGCTGGCTTTGAACTCAGAGATCCACCTGCCTCAAAGGTGTGCACCACCACTGCCTGGTTCAAGCCACTCTTAATCTTTTTATGCTTATTGAATGAAGGTGCTTTGTAGCTAGTGGTGAAGAAAGCCACTCAGAAATGTTGCAGGCTTCTGCAGGGTGGCCATCTTCCTAATACTATGGTGGTGGCTCTGTGGGCAACCTCAGGAACACGTGCAAAGGCAGGAAGCACATCTACATCTGGAACAGCAGCACATTCACATCCTTACCAGCTCCCAGAAGCACAGTGTGCCTTAGAAGTCTGGGCCTTATGGTGGCTGACCTTTAGAATAACCTAGACAGCTGAGAAAAGAATAGATTCTGAGCTTCAGTTCAAGTAGGTCTGGGTTGAGGTCCAGGAGACTGCGATTTTACAGGCTCCTCTACATGAGTCTGAATCTCAGCCAGGTATAGAGCTCACTCTGACTTTTGTCTCATGGATCTCTCTCTTTTGCCATGGTCCAGGTCGAGTATAAGGTGCTACAGGCAGGTAGCCTCTGAAAGGCAGCTCATCCCCTGGGAGATAGCTAGAAGTTGCACTCAGAACAACTGTGTTTGCCTGGCTCCCGGGAGCAGCTGCTGCCATATGAACCATCATTCAAGACCATCATCCCTCCTGTCTTGTTTAGCTAGGCAGAAACTTGTAACCTTTGTTTTTTCTTTGTGTAGAAACTCATCGCATATGGACACATCACTGGCAACGCCCCTGACAGTGGAGCTCCCGGGAAGCGGCTGATCGACAGGATTGTTGAAACCATTTGCAATTGTTTTCAGGGCCCTCAGACGGATGAAGGGGTTCAGCTACAAATAATTAAGGTATTTCTGTTTGCAGGGTCTAGGTTTGGGAATGTGGGGTTTTAATTTACCATGTGTTGGTTGGGTGATGTTGAGCTGGAACAGAAGATTTGAAGAGTTACATAGAGCTCCTGTTAGCATCGTGACTTACGAGCATATCTTAATTCCAGAGGAGTAGAACCAGGTATGTCCCTAGTAAACAGTCCCACCCACAATGCTCTAATCACCTGAGAACTTAGTTGCTTGAGATTCTCTGGAGATTCTGGGTTCTAGCCAACCATTGCTCTGTAAGTCTTCATTGGTATTCTTTTTTGTTTGTTTGTTTTGTATTGTTATTTTTTAATTTTTTTATTTTAAATTTTTATTTAAAATACTACTTAGATTTTAGTCCATAGTAAAACAAGAAAAATAAATTAAAAGCATATATGTTATAAAAGGATTAAAATAACATCAAAACATGTAAAATGCTGAGGAATAAATTTAACATGAAAGGCTTCAAACTGAACATTATATAATGGCACTGAGAAATGTAAAGAATTATCCACATAAGTGATGACATTCACTTTATTCAGGCACAGACTACTCAGTTTAGTTAAGATCTCCAAACTGAGCTGGGCGGTGGTGGTGTACGCCTGTAATCCCAGCACTCAGGGAGCCAGAGGCAGGCAGATCTCTGCGAGTTTGAGGCCAGCCTGGTCTACAGAGTAAGTTCCAGGACAGCCAGAGATACACAGAGAAACTCTGTCTTGGAAAACAAAAGCAAAAACAAAACAAAACAAAAAAGATCTCCAAACTGATCTTCAAGTTCCAAGACTAGTTAAAATTCCAATAAATATTCTTTAGGTGGTTAACAGACTTATTCTAAATTTTGCATTGACACGGAAGCAATGTAGAGTAGCCACTATTGTGTGATGTTTTACTCATTTGGCTCTTTCGTCTCTTTTGAGGGGCCCACCACCCAGCTCCCAAATAAATCACACACGGAGGCTTATTCTTGGTTATGAGTGTCTGGTCTTAACTTGGCTTGTTTCTTGCCATCTTTTCTTAATTTAAATTACCCTGATTACCTTTTGCTTCTGGTCTTTTTTTCCTTTTCTTACTTCTATATATCTTACTTTCATTTTTTTTTTCCATTGGTATTCTTAACGCCAGAACCTGCTCCTGTCTTCTTCCCAGCTCTTCTTCCCTGTTCCATGGTTACTGTCAGGAAGGGCTTGGCATGAACTGGTACCACCAGTGTGTCAGGGAATGAGAGGGATGGATAAAGGTCTCCTTCCAGATCTTAGTTCCTGAGCATCTCAGCTGTGTGGGAGTGAACTTGTCTTAAATCTTTTTGAACCCGATAGGAAACTGGGAGCCTCGGTACATTGGTACTCATGATTCCTGTGGATGAAGTCAGGGAGTGTGTTTTATGAGGGAACAGTCTAGTTTTCATTTTGTTGGTTTTTTTTTAAAGCAATATTAGCATTTAGAATTTTCAGGTTTTTGGGTTTGTTTTTTTTTAATTTTGGTTTTTCAAGACAGGGTTTCTTTGTGTAACCCTGGCCATCCTGGAACTCACTCTGTAGACCAGGCTGGCCTCAAACTAAGAGATTCTCTTGCCTCTGCCTCCTGAATGCTCACATTAAAGGTGTGAGCCACCATTGCCAAGCACTTAAATTTTTTTTTGTAAACTAGCCACTAGAACACCTATTTCAACACAGCTTAATTACTTCAAATGATGTGAATTTTAGGGAATTAGCAATTGGTTTTTAAACTCCGAACAATAAGAAACTGGCTCTGGGTATTAATCATCCAGATGATTTTGAAGGACCATCTGAGAGTTTAGAGAAATCAGGCTGAGTGTGTTGGTACAAATATGTGATCTTAGCACTTGGGGAACAGAGGCAGGAGGGTTGCTGAAAGTTTGAGGCCAGCCTGTATATAACAAGTTTCAGGACACCTCAACTATTCTAGAAAGGTTTGGCCAGGGGGATTATGGGCATTCTAGAAGGTGACCATTTCTGCTGTCTCAGGCTCTTCTGACTGCTGTGACGTCCCCACACATTGAAATCCATGAGGGCACTATCCTGCAAACAGTGAGGACATGCTACAATATCTATCTGGCCAGCAAAAACCTCATCAATCAAACCACCGCCAAGGCCACACTTACCCAAATGCTGAATGTCATCTTTACCCGCATGGAAAACCAAGTGGTGAGTGACAGCTGGGCTGGCCAAATATCCTGCTGATAGCAACTCATGCATGTGCAGGGCCACTGGCCCTAGAAGTTTATCCCTTCCTGAGACTTACGATTTTAAAACCAGAGGGCAGCTCGAGCATGGATTTTTATAGTTTGGTCATCACATTCTAAGTCTACTTTAGACTTAACTTCCTGAGTTGGGGATATAGCTGAGTGGTGGAGCCCTTGCCTATTATATGCAAGGCCCTAGGTTTAACTCCAGTGCCCAGGAAAACAGTACTTAAGTTTTATTAGCTTGTTGAAAGTTTTGAAACAATAGGCTGTGTAATTTTTGTTTCTTACAATGATGCTAGAACCATTTAGATGGAATCCTTCTCTATTGTGCTTTAGTTACAGGAAGTCAGAGAATTGGAGAAACCAATACAGTCTAAACCTCAGTCCCCTGTGATCCAGGCCACAGCAGGATCTCCCAAATTCAGCCGATTGAAACAGAGCCAGGCCCAGAGCAAACCAACGACTCCTGAAAAAACAGAATTGCCCAACGGTGATCATGTGAGAAATGGCTTAGGAAAAGTGAGCTCAGAAAATGGAGAGGCTAACCGAGAAAGAGGTTCATCATTCTCTGGTTCCACTGAGCCTTCCAGGGGTGAGTGGGCATCCTCCTGGGGTTTGGGACACACTGGGAAGTGTGGTCTACCGGTTAAGGAAACCCCTGGGTGTAGCTTGTCTATTCTGGGCTTTTTCTTGACCTCCCCTTTTCTGTTGACTACTTGGGGCACAGCCATTGAGGCCTGATGGACGTTCTGGAATGGAACTGCCTGCTGCTGTTCCTGTCAGCCTTAGCACAGTAGGTGCAATTTGGGGCCCTTCGTCTCCACAGGGAATCAACTAGGTGATTGATTATTAGTACTTGGCAGTCTGGTGCCATGCATAGCCCCTATGAGGAGCTAGGACACCAGATGGGCAGGTAGGTTGATGGCATGGAGACAGCTTTGTTGTCTTCTAGTCATCCAGCAAAATTCACTTGATTTTTTTGTTTGCTTTAGTTTTTTTTTTTTTTTTGATTTGTGTGTTTGTGTGCACTTGTGTATGAGCATGGATGAGCATGTGCCCCAGAGCACCTGTAGAGGTGAGGCTCCTACTGGTGGGAGTCGGGCTTGGCAGGAGGTCATCTTACTGGCCCTTTGTTTCCATTTTTAAACATAATATGCCAAGATATGGTTATAATCAGATAGTAAATGATTTATTAAGCAAAAAATGAGGGTGATGACCTGGAATATCTGCATCTCTTCTTGAGCCAGTGGCTGAACCAGATTCAAAAGCCGTCAGCTTTCAAAACCTTGTCTTCCAGGATGATTCTAATTCTTTACTCACGGCGTTTGCTCTACATAGTGTATCTGATCTGTCTTTTCAGCTGATGTCATCTCTGCTTCAGTCACATGACTGATGATGCCACTGCCACCACCCAGCTTCTTTTTTAAATTATAAAGAAAAAAGGAGTTTTATTTTGACTCAGTCCTGGACCAAGGTCAAGGATGAAGTCTGGTCTTATGGTGTTGGCTTTCTTACTGTCTGTCATGGTGATAAAGAGCATCATTGTGTGGCATTCTTCTGTATGTTAGCTTCATTCTCCTCATAGTGAATCAGGCTACGCTGTCCAAGTCAGTGCTGTACAGGTGGTGAACCGTATTGTTTTGCCAGTGATGATGGTGGTGGTACCTCTGCCTGTTCGTACAGATGAGCTTTCCCCAACTATTCCCTGTCTGCATGTTGCTGACTGGGTGGGTGTGGAGCCCTTGGATACAGAGCCAACTGTTGTGTTAGGACAGGAGCAGTGTCTGCAGTGGAGGAGTGGTATGGGCGACCCTGCTGCCATCTAAATGGAAAGTCTGCAATAAGGAAAGGGACGTCCATATTGATGTGGAACTTCTGCTGTTCTTTTTGGAAATGAGAAATAGTGAAGGCTTTAGCGAATTGAAAGTGCTTTCTTTTTGGTTAATTAGAAATTTTCATTATGGATTTAGTCTCTGGGGCCAGAGAGGTGACAGGAATGAGCAGTCCTCCTTAGGAGGGGCATGAATGCCTTCTCCCAGCACACTCACTTGGAGTTTACAGGTGAGGGGTGGAAGCTTGGGAGCTTGAGGGACTTAAATCTCCACACTGGGAAGCAGGCCAAGCACACCATCTCTAGAGCCTTCACCTTAGGCCCCTATTGAATCTACTTTTGTGCGAAACAGTTCTCTCTAGTCTTTTATTAAAAGAACCATTTTCTTCTACTTCTCTTTCTACTACCACTGCCTCCTCCTCTACCTCCTCCTCTTCCTCCTTTTTTGGACAGAGTATTACTTTTTAGGTCTGGCTGTCCTGGCACTTACTGTGTAGTAGACCAGGCTGGCCTGGAACCTATGGAGCTCCATCTGCTTCTACCCCTCCACAAGTGCTGGAATTAAAGGGGTTCTTTAATTTGTGATCTTTCTGCTTTAAATGTCCCTGTAGTTAGTGCTGCAGCCTTAACACCCCCGCTTCCTTCCAGGCCTGACTTCAGAGATGTTTTTACTGTTGTTTGTTTTGAGACAGGGTCTCTCTCTCTTTTCTTCCTGAGACTAGGTCTCACTATGTAGCCTTGGCTGTTTGGAACTCAATATATAAACCAAGCTGGCCTCAAACTCACAGAGATCCACCTGCCTCTGCCTGCCGAGTGCTAGAATTATAGGCGTGTGCCCACCACCGCCCACCCAGCTTTGGCATCAGGTTTTTTAATAGATGCCAGATGTGTTACTTATTGAACAGTCTTTTGGTTAACAATTATTAGTCACTGATTCAATGGTTTTATGAGCAATTGGCAAGGAAATGACACACACCTACTTCTATCACATATCACTTTATAGCCTCTGGTCACACTGAGCCACCCAAGCCTCTGATGATATGACTACATGTCTCCTTGGACGTTGACTGTGAACAAGGTACTGTGCAGCAGATAGTACAGCTTAGAAATGATCAGCATAATTTTATGAAGTCCTAGCATCAGTGTGCTGGAACTAAACAGGAACCTAGAAATACCTAGTCATTGGATGGTGGTGCCGCAAACCTTTAATCCCAGCACTCAGGAGGCAGAGACAGGTGGATTTCTGTGAGTTTGAGGTCAGCCTGGTCTATGGAGCAAGTTTCAGGACATACTCTAAAGCTATACAGAGAAATCCTGTCTTGAAAAGCAAACAAAAGAAAGAGAGAAAGACAGAATGAACAAAAATAAGTATCTAGTCATGGGCTAGAGTGGAGCTCCATGGTAGAGTATTTGTCCATTATGTGAGGCCCTGGTTCAGTCCCCCATACCAGAAGGTGGAAAAGCCAGTTCTGGAATATCTAACCTTAATATTTATATGGGTGGTAAGTGAGCAATTTGTATTTTAATAGTTACACACTTTAGCATGTATTGCTACAATATAATTAGCACTTGCTATGTTGATATTTGTTCACTGTTTAAGGTAAATTGAATGTCATTGCATTGTGATGATGTAAGTGGAGCGTAAATGGGGTAAAATCATGAAGGATGGTGTGAAAACTCAACCAGAGGCTTAGGTAACTGTAATCCATTCTAAATCATGGTTTTGAGATAGAGAAATGAATTTAGAAGATTTTTGGTTGTGACTGGGTCATTTCTTAGTTTTCGTTCAGGTTCTTTGCTCCAAAAGAGGGATATGATGTCAGTAATCTCATGTGAGTGGTTTTGATTATGGGTGTTCAGTGACAGTTGAAGATGAACATGCTTAGCACTGTTCCCCAGAACCTCAAAGACCAAGCTCAGGTCTGGCAGAAGCGGTGGTGGACTGAGAGTCCTCACTGAGGCAAGCACTTTCACACTCTTTGTTGTTGCTCATTCAAGATGATGCCTTTGCTTAATGTGGTATTTTCTAACCTGTGATATCATTTCCATATTCTAGTCAGAGCTTGTTCATTTTGTTTGCTCCATAAATACCTCTCTGGAACTAATTTTTTAAAACATAAACAATTAATAGTTAGAGATGTTGGACCCTTTCCAGTTAAACATTTGCCGTTTAGCAGAATAATTTCATCTGAAATTCAGTCAATCCTCAAGTGTCAGGTTAGGAAGCTCGTGCTGAGTTCTAGGCAGGCTTGACTCAGGGAATCCAACATGGCACTCGCCAGAGCTCCTTGGTCAGGAGCTTGGTGCAGCCACAGAGAAGCCAAATCAACTCTGGTTCTCACTGGGGCTGGGATGGCCTGGGCTGAGCAGCTGGGTCATAAGTAGGAGCAGAGGACTGGACAGGGTTTCAGTGCTCTGGAGAGTGAGCCTTGAAATCCAAGCGGATCCTTCCCTTGGGTTCTGCATCTGAGGGGGTCCTCTCTGCTGGCAGATGGCAGTGGAGGGAACGCATTTGTACCTCTGCGCTTTAAAGCAGGACTCTAGAAGGCCATTGCCATAATCTCCTCCTTCCTTTCTTTCCTTGGAAACACCCTGTCTGTGTTCGTGTTTGTGGTGTGTGTAGGCACTGATGATGGAGCCCAGGAGGTGGTGAAGGACATCTTAGAGGATGTGGTCACATCTGCTGTGAAAGGTGAGTGGACAGCCCTGCCTTTCCTCATGCCTCTTTGTGCATGGAGCCCCTCAGGCAGCATCTGGTTCTCCTCAGTGAATTCTTGGAGCTCTTGGAAACCGAGTTGCTGCTGCCTCCCAGCCTGCACTTGACACACATCTGTGATCTGGTCACAGTGATTGGTTCTGTTCTGTTGAGGTAAAGGAGTATTAGATGCTCTACCAGGAGACACAGGGGTCCACTCCATATGTCTTCTGCAGAACTCCTAAGATGTCAAGACCGGACATTATGATGTCTAGTCCACACAGCAGTAGGTGTTAGGCACACAGGAAGGGGTGCTCATTGGGAGCCTCCAGTGCTGCCTCTCATGGTGCGCTCAGTGCTGGTCAGCTTATGGAGCTAGCCTTGATGCTGTTTCCTTTGTCTTTACTCCAAACTTGGTCAGTGGCTGCATGTGTAACACTGTTCCAGTGCCATTAATTGGACAAGAAATCTTAAAAAAAATGGTAGCAGTTTGCAATCAAGAGTTTTTTTTTTAAATGAAAGAGAGAATAGAACACAAACAATTATGTAGTTGGATACATGAGGCATGGAAATGTTCATTCTTTTTCATACAGTGTTGCGGGTTTTTTATGTGTATGTGTTCAGACTGGGGCATGGTTTACATTCAATTCTTTTTTTTTAATTTATTTAATTTTAAGCACATTGGTGTGATGGTGTTAGATTCCTGATCCAAACTGAGTTACAGACAGTTGTGAGCTGCCATGTGGGTGCTGGGAGTGTTTGAACCTGGGTCCTCTGGAAAGGCAGCCAGTGCTCTCCAGCTCCTACATTCAATTCTGTCTGAGTGTTGTGGCCCATGCCTATACTCCACACTTGGGAGACTGAGGCAGGAGAACCCATAGTGAGTTCCAAGCTGGACTTTAAGTCCAGGGCCTTACACATGCCACACTGCCACTGAATTACATCCCGGCCTGATGTCATAGTTTGAAAGCCATATATCTCTGAGCCTTCTGTTTGTTAACTAGGGTGCAGCCAAGCTCTTCCAGGGAGCCCAGAACCTATTTAGCCCTGTAGCAAGGCCCTTAAAGAGCCACAGTAGCTCCTGCCATCCATCACACAGTGTCAACAGTGTCACACCTCAGCCTATTGTGTAGTAGCACTGGGTCAATTACATGTCGAGTAAATATATGTTTTATAAAACTATTACTGGCCATTGAGATCACTTGTCAGAGAAAGGTGTATCTGCCACCAATCCTGAGGACTTGCATTCGGTCCCTGAGACCCTCATGGTGGAAGGAGCGCTCTGACTCCCACAACTTGTCTTCTGGCCCCCACACACAATAAATAGATATAATTTTAAGATATTTTCTATTTAGAAAAACATTTTTTAAATTTTTGCTTATTTATTATGTATACAATATTTTGTCTACGTGTATGCCTTCAGACCAGAGAGGGCACCAGATCTCATTACAGATGGTTGTGAGCCACCATGTGGTTGCTGGGAATTGAACTCAGGACCTTCAGAAGAACAGGCAATGCTCTTAACCACTGAGCCATCTCTCCAGCCTCCTAGAAAAACATTTTGAAGCCGAATGTGGTGGCGTACACCTTTAATCCCAGCTCTCAGGAAACAGAGGCGGGTGGATCTCTGAGTTTGAGGCCAGCTTGGTGTACAGAGTTCCAGGACAGCCAGGACTGTTACACAGAGAAACCCTGTCTTCAAAAAACACAAAACAAAACAAAAAACATTTTGAAGACTGCTTGAGTTCTTCAGTGTCATGTGCATATATGAGGAGCTATGTAATAGATTCCATCCACAGTCATTGTTTTGCTCAGGATTAGATATGTTTTCTTTAGTTGAATGATAACATTTATGTAATTTCTGTTTTTTACATGATTTCCAGGAAGCTCAGGTCTGTTTTTCCTTGTGACTAAGTTTTTGTTTGTTTGTTTTTTGTTTTTTTAAACTGTGTCTTAATTCTTATGTTACTAACCTTAACCCTTTAAATAAAATCTTGGTTTTCATGTTTTGCTACTCCTGTCTTTTTCAGAAGTGGATGGGTGGGCAGAACTGCTGTACCTCACAGCTTTGCAGGTGCTGTGAGTGAACCCCTGTGGGGAGTTAGGCACCGCTGTGGCCCTAGCTGTGAGGTTGTGGGTGAAAATCAGGCAGGAAGCCTAAGCAGCACGGTATTGTAGGGATTAGGAAGAGGGGGCATGCAGCACTGAGTCAGCGAGCAATTGCTGTCTGGTTCATGCAGCCTTTTGGGGTACACTCACTGGGCAATGACTTTGTACTTATGTCTTAAGAAGCAGCAGAAAAGCATGGTCTGATGGAGCCTGACCGAGTCCTGGGTACCCTAGAATGCCAGGAATACGCTGTTCACCCAGGAGTTGATGAAAACTCACAGACCAATGGCATAGCCGACGACAGGCAGTCACTGTCCTCAGCAGATAATCTGGTATGTCATTGTGCATCTCATATTCCACATCCCATACAGACACCCGTTCATTTGCACGCTTTAGAAGTTACAGAATTAGATCTCTGTCAGAGAAATGGCTATGCAAAAGGACCCTGCAGGTGTTTGTCACACAGACCTGGTCTCATACTCTGTGAAGCACAGTTGCCTTTGCTAATGTTGGTTATATGCACTATCACTATTGAACTTTTTTCTTTGCGACCAGGTCTCACTATATAGCTAGGCTAGCCTCACACTCACGGAGATCTGTCTGCTTCTGCCTCTTTTATGAATATATATGCCTAATCCTGTGTGTGTGTGTGTGTGTGTGTGTGTGTGTGTGTGTGCGCGCGAGAGAGAGAGAGAGAGAAAGAGAGAGAGAGAGAGAGAGAGAGAGAGAGAGAGAGAGGAGAGGCAAATGCATATGTGTACATGTGCTTGCCAATGCTTATGTGAAGGCCAGAGATCAAAGCTCTGTTGTTCTCCACCTTACTTTTTTGAAAGAAAGTCTCTGAGTCTGGAACTCAGTGATTGGCTAGACTAGCTGGTTAACAAGTCCAGGATCTGCCTGTTTACACCTCCCACCACCTGAGTTACAGATACCTGCTGCCATACCTGACTCTCAATGTGAGTGCTGGGAATCTGAACTCAGGTTCTCATACTTGTGTGCCATTTCCTCAGCCCTTCATTCTTTTAAGGGTAAATTTCTCTAAGCAGTGTCACTGAGTTGGTAGTTCTGGGCTGAGGAATTATCCCAGAGGCAGAGTGCTTGTCTAGCATGAACTAGGCTCTGGTTCAGAGTGAAATATAACTGAATTTAATTTCTGAAAAAGTGCATATATACATAACACACAGAGCAAGAGAGGAAATGTTTTAAATGAACATGCTGACACATGCCTGACAGGCCAGCATTTTGGAGGCTGAAGCAGTACCAAGTTCGAGGCCACCCTGGGAGGTAGGGGTGTGTGTGTTTGTGTGTGTGTGTGTGTAGATTGTTATCAACAAATGAATGATTTGAAAGCTTTATGCCTTTGGTCAACTGGGAAGGTACCACTCAGATCCTACCCTTCCTTCTATAGTCTATTGAAAGCTATTTTCTCTTCCAGCATTAAAACTGAGTGACAGCATTCATTTGAATTCTTATATTCTGACAAGAGAACAATCCCACCCTAATAACATTATTTAAGTTTAGTTTTTCTTTTTCTTTCTTTCTTTTTTTTTTGTTTTTTTTTTTGTTTTGTTTTGTTTTGTTTTTTCAAGACAGTTTCTTTGTAACAGCCCTGACTGTCCTGGAACTCACTTTGTAGACCAGGCTGGCCTCAAACTCATAGAGATTTGCCCACCTCTGCCTATACTGGCCTTAAAGGCATGTGATCCCACACCCTGCTGCATTTATTTTATTTTATTTAAGATTTAGTTATTTATTATGTCCACAGTGTTCTGCCTTAATGTATATCTGCACGCCAGAAGAGGATACTAGATCTCATTGTAGATGGTTGTGAGCTACCCTGTGGTTGCTGGGAATTGGACTCCAAGCCTCTGGAACTGCAACCAGTGCTCTTAACCTCTGAGACATCTCTCCAGCCCTCTATTTGGCTTTCTTAGTGATTACTCACTCATCTTTTTTGCCCAGTTTTCATTTTAGAGGAGGGTTTCTACATTTCTGTAATCAATTCTAAGAATTTCTGTGTGTAAAGGCTGTTGATCTTTGTTATATGTTGTATATATTTACTTTATTTGCTTAAATATAATTTTTAAAATCTATTTTTATGTGTACTGAGTGTTTTTCCCTACATGAATATCTGAACACCATGTGCATGCCTGGTGCCTGGGGAGGGCCGAAGAGGGCATCTAATTCCCTAGGATTAGAGTTACACATGATTTGAACTTCCATTTTGGTTCTGGGAATCAAACTGTGGTTCTCTGGAAATGTATCAAGTTCTCCTAACTAATGAGCCACCTCTATATATACCCTAAATGTATTTATTTACTTACTTATTTTTTGAGGCAGGGTCTGATATCCCTGGCTGGTGTGGAACTTACTGTATAGATCAGGCTAGCCTCAGAGTCACAGAGATCTGCCAGCCTCCATTTCTGAATACTGTGATTAAAAGTGTGCATTACCACACCTGGCTAGATGTAATATTTTTAAGTCGATTTTGAAGTACATGTCATTTTTCCCCAATCATTCTGCTTTAGAGTTCTTACAAATATCTTCTTTGTTTTTGTTTTCTTCTCTTTCCCCCCACACCGGGGTTTCTTTATATAGCTCTAGCTATCCTGGAACTTGCTCTATAGACCAGGCTGGCCTCCAACTCATAGAGATCAGCCTGTCTCTGCCTCTTGAATGCTAGGATTAATGACGTGCACCACCACTACAAGGTCTACAGTTTCTCTGGTGACACAACTGGAGCATCTATTTTGTGTCTTCTCCCTCCACCCCAGTCCCAATTGAATACATACAGGAATTTAGGTTTCCATGACATAATTATTTTCTTTCTGAATTTCCCTTTGTTTCTAACTTTAGGAACCAGATGTTCAAGGACATCAAGTGGCTGCTAGGTTCTCTCACATTCTGCAGAAGGATGCCTTCCTGGTGTTTCGTTCCCTGTGCAAGCTGTCCATGAAACCTCTTGGGGAAGGACCCCCAGATCCAAAGTAAGCTCACAGCAGCTCTGGTCATCTACTACCCTATGACTCGGGAGTTTGTGTTTTGTGTTTTGTCTTCCCCTGTTTCCCACAGTGTTGGTGTGTGATGGTTTCACATTTCTCCAGACTCAAGCAGTCCCTACACCTCCCCGTCCCCCCCGCCATGTCTCCACTATCCAGAATCTTGCCCAGATTTGTTCTTGCTTTGCATGTCTTGTACTGACTAAGGGCTTAATTTCCTTGTGAGGCTGTGAAAGGACAAGATGCCTACAAACTCCATTCCTGGCCCTGACTGGAAACCTCAGCTTCATGAACAAAGATTTAAGCCCCAGAGCCCAGTGTCTAAGCCTAGTGTCTTCCCAGTGAAGTGGCTGGCCAACAGTGCCTGTACTGCGGAGAGAAGAAAATCAGCTTTATTTAAAGGCAGAAAACTGATTCTAGTTCTTATGTCCTTCACTGCAGGGCAACTCCAGGGCTTCCCAAGTGATGAACTGCGGTGAAAAACAGTGAAGTGAAGTAGATGTTGTTCTAAGTACAGGGCGGTGTACTTCCCAGGCTCTGCTCTTGATATCCCGACTGCTCATCATTATAACCCTCAGTCTTTCTGTCGAGCATCATAACAACCATTAGGAAAAGGGCTAATGAATGGTTTCCATTTTTTCAAACTTTATTATGATTGTATTTGTGTGTGATGTGTGTTTTGGTGTGCACAGAAATCATCATACAACTTTGTGGAGTCAGTTCTCTCCTTCACCTTTACCTGGGTCCCAGGGACCAAACTCAGGTCTTCAGGCAGCAAGTGCCAATACCTGCTGAGCCACTTTCTCCTCTGACTCACCAACTTTCTACAGCTGCCCTTCTGAGACAGCTTCTCTTTATGTTACTTAGTCTGACCTGATTCGTCTCAGTATCCTCTTGCCCCAACTTCCCGAGTGATCGGATTACAGGAATTTACTACCCAGCTAGAAAATATTATTTTCTCTTTATTGTTGTTTTAGCTTTGTTTTACTTTGTACATGTTAATGTTTTGACTGTATGCATGTATGTACACCATGTGGGTGCCTCTTGTATCCTCTGGAACTGGGGTCATTGATGTTGTGAGTCACCATGTGGGTGCTGGGGACTGAACCTGGATCCTCTGCAAGAGCAGCAAGTGTTCTTCACTTGTGAGCCATCTTTCCATTCCTGAAGATTCATTTATTTTATGTTATGTGTACAATTATTTGGCCTACATGTATGTATGTGTACCAGGTAGTGCCTGGTGACCTTGGAGATGAGAAGAGTTCCAGATTCCCCAAAACTGGAGGGGAATTGTAGGTGCTGGGAAGTGAACCTGAACCTTCAAGCAACAAGTGCTCTTAGCCACTGAGCCATCTCTCCACCTGTAACATGAGGGGGCCGACTTGTCGGGGTTTCCGTCCTGCCCAGTACCCCCCAGCCGGCAAACCCCAAAGAAAATCACATACGGGACCCCATAAGATTATAAACTGACTGGCCCATTAGGTCAGGCTTCTTGTTAACTCTTATAACATATATTACCCCATTATCCTTATCTATGTTAGCCACATGGGCTCAGTACCTTTCTCAGTGTGACAGTTTACATGTTGCCTCTTCGATGGTCTGCACAGGAATGTCAGAGGAACTTTCTTGCTTCCCAGAATTCTCCTGTTCTCATTGCATCACCTCTACTTCCTGTCTGGTTTTCCTGCCTATACTTCCTGCCTGGCCAATCAGCGTTTTATTAAAATATGATTTACAGAATACAGACAATTCTCCCACATCATTTCCCTCTTTTTTTTTTAAACAAAGGAAAATACCCATAGTCCATTTGTTGGGAATGTGGGCGTAGTATTTCAGGCTACTTCCTGCTGGTTGGGGGCGCTGATAATCAAATGGGGGCCTAAAGAAAATTTAGAGTTATAATCAAGTCCTGACTGGAGTATCCTGTGAGTCTTGATCATCTCAGGCAGCAGTCTTGAATCTGTTCTGGATGTGGAACTATGTCATCTGGGCCCTCTATTCCTGTCGGAGATTTTTCAGGTGGCCTCCCTTGGTCAAAGGTGATTTTTCTTAACTCTGAATAAATCCAGAGCCTCTCATTTTCTGTGGAAACAAAAGCAAAATCTCTTCTCCAAAGTAACATACCTTTTGACTTCAAATTTGAAGCCAAGGTATTTGCCTTGCATTTGCCAAAATGCCTATCTTGGGTTAGTTCAGCAGCATTTATAAACAAAAGTCTTATAGCAACTGTTGCTCCTTCCTCAGCATTCAAACAATTCAAAGAGAGCATAATAACACACAGTATCAAGATTCTCTGTGTGTTTTCCATCTTTATGCGGCTTTATTTCAACCTCTATTTCTTTTATTTTTACTTTTAACTTTTGGCTTTTTGAGACAGGTTCTCTGTATATATCTTTGTCCTGGAATAACTCTGTAGACCAGGCTGTCCTTGAACTCACAGAGATCCCTCCGCCTCTGCCTCCCAGGCATTGGGATTAATGGTGTGTCCCACCACACTTTGAGGTCACAGAGGTCAATCTACCTCTGCCCCTTGAAGTCACAGAGGTCAATATGCCTCTGCCTCCCAGGCATTGGGATTAAAGGTGTGTACCACCACACCCTATTTCTCCCTTTCTTTCTTTTTTATTTTTAATGACTTTAACCTTTAGCCTGCATATATTTTTAACACAGTGTAAACCAGTTAGAGGTTTTCTTTCTCTTTGAATCTCTCTTTACTGTATATCTCTCTTTTTCTGACTACATAAGCCTTTAATTTACTAAGCAATATGGAGAGCCGTGGCTTTGACGGCTAGATCCAGCTCATTTTTTAACTTTTCAGCCTCATGGCTGAGATACCAGCCAGAGCTGTGTTCAGTGCCACAACTGTATGGCGTTTCAAGGTCCTTGCTAGCAAGCAAGCTGTATCATTCTGCTCAGAGACCACACTCAATCGCACTGCCTGCCTGCAAGAGTCAGAGTTTGTCCTGGCAGGACAGCCCAGAAAGCCGGCATTTTGAAACAGCACAGCTTTTTTCCTGCTACGACTGAAAACCGGAAAAGCATGCGTTCAGCTTTTCACCAACAGCATTTAAGTGTTTCGTGGCAGGACCTCTTAATGAGCTGTAAGGTTTTGCAGCTAAGGCTGAGTCAAGAAGCCTCTCTTAGATGAGAGTATTTGCTTGCTTCTAGCAAGCAGAGCAGAACCGAAAAATTGCTGCTACCAAGAAAACATACTTTACTCTCTTCTTTCCCAAACTTTCTCAGGCTTTCTGTGGATTCATTTATCCACGTCTGGGCGCCATATGTAACATGAGGGGGCCGACTTGTCGGGGTTTCCGTCCTGCCCAGTACCCCCCAGCCGGCAAACCCCAAAGAAAATCACATACGGGACCCCATAAGATTATAAACTGATTGGTCCATTAGGTCAGGCTTCTTGTTAACTCTTATAACATATATTACCCCATTATCCTTATCTATGTTAGCCACATGGGCTCAGTACCTTTCTCAGTGTGACAGTTTACATGTTGCCTCTTCGATGGTCTGCACAGGAATGTCAGAGGAACTTTCTTGCTTCCCAGAATTCTCCTGTTCTCATTGCATCACCTCTACTTCCTGTCTGGTTTTCCTGCCTATACTTCCTGCCTGGCCAATCAGCGTTTTATTAAAATATGATTTACAGAATACAGACAATTCTCCCACATCATCCACCTGCTCTTTTTTTAATTGTTGTTGTTTGTTTGTTTGTTTGTATTTTGAGACAGGGTCTCAAAATTAGCCTGGAATTTACTATGTAGACCAGGCTGGACTGATAACTCACAGAGATTCAACTGCCTCTGCTATCCAAGTACTGGGATTAAAGAAGTACACCACAGTACCTAGTGAATTTTCTTAACGACCCTGCCTTGGGCTAGTGGTAGGAGGAATCTGTGAGGCTGGTGGATAAAGAGCCCTGGATTGGACACTCTTCTAATTGCTATGACAAAATTCCCGACAGAAGACAAAGTGTTTGTTTTGGCTCACAGTTTGAGGGTTCAGTTCATTATGGTGGGGAAGGCATGGTGGCAGGAGCTTTAGGCAGCTGTTCACTTTGCATCCACTGTCAGGAAGTAGAGAATGATGGATTCTGGTGCTTGGCTCCTCCTTCCTTTCTATGCAGTCTTGTACCCTTGCCCATGGCATAGCACCATATTACAGGTTGGTCTTGCCCTTAATTAACTTAATCTAACCCCCCCCATAGTCACACTCAGAGGCTTATCTCCTAGATGATTCTAGATCCTGTGAGGGCAACAGTGTTGTCACAGCCCTGTCTTCATGCAGATGGAGAGTGAAGAGTATGGGGCTGAATCTGCAGCAGAATACTGGATCCAGCCTAGAGCTGGCTCTCCAGACTCAACTCTCACCTTGTTCTGCCTGTTAAACACTTTGTGTTGGAAACAGACAAAAAGGAGTTGTTCTTGTTCTCTGAGGGGCCCATCTTATCCTCTCAGCCTTCATCCTGTTGGCATGTAGATGTTATTCCTATTTTTTAAAGACTTGTTTATTATGTTTTCAATATTCTGTATGCATATATGCCTACAGAAAGGATACCAGATCTCATTACAGATGGTTGTGAGCCACCATATGGTTGCTGGGAATTGAACTCAGGACCTCTGGAAAAGTAGCCAGTGCTCTTAACCTCTGAACCGTCTTTCCAGCCTCTGCTGTTTCTGATTCTTAAATCTTGGCCTCAGGAGTTTCTGCATGGCTGAGCATGGTGTGCATCCCTGTAGTACCGAACCTTGGGAGGCAGGGGCAGGAAGATCAGAAGTTAAAGGTCATCCTTGGTCACATAGTAGCTGGTAAAAGATCAAAGGCTTTTCAAGTAACATGCTGTTTTGGTCTGTGCCCAATATTTGGCAGGCAGAGGCAGGATCACAAGTTCCAGGTCTGCTATACACAGTGAGACCCTGTCTCAAAACAAAACTAAAAGCATCCTCCTGTCTAACATTCCACCTACTAGCAACACCATCACTGTCTTTTGTTGCCTTTGCAGGTCCCACGAACTGCGTTCCAAGGTGGTTTCCCTGCAACTGCTGCTCTCTGTGCTGCAGAATGCTGGCCCAGTCTTCAGGAGCCATGAAATGTTTGTCACTGCCATTAAGCAGTACCTGTGTGTGGCCCTGTCCAAGAATGGCGTGTCCTCGGTGCCTGATGTCTTTGAGCTCTCACTTGCTATTTTTCTTACTCTTCTCTCAAACTTCAAGATGCACTTGAAAATGCAGATAGAGGTACATACATACTTCAGTTAGTGTTTTTATTTGGGGACATTAATGCCAGATGAGAAGCCTGCTTGTGAGTCAGGCATGACACAAGCCTGTAATCCTAGCACTAGAAGCCGAGCAATAAGGAGGTCAAGGACAGTCTAAGCTATGTAGTTCACTTGGGACCAGCCTGGGCTACATGAGATCCTGTCTCCAGAAAAAGCAAGCAAGTAAGCTGCTGTTGGCCTAGCCACCATAGTAAGATACCCCTTTTACTAGCTAGCCCTCCTAGTGGAACCTCTGAGTGAGTGGGAAAGATCTTGTCAGAAAAGTTCTGCTCACCAGTGGTTTAAGGTCTTGGTCTATATTCTCAGCTCAGACCCTACCCCATCCCCAGCCCAATGTCTGTCTGGGCTCAAATTGTTTGAAATAATTTGAATTAGTTGTCAGATTGATACAGTATATTTCACAAATACAAATTTCTGGGTTTTCTCACATTACAACACATGCGGACCCTGTACTAGCTCCTCAGCTCTGGGTAGAGGCCCTGCTAGGTCCACCATCTAGGTTGGACCCCCACTTTGCGCCTGCCCAGGCTGCTCTGCATAGTGTTAAGAACTGCCTGGCCCAAAGGTGTTGGCATCTTGAGCCCTAAGTGGAGACTGCTCATTGCTCCTTCCTTGTCTTCATGTCACACAGGTCTTTTTCAAAGAGATTTTCCTAAACATTTTAGAAACATCCACAAGTTCTTTTGAGCACCGCTGGATGGTCATTCAGACCCTGACGAGGATTTGTGCAGGTACGTTCACCCGGGACACTCAGAACAGCTTCTGAAGCTTTTGCCTACCAAGATCATCAGTTCCTCTTTGTAGTGTTTTAGTGAATGATTGAGAAAGTCCTTCCATTACAGAGTTCATTTGGAGGGCTGAAGTGATAGCTCAGCTGTTTAGAGCCCTTCCTTCTCTTATAGAGCACTCAAGTTTGCTTCCCAGCACCCACATCAGGTAGCTCACAACTGCCTGTAACCAGGGGATCTGACATCCCCTTGCCTCTTTAGGCACTACATCCATATGCAGAAACTTTCAAACCAACATATACACATTGTTTTCTCTTTTGAGATTGAGTCTTACTTATGTAGCTCAAGCTGGTCTCAAACTCTTGAGATCCCCCTGCCTCTGCCTTCTTAGTGCTGGGGTTTAAAGTCTGTACTACCATACCCAACTTACACATAATTTTTTTTTTTTGAAACAGGGTTTCTCTGTAGCCTTGGAACCTGTCCTGGAACTAGCTCTTGGAGACCAGGCTAGCTTCGAACTCACAGAGATCCACCTGCCTCTGCCTCCCAAGTGCTGGGATTAAAGTGTTCTCCACTACCACCCAGCTTACACATACTTTTTTAAAAAATGAATAAAAAAATATTTTTTGGGATGGGAGTTTCCATACAGAGACAGGGTTGCTCTGTGTAGCCCTGGTTGTCCTAGAACTCACTCTGTAGATCAGTCTGGGCTCAAATTCAGAGATCCCCCTGCCCCTGCCTGCCAAGTGCTGGGGTTAAAGGTGTAAAGGTGTACACAAGTACTGCCAGCAAAATATATGCCTTTTAATCTCTTTTTAAAAAGGTTCGTTCATACTGACTGAGAAAGGCCCACCTCGCCTGTCTTGTAGAAGAACTGGCTCAGGGGACCTTTGATATTAGCACCAGGTTTTGTAAATCCTAGAAATTTAGTAATCATGGCAGATTGGTTTTGGTGCTGCTGTCCTCTGGGCCTGAGGTGAATTTAAATGAATCTTCTGACATCCCAGGACTTTGCAGACAGAGAAACACTGCCTCTGAGTAGACTCCTCAGTCCTTTGGCCTTTTTGACCCCTGCTGCAAGGTGAAATGGAGTGCCTGAGTGGACAGAGGTGGGCAGGCCTCAGAACAGTAGACTACCCCACCCCATGCTTCTGGCGCATATTTCTTGCTTAAGATGTGGCCACCTTGGGCAAAGGCTAACAGAGTCTATTTTTAGCAAAGAAAGTATGTCTGGGCTTAGTGGTAGAGTTCTTGTCTAGTATTCATAAAGCCATGGGTTCCGTACCCATACTGACAACAATAAAAAAGAAAGAGAAAGAAAGAAAATGTAATCGTTTGTCTTTGATCCAGATTTCTAATATATGTGTGTTATTTTCCAAGATGCCCAATGTGTTGTGGATATTTATGTCAACTATGACTGTGACTTAAATGCTGCTAACATTTTCGAGCGTCTAGTAAATGATTTATCCAAAATCGCTCAGGGAAGAAGTGGACATGAGCTGGGGATGACGCCTCTACAGGTAAAAATACCAAGGTACATGCTGTCTTTAAAGTTTACTCATTGAAATAGACATCATAGAGTGCCGCCATACAGTTGTCACTGGGTTTGGCCTACATTAAGGGACAAAAGACAGACACACAGCTTCTGCTGTCATGAAAGGACAGTAAAAAGGTGAGTTGTCAGTTGATATGCTGCGGAGAGTGCCTGTGTTAAGGCTCCATTAGAGAGTACCCTGGGGGAAAAGCAGTTTTCAGTCCCTGAGTGGCATGTACAGAATCTTGGCATCTGGGCTTTTTCCTTGAGGAAGGCCCGAGCTGTCCTTAGGGCTTTTTCTTTCCCTTTTTTCTTTTCTTTTCTTTACTTTTCTTTTCTTTTCTTTTCTTTTCTTTTCTTTTTTTTGAGATCTCTATAACTTGTGTTCATTTTTTAAATGTAAGAAATTCTAACTATGTAGCAGGTATGGTGGCACAGTCCTGTAATTCCAGCACTCAGGATGCTGAGGCAGGAGGGTCACAATTTCCTAGCAGGTCTGGCATATATATTGAGACTCTATCTCAAAAAAACAAAAACTCTATTTAAGTAAAATTAGTATTCTTATTTATCTGTAGTTTACCTTAAAATAAAATACAGTTGTCAGTATATGTTCTATGTCATATGTCATATGTCAGTAGGGTATATGTTCTATCCAGAATTATTTATGTGCTAAGTAATTGAATTTTTTTAGATCACAGGTTAAGACTGTATTTAAAATATTATCAGGTTTTGTTTTTCTTGCTAGTATTTTATTCCACAAGCAATGAATAGAGTAATCCGTCCATCCTTCCTTCCTTCCTTCTTTCCTTCCTTCCTTCCTGCCTGCCTGCCTAGTCCTTTGAGACAGGGTCTCTCTGAAGCTGAAGCTCTTATTTTCTTTGCTAGGCAGGAAGCCTGCGTCTCCAGCAAGCCTCATGTCTTGCCCCTAACAAAGCCAGGGTTTCAGGCATGAGCAGTCACCGAGCTTAATGGCTGCTGAGGTCCAAACTCTGGTCCTCATGATTGCATGGCAATCTTAACTACTGAGTTATCTCTCCAGCCCTAAACTTTCTTTAGAAAATTCAACTAATGGGGCTGGTAAGAGAGTTCAGTTGGTAAAGTGTTTGCCTGGGAAACGTGAAGACAGAGTTTGATCCCCAGAACTCATGCACAGAGCTGGTCATGATGGCACACATTATAACCCCAGTGCACTGTGGAGGCAGAGACAGGCGGATTCCTGGAATTTGCTAATCATTTAGTCTAGCCTAGTTAGTGAACTCCAGGCTAATGAGAGACCCAAAGGCAGGTGAATGGCATTTCTGAGAATGATATTCTAGTTGTCCTCTGGCATTCACAGGTGTGTACATATGCACATATTCATGCATGCACATAGAGACAATTTTAAAAAGCTACAATAGCCCTTTGCACTTAGGAAGTCACACAGGTCATACTTGAATGCTTACCGCGATGGCACTATTAGAGATGACTAGGGCTTTTGAAATACCATTAGCACATGTCAGCTGGTAATAGTTCCCTGGGTTTGTCTGTAGTAGTACTGATTGTTAGTGATTCCCTGGCAGCCTCACAGGACTGCCCAGGAGCCCCAGATTGCTCACTGTAAAGTGTGGTAAGGCTCTGTACTCTTCACTTTGGGCCTCTAGGAGCTCAGTCTGAGGAAGAAAGGCCTGGAGTGTCTCGTGTCCATTTTGAAGTGCATGGTGGAATGGAGCAAGGATCTGTACGTGAACCCCAACCACCAGGCCACCCTGGGTAAGTGAGCAATGTGTGCGACTCCTCCTTTCAGATGCAGCTCACCACGGTGGGGACATGTCATTCTAGGATTGTGGTAGACAGTTGTCGTGTTTCCTAAATTCCTGCAGTTACTGTAAAGCTCGTTCTTTTTAATACATGTGGGGTGTTCGTTCACTTTTCCTGTAGCTATGCTAAGATACTCTGACAATTGCACATAAGAAAGAAAAGGCTTTGCTTCTTGTGGTGCTAGAGGCTGAGCATAGAGCCTCATGTATGCTAATAAGGGGATTTACCACTGAGCTGCTCAGCCAAAAGGATTGATTTTATTTCACTCATTTAAGGGTTTGCTTTTGTTTTCTATGTGTGGGTGCCATGTGTGTGTGGGTGCCTAAGGAGGTCACATTTCCTGAACTGGAGTGAGTTATTTGATGTGAGACTCCAACCTGGACCCTCTGGAAGAGCAGGAAGTGCTCCTAACTACTGAGCATCTCTGCAGCCCTACTTTAAAACAATTATTTATATATCTGTGTCTGTGAATGAGTTTGTGCACACAAGTACGAGTACCCAAGAAGGCCAGAAGAGGGTGTCAGATCTCTGGAGCTGGAGTTTCATGAAGACATTGCAGGCTTCTTCTTCTGTGCCATGACCTGGCCCTACCTGGGCCTCCATTCTTGACCTCATTCCTGCCACCACCCTGAGTCAAGCCGGGTTCCAGAGAATTTCACTGAGTCTTCTTGTTCTCTTCTAATTGTCCATGCTTGCGTGGACACCATACTCCTGAATTATATAGAGTGATGGAAGTTTGGATTTTGGTAAGGCAAGTCCTTACGTTTATTATTAAGTGTTTGCATTTTCTTTGCTTGTGAATTTTAGAAGTAGTTTGAGTTCTATGTTAAATTTCTGTGTGATACTGAGGAAAGTATTTAAGTGATAGGCTTGGCATCTTTGCCCCTTAGAATGCAAACTTGTGATAGATCTGAGGAAGGGGCACCAAAGCTGGAGCTTGCTCAGCCACATCTGTTCTATCTGCTTAGTTGGTTTTATTTGTTTTTATGTCACTGCAGGTCAGGAGAGGCTCCCAGATCAGGAAATGGGAGACGGAAAAGGCCTTGACATGGCAAGACGGTGCAGTGTGACATCAGTGGAGTCCACAGTGTCCTCAGGGACTCAGACAACCATTCAGGATGACCCAGAGCAGTTTGAGGTCATCAAACAACAGAAGGAAATCATTGAGCATGGCATCGAGCTGTGAGTGTGGCTGCTGGGCTGTGCCATCTCTCAGGGCTTTTGACAAAGCTACATTTTCTCTAGGACCTGTAGGTTGAAGTTTCTTTCCCACCAGCAACTCCCAAATAAACACACTGATCCTTAATATTGCTTATAAATGCTCAGCCAGTAGCTCAGGCTTATTAACTAGCTCTTATATTTTTAAGTTAATCGATAGTCCTTATTAATGCTCTGCCATGTGGCAGTACCTTTTCTTGGTGCGTCATGCCCATTTTATTCTCTCTGCATCTGGCTGGCAACTATTCTGACTCCACCTTTTTCCTTCCCATCATCCTTAGTTTGGTTGCCCCACCTATACTTCCTGCCTGGGTACTGGCCAGTCAGTGTTTTATTATACCAATTTAAGTGATAAATTGTGTTCAAGGGGATTATTCCACAGCAAGGAACTGGAGGCTGGCTCTTGCAGGGGAAATACCTGTGGCGAGGACCCTGCCTGGCTTCTAGGCGTAAAGAGAGCATAGGGCTGTGAAAGGAGGAGACTCGCTTTGTACAGAGGAGCTTTGTGCAACTCAGGAGGCCTTTTTTTTTTGCCTTTTCTGACAACAACAACAACAACAACAACAAAAAAAAACACTTTAGAAAACATCCATGCATAGTGACTGAGGCCTGTAATCCTAGTCTTTTTGAGAGGCTGAGGCAGGAGGATAGCCTTGAGTTGAGATTGGGCTACATTATAAACTGAGAAAACAAAACCACCAAAGACTAAATGGACTGGAGAGATGACTCTTTGATTAAGAGCACTAGCTGTTCTTCCAGATGACCTAGGTTCAGTATTCAACACTTATTTGACAGCTCACAGCCTTCTGTTAACTCATCCCAGAAGGTTTAATGCCCTCTTCTGGCCTCTGAGAAACACGACCATGCACGTGGCTTATAGACATACATGCAGGCAAAACGCTCATATTCATAAAATAACAATAAATTCAATCTCAAAAAAAATTTAAAAATACAACAAAAAGCGTCTGGAAGAAGCCACTGTCTATTCCCTAAGCAGAAAACTCAGTGTTCACTGTGTTTGCTTTAGCTGTGTGTAGGTTTTTCTGAACCATTTGTAATTTGTAGCCATCACCATACTTGAACACACATGTTTGAAACTTAAGGACATTCTACACATCATGGTAACCCATCCTTGTGATAATTGCTCAGTCTTTGTTTCTTCCTAGTCTTCTGTGCACTTTAACACATTGTCTTCTATGCTATTTACTTTGAATAATGAGCTCCCTTTAACAGTTGAAGTGGAGCACTCAGGCTTTGAATGGAAGTGCTGAGTTCTGTGTTTTCCTGCCTCACCATCCCTGGGGTGCTTTGTTTTCCCCATGTCAACTAAAATAACAGTTTTTATGGAGTTCACTGCAGAGAGAACAGTGGTGTGATAGTTGAAAATGTAAGCCTCACCCCTCCTCTGCTTCCCTGCCTGTCCTCCTCTTCTGACAGCACACTGGCACACATGGCCTGTTGTTAGTCCCCTGGTCACCATGGTGAAGAGCTCCTTCTGTTCTCTTAGTGCTCTTTGTCGTCCTAATCCCTCAGACATGAACACTATTTCCTCCTTCCAGAGGCATGCTGATTAAAGAAGTCCAATTTTCCCTGTCCTTATCTATTTGTGTCTTCATGGCTCTTGCTTATTTGTGTTTGTCCCTCTCCCTTGCAAGACTTGGCAAAATGAACTCATCCATTAGTTAGTTTTGTCTCTCCTTATTAGAAAGCATAAAGTAACTATCTAGTACCTACTTTGCAAAGGATGGGAGGGCCAAAGTGATAGTTTGAGACTGTTGTGATGAGTCTTCTGGGCATCTTGAACCCATCTGTGATATCAGATGACAATGGCAGCATCAGCCATCACACATATATACTAGAACACCCCCTTATCTGAGTCAGAAGTCCCCATGCTTGCTGCTGTCTCACCAGTGGCTTGAACTTTGTGTTACTACTGTCCTGTCTACCAGATGGCTGTGTGCCCAGATCTGTGCCCAGGGTTCTATTACTGTTAAAGATGGGGAGAGTGACTTGGTTGACAGGCAGCAAAGTCTATAATTAGAGGGTCAAAAACTAAGAGCTGCTAAGGTGTGGTGGTTCACTGTGGTCTCAGTACCCAGGAGTCTTAGACAGGAGGGTTTCTATGGGTTCAAGGCCAGGTTGGATCATATAGTGAGGACCTTGTCTCAAAAAACAAAATATAAAACCAAGTATAGTGAGACACACCTTTAATCCCAGCACTCCAAAGACAGAGACGGATTCCTGTGAATTTGAAGCCAGCCTGGACCGCAAAGTGAGATCCTGTCTTTAAAAAAAAAAAAACAAAAAACAAAACTAAACCAAAAGCAGAACAGCACTGGTGCGATAGCTCAGTGGGTGAGGGTGCTTGCCGTCAAACTTGATCATAAAAGGTTCAGAACCAAGTCCATATTTGATCACATGTGCACACATGTAAATATGTAATTAATAAATAAATTGAAAAAACTTGTTGGTAAAACTTGGGGAAACTGTCAGACAGTTGCTGTATCCCTGCTAACTTTCTCTCTGCCCCAGAGTTTTAAGTCAGCCACCTGTGTCCTGTCCCCTCTCCTTGTGATACAGCTTCAACAAGAAGCCCAAGCGGGGAATCCAGTTTCTCCAAGAGCAAGGCATGCTGGGGACAGATGTAGAGGACATTGCCCAGTTTCTGCACCAGGAGGAGCGGCTAGATTCTGTAAGTCAGGGCTAGGTACAGCATGTGGCCCTATGGGTTGATGTTGTGTCTCACTGGTTTGTACCTCCAGCTTGACTGGCCCTGAGTGAACTGCTTTGTACCCTGGTTCCTGCAGTCTTGCTCTCTTCTGGCACTGTACAGCATTCTCTGATGAGAATGAATGCTACTTTGACCCACAGTTCCTTATTTGGGGGACAGGGTCTGAGTCCAAAGTGGTCCTTGACTGCTGGAAGTTATTCTTTGGCTGGGTATGTCTCTTGCCCTCCATATGTAAGCCTCATGTTTCTCCTTCTCTTCCTCTCTCTGACAACCTGTCGTGCATACGGAAGCAGGGGTGATCTTTCCTTGCTTTCCAGCAGTCAGCTGCTGTGGGCTCTTTAGCGCCTTTTTATTTCAGCCGCCACCACCACTGCAGCCATCACACACATTTGACAGTTTCTAGATGTGAATACATCTATGTATTTCAGACCCAGGTTGGCGAATTTCTGGGTGATAGCACGAGGTTCAACAAGGAGGTGATGTATGCCTATGTGGACCAACTGGACTTCTGTGAAAAAGAGTTTGTCTCAGCCTTGAGGACATTCCTGGAAGGCTTCCGCCTGCCTGGGGAAGCGCAGAAGATTGACCGGTTAATGGAGAAGTTTGCCGCTCGATATATAGAATGTAACCAAGGGTGAGTGAGCGCTATGGCAACTACTTCCTCCTTTTTGCACTTTGAGGTTTTGCCTTTGGGGTTTGGGTTTAATTATTGCAGCTCTGCTAAGCAGTATCCCCCAGAAGACTTTGCAACAACATTATTTATGTTTCTGTGCTGCAGACAAGGCGGTTAAGTAACTTGCCTGAGATCTTGTAGCTAACTGAGTGTGCTGACGCTGAAGAGGTAAAGGCAAAGGAAGTGAGAGGTGGGGGAGAGCCTAAGCTACCTTGTCTTAAAACAAACAAAAACAAGGACTAGGGGTGGTTCAATACCAGCATTGAAGGGAGCAGGTTACAAAGCTAAGGTAAAGTCTTCTCTTTCATTTGTGAATGACACCTCTTCTCTAACAACAGCTAGCATGGTGCGGAACGCAGAGGGTTTTTTTGATTACATACTGATAAATAAACTATAGAAGTGGCTGTGTAACATTATAAAACCTTCCAACAAGTACTTGATTTTATCTTGGGTGTTTTAAATTTTCTTTTGTTCATTATTGTACATGTGTGCGCATGATAATGTCTGTGGAAGGGCATGAGTGCCATGACTTGGGTGTGGAGGCTAAAGGACAACTTTGGAACCAGTTCACGTCTTCTGCCTTAGTGTGATTTCTGAGAATTGAACTCAGTTCATCAACACAAGTACCTTTACCTGCTGAACCATCTCACCAGCCCTAATTGTAGTTGCTTAATAGTCAGTCGCTGTTTTTATAGGAACTAGAGAAACTTTGATCCTAGCTGGGGTAGAGGCAGAAAGAGAGCTGGAATGTAAGTGTCATATAGCAAAATCAAGGACTAACTAGGGAAGGCAGCGAACCAGCTGGGAGGAGGCAAGCTGTATGGGGAAACATGTATGTATGGAGAAGCTTGGTGAGACCCATTGCTTTGTGTCCTGACCCAAAACTTAGAAAGGGGTAAGTGTCATTAAGCCTGCTATTTGTTCGCTGTGCTGAATCAGTGGCAGGCCTGTGTTACGGATGGGAAACTGAGGCTATCTGAAAGATTGAGAATCCAGTCCAAAATTAGTCAGCTAATAACTAGCCAAGCCAAGATGTCTGAATTTGTCTGAATTTGTCTGAGGCCTCGTGGGTCTCACATGCAGTGTGAGTGAGTGCACTGTGAGCAGACTGCGGGGACTCTCAGGGAAATGTTTTGATGACGCTTTTGTCCCAGGTCAATTCCATTTTCATATTAATCAGTCCCAATCCTTCCAGTGTGTGGCCAAGAGCAGCCTCTGGTCATCTGACCCCAACCAGACATGACAACTTGATGTGAAGATGCAATGGTTTGTAGCTAACTTTAAGTGTGCCCTCCATGGGCCTGGAGACCTTGCTCTAGTCAGTTGATCAAACCCTATCGGCTCTCCTTTTGCTGTACATCCTGGGATTTCTCTTTCCTAGTAGGGTAGTGTGTATAGATTAGTTTCTCCATCTTCAGTTCGCATGTAATGTGGCTCAGTGTCTACATAGTTTTGTCTTTCTTTCCTTGCCTAACACAAAAATGTCAGACTACAGGATATATGCTTTAAAATAATATAAATATTTTGCTTTGCATTTCTGCTATTAAGTGCCACAATGGGTAATGGAATCAGTAAATAATAACTGAGAAAGAATTTATGTGATGCTCTTGTGCATCACATAATGCTCTCCAGTGGAGGCCCAAGAAGCTCCTAGCATCCAAAGTATACAGAGTCGTTCATTCCAGCACGATCCCTAGCAGGCTTGGTACCTGCAGGCATCTCCTGGCACCCTGCGCTTGTTTGCCTGCACTCTTGCCCACAGTGCTCCTTGAGACTTTTTTTTTTTTAATTACTTTAGCTGGGCGGTGGTGGCGCACACCTTTAATTCCAGCACTTGGGAGGCAGAGGCAGGTGGATCTTTGTGAGTTTGAATCCAGCCTGGTCTACAAGAGCTAGTTCCAGAACAGGCCCCAAAGCTACAGAGAAGCCCTGTCTTGAAAAACTAAAAAAAGAAAAAAATTACTTGAAGCTGTTTAGCTCCCTTTGTACGCTGGACTTTTAACTCCTCTGTGGTGATAATTCCTGTTCAGAAGACTCTTCCCTGGTGCAGTAGGCCTGCTTTTGGTGGCCAGGTCCCCACTACTGCCATTCTTCCTGCCTGTCATCACTGTGGCCGTGCTTAATATCTGGGTTCTTTTCTTCCAGGCAAACACTGTTTGCTAGTGCTGACACTGCTTATGTCCTGGCGTATTCCATTATTATGCTAACTACGGATTTGCACAGCCCTCAGGTAAAATGCCTTGTGATTCATATATGATAGCCACAGACATGACTGAATTTGTTTGGGTATTTCAGTGTTTTAAAAATGGTTTTCTTTTTTTTTAAATTTCAGGTAAAGAATAAAATGACAAAAGAGCAATATATTAAAATGAACCGGGGTATCAATGATAGTAAAGACCTACCAGAGGAGTATCTGTCCAGCATCTACGAAGAAATAGAAGGCAAGAAGATTGCAATGAAAGAGACAAAAGAGCACACAATTGCAACCAAATCCACCAAGCAGAGTAAGGCTTGCCTTCTGCAGACTTGCCCATCAGCACTAACTTTTCTGTCATTAAAGTATAATTGCACTATTTTCCCCATCCCTTTCCTCCTTCATCCCCTCCTAGGACTCCCCTGTCCCATTCCCTTTCAGATTCATGACCTCTTTTCTGTCATTATTACTGTTACATATGCACATCCATACAAACATACAGATACATAAATACAATCTGCTGAGGCCGTTTAGTGTTGCTTGTAAGTCTATGATTTCAGTGCTAACCTCTCAACCTGGGGAAACTAGTTCTCCCCAGAGCAGTCCTTAGTTGCTTGTAAGTCTTTGTCTCGGCGTGGGCTCAGCTCTGCCTTTTGAGTACATCAGAAAGTATAATTAAGTACACTGCTGGTGATAAATTTAATTTGCATATCTAGACACCTGAATAGTAATGTGATTATATTAATTATGATTATGTGGTTCTTTATTCTTCCTACATTTGTAATTAGGAACAAGAAAGAATTTAAAATGCATATTCTAAGAGCTAAATTGTCCTCCCCAAAGTGCTCCACAAAGCTTGAACTCATGATGATTTTGTCAGCTGTGGCAGGAACTCTTAATTCTCTCTGTGGTGCCGTCAGTCTCTGTGTTTGAAAAGCTCAGGTACAGTGCCTAGAGCACAGGACCTAGAGCCTAACTACTCTGGCCAAGCTGCAGCTCTGTTAGTTCTGAGCCCAGACACCTAACTAGTCAGCCTCATCATCCCCATCTGTAAAGTGGAAGTATTTGTAACAGGCTTACAAACTTATTGAGAGATTTGTAAGTTAATCATTAAGACTTTTGAGGCAGTTCCTGGCACATGGCAAGCACTCTGTATGTGCTCTTACTTCTTTGCAGACGTAGCTAGTGAAAAGCAGCGGCGACTACTGTACAATATGGAAATGGAACAGATGGCTAAAACGGCCAAAGCTCTAATGGAGGCCGTGAGCCATGCCAAAGCTCCATTTACCAGTGCCACACACTTGGACCATGTCCGGCCAATGTTCAAAGTGAGTATCCTAGGAAACTGGCATGTTGCCAGGCCTAATTCTGCAGTTGGTCTGCTCTAAATTAGCTGGCAAGACCATAATGGGAGAGAATGGAGAGGAAAACTGGGTGCTTCAACAGGGAGTCCCTTCTGCAAATGCCAGCACAGTCATGGCCTCTGCTCTCTACCATCTGGGTTTTGAATCCTGGCTTTGCTACTTTGTAGCCATGTGGCTGGCCTTGGTCAGGTCCGGCACTCTCCATCTTTTAACTGTTTGGATGGTTTGATGGGATTGAGCAAATTAATAATTGTTCAGGCACATGACACTATGAAAGGACTGTTTGGGGTTTTTTGTTTTGTTTTGTTTTGAGACAGAGTTTCTTTGTGTAACCTTGACTGTCCTTACAGAACTAGCTGTGTAGACCAAGCTGGCCTGGAGCTCACAGAGATCGCCTGTCTCTGTCTCCGGAATGCTGGGATTAAAGGCATGCACCAGCACCACCCAGCAGGACCATTTCGTTTTTAAGATTACCTTTATTGTGTGCAGTACACCATAGAGTTTAGGGAGGTGAGAGGAGTGAGTGCTTTTCTTTTACTATGTGGGTTCCAGGGGTTGAATTCAGGCCGTCAGGTTCAAGGCGAGTGTGAGTGCCAGTACTCACTAAGCCCGCTCCCCAGCCATAAAAGGCCAGTTTTCATGTGAGCTCACCCTATTGGCTTCAGGGTTATCAGGTAAGAACAGGTGGAAGAAAAGAGATAGCAGTTGGTCTCTACTTTCAACTATTTAGAAAAGACACACACACAAATAGTGTAATTTTTAAAATGCATTTGCCCCAGCCTGTTTTGAGGTCAGAGCACAGCTTGCTGGCATCAGTCTGTTTCCACTATGTGAGTCCTTGGGTTGAGCTTGTGTCTTCTGCTGAGCAGAAGCTTCTTTACCCACTGAGCTTACCTTGCAACATCTTTTTTTTTCTTAGCTGTTTTCATTTCAATGGGTTTGTTTTTTTTTTTTTTTTCACTATGTAGCCTTGACTGGCCTGGAGGTTGTTAAGTAGAACAGTAGACCAGGCTGGCCTCTGACTGCAGAGATCCACTAAATCTTATCAGGTGTGAAGGCATGTACACCTAGTCCAGCTCACTTATGTGCCTTGTTGTACACACCAACTTCTGATCGCTAATGTCTGTGGAGAGAACTGATTCTGGGGAAATAGAGAGATGGCTCAGCAGTTAAGTGCACTGACTGCTCTTGCAGATGACCAGGGTTCCGCCCCTAGAACCATCTAGAACTCCAGTTTCATGGGAATCTGACACTGTTTATTAAATAGTACATTCATTTATAGTGATCATAGTTCATAAGCAGTTTTTATATTGCGAATGGAATAGATTGAAGTCAAAGTTACAGTGAACATGATGTCTTGGCTATTCCTCTAACTGAGACAATAGACACTAAGTCATTGGTTCTCAACCTGTGGGTCTTACTGATCTTTTTGCAGGGCTCACATATCAGAGATCCTGCCTATCAGATATTTACAATTTATAACAGTAGCAAAAGTGTAGTTATGAAGTAAAAACAAAAATAATTTTATGGGGGGGGGCTGGAGAGATGGCTCAGAGGTTAAGAGCACTGACCGCTCTTCCAGAGGTCCTGAGTTCAATTCCCAGCAACCACATGGTGGCTCACAACCATCTATAATGAGATCTGGTGCCCTCTTCTGGCAGGCAGGCAAGACATGGAAGAATGTTGTATACATAATAAATAAATAAATCTTTAAAAAAATAATAATTTTATGGTTTGGGAGTCACTACAACTTGAGGAACTGTGTTAACAGCGTTAGAAAGGTTGGGAACCACTATTCTAAGTGCTCTTGCCATGCTGAAATTCTGGATGTTATTGAAACTTGCTTCTTTGGCAGCTGGTGTGGACGCCGCTGCTGGCAGCCTATAGCATTGGCCTGCAGAACTGTGATGACACAGAGGTGGCCTCCCTGTGTTTGGAAGGCATCAGGTGTGCAGTCCGCATCGCCTGCATCTTTGGAATGCAGGTGGGTAGAAGTGAATGGGATTCCAGAGATAACCATGGTGTGGTTTTGCAGATTGTAAAAGCTTTGAAACTACCAGGCATTTCCAGTTTATTGTTTTGGCAAACCACTTACTTAATCCCACTGAGAAACAACTGTGGCTTGGGGGGATACTGTAGGTCCAGATCAAAACTAACTACTCATCTAGCAATGACAGAGCAGTCTCTTTGTCCATGTGCCGCACTTACATGCCCTGGTGCTTAAGTGTCTGGTTGAGGGCATCGCTCCCTAGTAAAGTGCGTGGTGTGATCAGCTGCCTGGAAGCTCTCAGTATTATTCCAACATTACCTTTTTATAACCCATTTTTACTATGATTTCCCTGTCTCCTACCCTGCTCTGAGGCAGCAGATGGTTGAATACAACATTGATATAAACCTTGTTTGAATCCTGAAACATTGAACAAATCAGTGCAGTCTCGAGCTGTTGTGCAGTCACAAGGTTGGTATCTGTTCCACACCTTGCTTCTAGATCAGTGAAAAGGTGCCCATTAGTTTGTTCTGACAGCTTCAGTCTTCTGTCCCCATCCATCTTTCTGGGGATTTTTCTTTTGTATCAAGACCTGAGGTTCTGAAGCTGGAAGCCAGAGTTTCAAAGCCCACTCTGGTACTTCTCTAGCCAGGTGATGTTGCCCCTCCAAACTCAGAGGCACTGTTTAGCTCCTCATTTATATCCACCTTACAGAATTGCTATAAATAATAGCATTTATTTGACAGTCTTGGCATCCAGCAGAGAGATTAGAACACAGGACAGATAGTGTGTAATTTGTCATTGCAAAGAGCTAGTTCTCACCTGTGCTTGTGCACAGAGAGCCTCAGGTGGTCCAGTGGTGGAAGCATGCTAGCATGGGATGGCTGGTGGGCTGGTGAGCCAAAAGCCTGCTGTGTACATTTGGAAACAGCAGAAAAGCTCAATGTGGCAGCCTGCTATGTGAGTGACTATAATAAGGGTGGAGTCACAGTGCTCTCTGGGCTTCTCTTTCAGCTGGAACGAGATGCCTATGTTCAGGCCCTCGCTCGCTTCTCCCTGCTGACAGCCAGCTCCAGCATCACAGAAATGAAGCAGAAAAACATTGACACCATAAAGACGCTTATCACCGTGGCGCACACTGACGGCAACTACCTTGGCAACTCTTGGCATGAGGTATGCATCTCCGCCCTTTCTTGGGATGGCTCAGCCTCTTATTTATTTCTTTTCCTCTTCTGCTTAGTTCTGTTGTTGGTTAAGTTAATCCTTCCTTTACCTCATCAGTCTGAAAGTTACCCATGAGTACAGAGTTTATGCCCTCTTGACACTGATGGCAGATAACAAACAAATCAGCAGACGCATGACATAATGACAGACAGCAATGAGTGCAACTTGGGCTGGTGTTGGGGGTGGGATCAGGAGAGTTTTAAGAAAATTTTCTCGGTAGGGGCACATATCTGATCACAGCTGAAGGAATGGACTGGGAGAAGTAACATTCAAAACATGAAAAACAGAAATGCAAAGACCTCGGGGCAAGACAGATGGCAAGATGAAGGAACAGTGTGGAAGCCAGGGAGGCTCTGTGCAGTGTCCGAGGAAGAAAGTAGACAAGCTGGGGAGCAGAAGCTAGGTCCAACCACACGGGTTGAGTTTCATGGGAAATAGCGCCCTGCTTCAATCAAGATTTACACATACACATGTATTTTCGACTGTGTGTGTAACCCTGCTGTACCAATACTTCTGTTTATTGTTTGCTTTTTGTTTGTTGAAACAGGGTTTCCCTCTGTGGCCCTAGCTGTCCTGGAACTAGCTTTGTAGACCAGGTTGGTCTTGAATTCGCAGAGATCCGCCTGCCTCTGCCTCCTGAGTGCAGGGATTAAAGGCGTGCACCACCACCACTGGCTGTTTGCTTTTTAATAGTTAGAAAACAATGGTGTCTAGTAGTGTGCTTTTAAAACCACAATCATAGTTGTGTAGACAGGACTCTTACTACTGCCTAGCCAACAATTCTGACCTTAGGGAAGCCATCCGAATGGCCTATGTTTTATTCTTAGTGTGAAAACTGTGTGTCACACGGAGACTGACTGAAGACTTAGGTGTCCTCTCTTTGGCTGTAAAGGCTTCACTTCTCACCCCTTCTTCTTAGATCTTGAAATGCATCAGCCAGCTGGAGCTCGCTCAGCTGATAGGAACTGGGGTGAAGACTCGCTATCTGTCTGGCTCCGGGCGGGAAAGAGAAGGGAGCCTGAAGGGCCACACATTGGCAGGAGAAGAATTCCTGGGTCTTGGCCTCGGTAAGACACCAGGCCCAGCTGGCCAGCACAGATTCACAGGCTAACAGTGATGATGCCCTCCTTGTCACATCAGGATTGCCCTGTGTCCGCCCTCTTCCTGTGTAGCTCCAGCCATGTGTGTGACTCCATGGGCATGCTGCTTCAGCTGCCTTGGTGTGATCGAGCTGAGTAAAGCATCTGGTTCTCCAGCTTGAGTAGGGTGCTTTCCCGTTCCTCCTGCAGTAGGGTCTTCACTGTTGTCTGTCTCTACTTGGGAGAGGCTAGATCCTGACTACACTTCATCCATGTTCTTAGAGTAAATGGTTGTTCCCATCTCTGCTGTGGATTGAAGGACTCTAGTCAGCTCTGTAATGATTATAATAGTCAATACGTCAAGCAAATGTGCCAGGCCACATTCTGAGCATCCAGTTTATGTATTTTAGCTTATTTGGTCCTCATAATGATCCAATGGTACGGGAGCTGCTAGAACTGAGAAAACTAAAGCACAGTGGTAGGAAGGTAGCCTAGGCTGCTGGATCCAAGTACAGTGGAGTGGCACAGTGCAGCCAGTACAGTTCAAGTTCTGGGGCCCGGATAGTGACAGCAGCTGTTCCTTGTTTGCTCTGGAGGATGACTGCAGTGAAATCCTGCACAGCCCCTAGTGTCCCGCAGAAGATCTGTTGTGTGTTCTTAGAGCTCTTGGCTGTTCCCTTGCTTATATTCCTAAGTATTGGGAGTCAGTCTACAAGCAAGAGAGCCATAGCAAGGATGTGTTTTAAACCCCAAATGTAAGCTTTTTACTCCGTCAGCAGTGGAGCCGTTGTTCTTAGTATGTTTAACTTGCATTCCTGTTCTCATGTATGTCCTTTGTATTTGCCTGAGGCAAAGGGTATTTCCTGTTGTTTATGTGCTTTGCTTTTTTGAGGCAGTTTCCCGTGACCTGTGCTGGCCTCTAACTTACTTGTAGCAGAGGCTGGCCTTGAACTTGTGATCCTTAAGCCTCTCCTACTTAGTGTACCCTGCCATGCTCAGCTTAATCACTGGACTGTGTTAGGAGTCCTGCTAATTTTATGCATTGTGTTTTAGGTAATTTGGTGAGTGGTGGTGTTGATAAAAGACAGATGGCCAGCTTCCAGGAGTCTGTTGGTGAAACCAGCTCCCAGAGTGTGGTTGTTGCAGTGGACAGGTAATGCTTTTGTTCTCCATGGACACCGTGCAGGACACCACCTGCACCTGGCGTCATTTATTAGCTTCTGGGTGAGGTGAATCCAATCTGTTGAACTGTTATATTTTCTCTCTTCCTTATCTGAGTACTTGAGAAATTTCAATTTTTCCCCTAGAATTTTTACTGGCTCTACCAGACTGGATGGAAATGCAATAGGTATGTGTCTTACTCTTGTGAGAACTGTATGTGCCTCCTGTTGTGATGGTGTAAATGTCTCTCACTGGGCTTCCCATGTGTTGCTGTCTCCAGTTGACTTTGTCCGCTGGCTGTGTGCTGTGTCCATGGATGAGCTGGCCTCCCCACACCATCCCCGGATGTTCAGCCTGCAGAAGATCGTGGAGATATCTTACTACAACATGAGCCGAATCCGGCTGCAGTGGTCTCGGATATGGCATGTCATTGGAGAGCACTTCAACAAGGTAACTGCTCACTTCTAAAGAGCACTTAGCAGCAACTGACAGAAAGCAGGCACTGCATTCCAGAAGGAAGGAATGGGAAGAGTTGGCTCCATTTGGGGGATTTGCCTTCAATTCATTCTGTTCAGAGAACTGGGATATGACTTGGTCTCCAAAGTCCTGCTATGCAAGAATGATCATTCCCCTGAGTTTGATCCCTAGAACCCACATAAAAGCTGGACTAGGCAGTGCACATTTTATCCCCAGGTAGTGGCAGAGACCAGCTTGTAGAGCTCATTGGCCAGCTGTCCTAGCCAATTGGTAGGCTCAGGATTGATAAGCAACCTTGTCTGAGACAATAAGGGGAAAACAATAGAAGACACCTAATGTCAACATCTCACCTTCACACACATTGCACACGACCCTACACACATGTATACATATACCACATACATACCAAAAATAAATAAATACTTGAAAAGAAAGAAAAAACAACCACATGCCGGAATGCAGTGAACACCTGTAATCCCAGCCCAGGAAAGAAGCTGGAGGCTCGCTGGTCTTTCACTGTGACACTTGACATTTGACAGGCCTCAGCCAAGAAATAGCATTCTTTGTCTTTGTAGATGTGCCTCCCAGAGAGTGGGCAGGTAGACTGCCTGCCTTTGATGTAGACCCTACATCCACAACGCTTCCACTGAACCTGCTTTTCACTCCCTGTTCTGCTAGGTTGGCTGTAACCCCAATGAAGATGTGGCCATATTTGCTGTTGATTCACTGAGGCAACTCTCCATGAAGTTTCTGGAAAAAGGAGAATTAGCCAACTTCAGATTTCAGAAGGATTTTCTGAGACCTTTTGAGCATATAATGAAGAAAAATAGGTAATGCACTTTACTGTAAAGACCCTTGTCACCTTTCCTGTTGCTGTCTGAAAGTCTCTCCCACCGCCAATCACATGATGGATTCTTTCTCTTCTTGGTAGTAGGTTAAACAACTGTGTAAAAACCCCTTTAATCAACACATAGTCCAAGGACTTGGAATTAGCTTACCCCCTGCTTAGAATGTCTGCAGTCCTATTGCATTCCCCAGCACCACCATATACACACACTGATATATGTACATGTGCATCTGTGTGTATATGTATAAATATATATGCATACACATCTCCAGCAAGTTTGAAAAGTCTGTGTGGCAAAAAAAATATCAGGAATTCTGTTGCTGTACGTTGCATCTTTACTTTGTGGACTTTCTCTCTGCCTTCTCTGAATGGCTGCCATGTGAACACAGGCCTTTGCAGCCTGTTCATTGTCAATGAACAAGAAGTCAGAGAAATAGGCAGTTCCAACTCTGGTTCCACAGCCCAAATCCTTATAAATCCAGACTTGTCCATTCCTTATTTCTGCTGGACACCAAGTAGCACTTTTTCTTTGACCTTATGGTTCTGTGATTGGAGGATGGTCAGTCACTCTAATTCCACAGTGGTATAAGAGAAGCTGAGCCTAATCGAATATACGTTACTATGTGCTTTAAAACATGGCTTTCTAATGTGCTGCCTGAAAGGGCAGAATGTGTCTTATCTTCCCACCCTCCCACCTCTTGCCCAGGTCCCCGACCATCCGGGACATGGTGATCCGCTGCATTGCCCAGATGGTGAGCTCCCAAGCCGCCAACATCCGCTCAGGCTGGAAGAACATCTTTGCTGTGTTCCACCAGGCAGCCTCTGACCACGATGGGAACATTGTGGAACTGGCCTTCCAAACCACTGGCCACATCGTCTGTAAGTGTCTCAGTTCCCTCCCCTCTAACATCCCTCTTGAAGTCTAGCAGGTAACCCCTTCTTAACTGTTCATCTTACTGTTATGGGAGCTTCCTTGCTCTAGTTCTGCTGTGTTGGAATAAACATGCTGGGCAGGGTTAGAAGCATGTGTTCATCTTCACAACAACCCAGTGAAGGAGATACAGCCAATTCTCAACCTTGCAAGTCCCATGTCTGAAGGTACAGGCTTACTACATACAGTGAAGACATAACTCCTTGCCCCTTTCTCACTGCTTTGGTGATCTTTTGCCAAGACATGGGTATAGGGGCCAACAGAAAACCCAAGCTGCCTAAGACACACTCTGAACTGAGGTAGAGCAACGTGGCGCTCTCCTCACGGCAAGCAGGGGTTCTCTCTGCAGTCTGCCAAGTGCAGTTTTCACCTGTTTGTGCTTTCTGCAGTTTGGAAATGACCTAGAGCATGGTGTTGAGCTCCAGCTATATACTGATGTGTCTTGTTCCAAAAGACAAGTTTGCTATAGGCAGAAGTTGCAGTGCTGTTGGTTGTTGGTTCAGTGTTGATACCTTAACAGTACTTGTTACACAAGGCGTCAAGAACACAGCTGAAACAAGGCTCATGATCACTGGTTGATGAGAACGTGACAGGCTCACAGAAAGCTCCTACGTGCCATGGGAGCAGATTCGTGTTTGTGTTCATGGGCATTGTAAACAGAACTACAATGAGTAATCTTTGTTTTTTCCACTTTGTCAAAGAAGAAATTGGGACACAGAAGAAGTAGAACAGTTGTGAAAAGGCTTCCCCAGAGGCCCTGATTCATGAAGATAGTTGGCTCTGACCTCCATTTCCAAACCCTGCTGCCTTATGTCTCCCCAGCAACCATCTTCCAGCACCACTTCCCTGCAGCCATCGACTCCTTCCAGGATGCTGTGAAGTGCTTGTCGGAGTTTGCCTGCAATGCTGCTTTCCCTGACACCAGCATGGAGGCCATTCGGCTCATCCGCTTCTGTGGGAAATATGTCTCAGAGAGGCCTCGGGTATGTCTCCCATCCTTGCTTCTGTGAGAAGAACCAGCCCTTCCCATCAGTGTGTTAGAAAAGTGTGTCCAAGACATGGCATAGTGGTGCACACCTTTAATCCAGCACTCAGGAGGCAGAGGCAGGCTAATCTCTTAAGTTCAAAGCCATCCTGGTCTACAGAGCCTGCAAGAAGACCCTGGCTACCTGACCTTGGCAGCTTGTCAGTAAATGGGCACATAGCAAGCACTCAGTAACTAGTAGCCACTGCTGTTGAGTATTATGTCTTGCAGTAATGTTCTGGACACAAGGTATTCTGGGTACTTGGTTAGAAGCCTTTGATCTTTAGCACAGTTCTTTTTTATTTCTCTCTTTATAAAGATTTATTTACTATGTCTACAGTGTTCTGCTTGCACTCCAGAAGAGGGCACCAAATCTCATTACAGATGAGCTACCATGTGGTTGCTGGGAATTGAACTCAGGACTTTTGGAAGAGCAACCAGTGCTCTTAACCTCTGAACCATCTCTCCAGCCTTCTAGCACAGTTCTTAATATTACATTCTCTGCCCCAGTGCTCTTGTGAGCTTCCTCACTCGGGTTCATAGGTTCATAGGGGAATAACACCTCAAGTGGGCAGGTTGATATCTTTCTCAGTCTCTTTGGGACTTCCCCTTTAATGCTGCTGAACAGAGAATTTGGGAAAAAGAGGTTGTCTGGAGTTCAGTCCATGTGTGGTTACCTTTCTGATCCCTACTGCTTGTTTAGGCTGCATCTGAGAAATGATTTTCATTGCAGGTACTGCAAGAATATACAAGCGATGACATGAATGTGGCTCCTGGTGACAGAGTCTGGGTCAGAGGCTGGTTTCCCATCCTGTTTGAGCTCTCCTGCATCATTAACAGATGCAAGTTAGATGTGCGCACCAGGTAATGGTATCCTCAGGGCAGCTGGATCTTGACATCATTAAAATAAGTCAGCTTCTTGTCCCTGACTTCATTCCCTCCCCCGTCTTGGTTTTGATGGTTTCCCCACCGGCTCTCCTTTGCTTTTCCTCCAGAGGACTCACCGTCATGTTTGAGATCATGAAGAGCTATGGCCACACCTTTGCAAAACACTGGTGGCAGGACCTGTTCAGAATCGTATTTCGGATTTTTGACAACATGAAACTCCCTGAGCAACAATCAGAGGTGGGTGGAGCTAGGGCATTGCCTACAAGTGGATGTGATAGGGTCCAAAGCGTGGCTGACCTTCCTAGGGTTGCGTTGCCAAATAACGGGGGTTTGAAAACACTGAACTACTTAAGGCGTTTTGTCAAGTAGACAGATGGATGTTCCTCCTGGACCAGCGTCAGCTAGTCCTAAGGAAAGGAGTAACTCGTGGTTTGCCCACTTGGCCCTGGACTCTGCCTGCCTGCTCTGCAGGCTCCTGGCTGCTCACCTTTGTTGTTTTGTCCTATCACCTGGTCCCTAAGAACTCACAGTGACATAATAGCCGGGGACAACATGGACACGACAAGCCCTTCTCCAGTCATACTGTTGTAAGTATGACTGTCATGGTGTTGAACATTTGCTCACACGCCTGTCTGTTTCTGTGGTTCTGAGTCAGTGGTGCAGAAGGTGTTGAGATGTTGGTACTTACCACTAAATGATGTCCTAGCTACAGGAATTGTCATCTCTCTACAGAGGTTGGTTTCAAAAATTCATCTTTTTTTTTTTCCCCAGAAATCAGAGTGGATGACAACCACCTGCAATCATGCACTATATGCTATTTGTGACGTCTTCACCCAGTTCTACGAGGCTTTGAATGAAGTGCTTCTCTCCGATGTGTTTGCACAGCTGCAGTGGTGCGTTAAACAAGGTATCCATTAAGTTGGGGGAGGGAGTAACATTCCCTTATGGAGCCTAATGAAAAATTAATTTCTTTCTGTGAAAGTATAGATGTAATGCCAAGGGATACTGTGTACAATTTAATCCACTAGTTCCTTCCCAGGTTGTTTTATACAGCACGGTTTAAAGATGGATTTCACTGTTTTTGTTCTAAAAGATGAGATGCACTTTTGTGCTTTCAAATTTCATATGATTGTAATGTTTGGTAGTACAATATTTTTTTTAAAAAAAAAAACACTGCTTGGCCCATTATCCCTAGCTTCTTTTTTATTATTATTATTAGTAATTTAAAAAATTTCCACTTCCTCCACTCCTCCCAATACCCTCCCTCTCCTCCTCCCTCTCCAGTTCTAAGAGCAGTCCCAGACCACAGTACAATATTTTTAAAAGTATTTTTGGAGTCAAAATCAATAGCTTCATCAGTGGACATTGTAGACATCCTTCGTTTGAGTAGTTATGTGTTCATGTTGGTCTGTATCAGATAAAGATCATGGATTAATAAGACTTGGATCCTATTTTGGCTAGGGCAAACTTAATTAAATTCAGTTAAGATTTTTGAAAAGTGACTCCATTTTAAGGTAGGCAGCAAACAGATATA